>NC_142869.1:145364250-145670000 GCF_051225735.1 Oryctolagus cuniculus | reverse complement strand
ATACATCAAATATTGATACAGGCTATCTTGGGGAAAGAGGTTACAGTGTGACAGAATTATACATTCTTTGTGTGTCAGTGGGATTCGAGGTTGTAGGTAATGGAATTAAACTGAATAATTGAAAGCTTAAAATAATTTGTCAAATATTATATCTTTCATTTTTTTCTCACAGACACATCATTATAGCATTAATTTCAAGGCTGTCTCATAAGATTTAAAGATTTATTTATTTGAAAGGCAGAGTTACAGAGAGAGAAGGATACACATACAAACACACACACGCACACTGACAGAGAGAGAGAGGTAGAGAGAGAGAGCGAAATCTTCCATCTGTTGGTCCACTCTCCAAATGGCCACAATAGCTACGGCTGGGCTGAAGCTACACACACATACACCACACCCCAACCTCTCACATCACTGACAGGGACCCAAGCATGTGGGCCATTATCCATTACCTTCCCAGGCACTTTAGCAGGAAGCTGGATCAGAAGCAGAATAGCCAAGACTCAAATAAGTGCTCTAATATGGGATAATATGCCAACATCAGAAATGTCAGCTTAACCCGTTGCATCACAACACAGACCCCCATCTCATAATTTCCTAAGAAAACAAACATAATTATTTTAAGTGCATAAAATATCATCAATGAGTCCTTGCTTGCATAAACTTTGACGAAAATGTGGTAGGTCAATATGAACTTGGATCAACAGCAATGGAACAGAATCATTTGAAACGCTATCACTCCAAAGACTATAAGCTCCACTTCCTTTAATGTTCTAATTATGATGTCCCTGAGTTCATATCTATCTTCTATACATGGTCCATGGATACTTGCAAATCAAGTGCAACTCTGATTTTTGTATACTTGCCTGTGTAAAGAGAGCCCTTCAACACTCTATGTCATGTGAAACTTTGAAGTTTATCATGATTCTGTTTTTTTTTTATATCTCCACATGTAATTTTTCTAAATTTTTGTAGATTTTATATCAAAATCTCGGGAATTTATTCTTTGTTTCTCAAACTTCTCTGTCACTACCATAGGTCAGGTTCTGAGACCCCCATATGCCTCCTCATGACAACTCCCACATCGAATAAAATCTAGGGTTCCCAAAAACATACAACCAAAAGTATTGGACAAGTTTGTTAAATATGTCTTACCACCCCGTCTCCTTTTTTTTTAACTCCTGAGATTGTGATTGGGTAAAGTATAGAAATCCTTGTTTTCTTCTTCTTTTCTTTTTCTGTAAATAAGCACACAAATAGTCGTGACATTCAGTCATAGACTGGAAGCACACAGATTGGAAGAACAGCAACTGTGAAGGAGTCATGATCCTGATTCAGGAAAACCTGTGAACAGTAAATGATTCTGTGCATCTCCAGCCTTCTATGGGCAGGAAGTGAGCTAAGAAGATTGTGCAGCCTCCTTTAGAAACGGTCAAAGAGAATCAAGGGAAAAAGCTCTCTCAAGAGCAAAGTGTCCTATTTAAGGAAACTTCTGACCTCCAGGATGAGAGGTATTCAAAGTGGCCACTTGGCAGGACCTTAGAATAGTCATGGACTTGTGACTGCTTTTCAGTTTCCATTCTTCTCTTTTTTGAGTGGGGCTGTTGTGAATGTGTGTGCGCACTGTGTGTGTGTGCATCTCCTTTTCTGCTCTTGTTTGCCATCAGATGTTGGGTGCATAAGGGAGAAACAACCTGTTCTTTCAGTTCTTAGGTCTTGATATGGAAAGAAGCCACAATTACGCAATGATTGATGCTTGCCAATTGGAGGTTGAGCGTTATGAGGGTGTAGTTTACTGATTATTACCTTTGATTCGCGCCAATAAAATCAGTTCTATTATGTGCATTGCTATCTGAAGACTGCTTGAGTAACTCAGAACTCCAATTTAAGAATCCTTGAATAATCATTTTAGAGCATTCCCCAGCCTCTCTTCAATCATTATATTCTCCACAGACACAGAGACGTGCTATACTCTAGCTCATGGGGCCTTGGCTTTATCAGTTGAGTTTATTCAAAATAGTGATGACAAACAAAACAAAATAAATGTATACCTAGCTTAAGTGAAAAATATTTTCCTGTAGATATTTGGACATGATTTGAATATTGTGTCTACCAAGATTGACATGGTAAAATTCTAACCCTCAAGTGATGGTAGGAAAAGGTGGATCATTGGAAGGAGCTTGGGTCATGAGATTGAAGCGTTCATATATGCAATCAGTACCCTCTTTAAAAAGTCCCTGGAGAGATGCCTTGTGTCCTTTGACCGTGTGAGGACAGAGCTCTAAAGCACAATCTATGAACTGGCTGCCATACCCCCTTAAGCCATATGCAAATGCAGCCATCAGGTGCCATCTACAAACCAGAAAGTAAATCTCCACCAGACAAAGAAGTTGCGGATACATTGACCTTGGACTTCACAGTCTCCAGAACTGTGAGAAATAAATTCTTGGGTTTTTTAGCTATTAAGTTATTTTTTTAGCTATTAAGTCTATACTGCTGCCTAAAAAGACTAGATAAGCTCAAGTCCTAACGGACAGAAAGAGAAGGAGACCTTGATGAGGCAGACAAGACAACTCTGCTTGGCTCACCCACAAACCAACCAGCAGAAGTAATGGGATGGATAGTGGAAAATCAGGAAAAAATGATTTAAAAAGTTTCCTGAGAAAAAGCACATAAGGACCACAAACAGATTTAATAAGAGAGAGTTAAAGAAAGAGAGGCATTCAGACGTTGATGTTCTCAATCAAGTTGGAGACCGATCTAGTGGGTGTGGGGAAGTGGGAAAGAAAACAAGACAGGAAGTTTGGATTACACAGGCCAAGTACAAAATTCGAGTTGCTGGATGTGGCTGTGCTGATGAGGCTCTGAGTGGTGTTATATTCCTGGGTGGTCGATGGAGAGTGAAGATAAGTAAAGGTCAGCATCATTGAGGACAATGAAATGATGGGAACTTGGAGGTCTTCACTGATGGACAACATCGGTTTAGGAAACATCAGAATGAGACTGGCCAAGGTTGGGTGGAGAACACATGCATGAACCATCTACTGATGTGATGCACAAAAAAACAAATTGGGGGGTGGAGTGATCACAGTGATGATTTGAAGAAGGCTGCAGAGTCAGAGTGTCAGGATTGGAATAAAAATAAAATGAAGAGCTGGGATTCTGGTTCAGTAGTGGTTCTGGGAAGGAAACAGCACATCCTCATTTATGCTTCCACATGATTAGAAGAAAGTCAATTAATCCGGTCCAACTCTATTATCACACCCAGCTCTCCTAAAGACATGATATCAAGAACAGACAAAAAGTATCAGGAGAAAACCCTATCATTGTTGTGCTGGTTATTCACTAAAGACACAATAGGTACTGGATTTGCATTTTATTTATTTGTGATTGTAATGAGGATTTTAAAAATCATAAATCCCATATAACCCTAGGAATCTTCACAGAGAAAGATTTTGCATGTTGTTTGAGTGTTATAAAGCACTGTGTTTGCTTTTTGTTTTTTTAGTAGCAGAATTACTGTCTCTTTATATTTTACATATATTAAATATTTATAAAATCTGGATACATTTATAGCTCAGTCATAGATAGAAAAATGATGATTTAAGGACTCTAACAAATAATTTAAAAATATACATTCTGAAGAAACATATTAGAAAAATGCATCAAATATTGATACAGGTTATCTTGGGGAAAGAGTTGAAAAAAATCAAGGTTATCTAACCTTTTATATTATTGCATTTCTATAAAATTTGAATACATAAAAGTATATGTTTACTAATTTGTTTTCATTCACTAATATTAAATCACGTGATGAAAATTGACATGATGAATAATAAATTGGAGGTTAAATAATTAATTTTGTATTTTCAAAACAGTTTGACATCTAACACACTTTTTTGATATTCACACTGGCTCAGATCCCACCTTCAAACTGTTGAGAAAGTATTTTGATCTGTTAAAACCTTAAGAAAGACTTTATTCAAGACTAAATGCTGTCAGCTCCATCATAATAGGGAAGAGAAACCAAGGTCGACTTCATATACTGTGTAGACTAGTAGGGATTGGTATCGAATGAGCAGGTGAGAGGAGGTTGGAGTTTGGTAGGTAGAAAATTTCTAACAGGAGGCATCAGGGCAGAGAGTAGCTTGGTGGCACCAAGGTATTTGCTGATGGCACATCAGATTGGGATGGTAGGGGATGAAACATTTGACAAAATGTTGAGGGGAAGATTTCAAGTGAACCAGATATCAAAGAGGGAGGGATTCCTTTCAAACTGACTCAGCAAGATTCTTGCTACCTCTTGTCTGCGAAGGCTTGAGACCAAGGTTCAAGGCAGTATCCTAATGTAAAGGAGGAAGAGGGTCAAAGGTTCCTGATGATCATTTGGTCCAAAAGAGAACCTTTCTCAGAACCACTGCCATTCTGTGCTAGCTGTGATTATGATTGGTATCTGGTTTAAAAGCAAAGAGTTCAAACTACAACCAGTAACGTTAATGATAAATACCTTTGAGTACTTCTTTTGGATTAATTTAATTTTAGCAACAGCTATTTTATTCTTTATTCTATTTTATTGCCTATTTACCTCTCCATGTCAGGCAAAATACAAAAAGCCTCAGTATTGTATTTTGATGTAAACAAGGCAATAATTTCGTGTTCCTTATTTAGCATTGCTATGCTTGCTGTTTGCTGAGAAAAACCATAGTCATTTGTTCTTAACAAGTCATAAAATTTATGTTCTTCATGGCCAATTTGAGGCAAGAATGTTAAATAATGTAAGTTTTATCCAGAAACTTAATTAAAATTAACACTTGAGCATTTTTTTATTGTTTTTGGTACCAGCACCAAATCATTTCCTGGAAATTCATTCTTATTGACTCCTAGTGATTTACGCAGTATAAACTCTGAACTAAAACTCAATTTCTACCCATAGTAAATCACTCAGGAAATGACACAAAACAAGCTTGAAGCAACTAATCTCAATTTCTAGGTGCCACCAAAATACAAACAAGAAAAATTATGCTGATTCTTAGACTAAACTTCCTACATTTACTTCACTTTAATGAGGATATACATCATCCTTCAGTTGAAAGTGTTATTAACATGGATGATGCAAACCAGAAACAGTGTGTTAACCCATTCTCAGGATGTAGTGTGGTCCGTGTTTAGACTGATTTTTATGGTGTTGAGCCTTTCATCAGACAAAATAAAAATATTTTGTCTTTTGCTTTCTTAGGTGTAAATGCAATCTACCTTTGCTTAAAATGTTACCTTATTTTAAATAAGCCCCATGTCTAAAAGTAGAATTCAGTAGATATTATTAAAGCAACATAAATGTATTTATAATATTATACTTGTGTATTCATACAGCACCTTTAATTATCTGGCTTTCAGGTTAATGATTAATTTCATTTTGCTAATGGGCCTCTCAGGAGACAAAAAAAAAATCAATAGTATAGTTTTAATTTAGTAGCCATTCAGGTTGATAAGATTCTGTATATTTGGACTTAGCATTTAACTCTCAGTACTCATTCATAAGACAAATAAAATGCAATTTTTAAATTCTTTGAATCTGAGGTCCAGTGAGTAAGAGCATCACTTTAAACAAATTTGCTCAATCTCTGTAATGGATATTTCTTCTTCTTTCATCCTTTTCCACCACTGTGTTTTTTTCACTTTTGTCTCCATGCCAGTAGCATGGGAAACTCAGGTTGCATGCTGATATTTCACTTTTCCTTTGGGACGATGAAGACAGCACTGATGTGGTAAGAATGGGGAAAGGAAGATTTATCAGTTCAAGTTTTCAATAAAATAACAAAAAAGGTTTAATACAGACGGAAGTTTAGATCACTAGCAGAATCTGAGGACACATAATGCCAAACAACTCTTGTGAAAATTGAGAAGTTAATTGAATCGTTAAGATTTTTACTTTGCCAAAATTGAGTCATTTTGTACTCAGTATATGTATGTTGTCTTAAAAGCATGGTTTCTAAATTCTAATCCGAAAATCAGTGTGAAACCTATGCATGCAGCAGGGAAAACTATTGAAGACTATGAAATGGACAAAATGATTAGTGAGTGTCTGAACAGCTGGCACTTCCAAGTAGTCTCCATGAACTCATAGCATTTAATAGTTTTAAAATGAATTCTCTCCAGTGAAGAGACCATTGATTTACCTTCCTTCCCATGAGAAATAAAGCAAAGTTTGCATCTGTTTGCAAATTCATTTTGACATTTCTGGTTTACTCGAATCAATGTAGGACTGTGAATTCTCCTGTGAACCATTTGTAATATCTTATCAAATCCTCTATTAATGATGGGGTTAAATAAAATATTTGGTACTTTTTTCATAATTTTATGAGTGATGATTTTATCTTTTAAAAACAATCTTTAGTCAGATCTACATACATAATGTATATATATAGTCAACAAAAAGTCAGGTTACCTAAAATCCTTTTTCGTTAAGGGTTAATAAGTCATTAAACACTTTTAGAGCTTCTTGAAAATGGCAGATTGGAATAACACAATACCGGAAGTTTTCCTGTTATAAATTTACTTGAATAGCTAATATTGTGGTGCAGTGGGTTAAGCCACTTGCAATGTCTGCTTCCCATATTGGAGTACTGGCTCAAGTCCCAGATGTTTCTGACTGAGTCTTTGCTAAGGCACCTGGGAAAACAGCAGAAGATGGTCCAAGTCCTTGTACCCTTTCTACAAAGTGGGGGGTCTGATGGAGTTCCTGGCCCCTGGTTTCACCCAACCCCAGTCATCGTGGCCATTTGTGGTTTGTGGAGTGAACCAGTGGATGGAAGATTCTCTCTCTCCCTCTCTCTCTCTCTCTCTCTCTCTAAAGATTTATTTATTTATTCGAAAGTCAGAATTACACAGAGAGAGGAGAGACAGAGAGAGAGAGAGAAGCGCGCATGCGACAGAAAGACCTTCTATCTATGGTTTACTCCCCAACTGGCCACAATGGCCAAAGCTGCACCTGTCTGAAGCCAGGAGCCAGGAACATCCTCTGGGTCTCCCACATGGATGCAGGGGCCCAAGGACTTGGGCCATCCTCCACTGCCTTCCCAGGCCATAGCAGAGAGCTGGATTGTAAGTAGAGCAGCCGGGTCTCAAATCAGCACTCACATGGGACGCCAGCGTGCTTCAAGCCAGGGCGTAAACCCACTGCACCACAGCGCAGGCCCCTGGATGATTTTCTCCCTCTCTTTCTCTCTCCCTCTCTCTCTCTCTCTCTCTCTCTCTGTGTGTGTGTGTGTGTATGTATGTATGTGTGTGTGTCACTCTTTCAAATATGTAAATCTTTAAAAATTGATTTGAAAAGTAGAGACATACAGAAAGAGAGCTACATTCATTCACTTCTTTAATTGCTCACCAGAAGTCTGGAATTTACTCCAAGCCTCCCATATTGGTGGTAAGAACCAAATTACTTGAGCCATCACCACTGCCTCCCAAGGTCTGCATTAGGAAGAAATTGGAATGAGAAGACTGAACAGGGAACCAGATTCAGGCGCCCTGATACGGAACATGGGCATGTCAAGTGGCATCCTAACTATGAGGCTAAATGGCTGCTCCAGGGAGTATTCCTGGAAAGACTTTCTCTGTCACACACACACACACACACACACACACACACGAAGGATGGGATTCATAGAGAGGCATAACTTCCTCCACTCCCAAATTCACTTCTTCATCCATACTTCAAACTGCACTACCCCTATCCACTCCTTCTTCTCTCACTGCTTCTGCCACTCTCCTTTTGGGTTGTTTTCATTGCTTTGTCATTTACCGTGTATTTTAGACACAGGTCCTCTGTTTCTGACATCACCATATCTCACTCACTTTTTATAACAAATTTCTGTGAAGCATTCTCCAATGAATCTTGCAGAGAACTCTCATCTGTTGAAAACAGAGAATCAAAGCTATATATATGCATGTGCTAATTAACATAAGTTTTTCTGTCATACACATGACAACAAAAGTATTGGAAAATGCCTAGCATAGAAATATGAAAGCAGTTAAAATTTATGTAGGTCAAGAGTCACGGCTGGCGCCACAGCTCAATAGGCTAATCCTCCGCCTTGCGGCGCCAGCACACTGGGTTCTAGTCCCGGTCGGGGCGCCGGATTCTGTCCCGGTTGCTCCTCTTCCAGGCCAGCTCTCTGCTGTGGCTCGGGAGTGCAGTGGAGGATGGCCCAAGTACTTGGGCCCTGTACCCCATGGGAGACCAGGATAAGTACCTGGCTCCTGCCATCAGATCAGTGCTGGCCGTGGCGGCCATTGGAGGGTGAACCAACGGCAAAAGGAAGACCTTTCTCTCTGTCTCTCTCTCTCTCACTGTCCACTCTGTCAAAAAAAAAAAAAAAAAAAAAAAGAGTCACAACACTAATTTAGGTGGAGAACAAAAGGGCTGTAATGAGGAAGAAGTACATACAGGACTGGTATATTCTCAGTTGTGTGTTGTTGTTGTTGTTACCATATAAGGATTTTCAGAACAGCATTGAAAGGAAATGGATTTGCTTTGTGGGAATTGCTGCCGCCCTGGCCAATTCTATTCTATTCTACTTAGGAGCTGCATAGATAATAGCAGTTCAGTAGCACTTTCTTTGTTCTTTTCCAAAAATTCACCGTCTTATGTGTCTACTCATTATTCAATTATTTCACAATTATTCATCTCTTCAAAATTAAGAAGGTGATGCTTTCATAGGTAAAAAAGTACCACATGGTTTATTTTGAATATAATCTAATCAAAGAATCCGCCTCCCCACCTCCAAAAAAAAAGTACATGTGTCATGTCATCAGTACTATTTTTCTGAAAATATCTCATCGTAGAGGCATGTAACTGATCATCGAGAAAGGGCTAATGCTGCAAACCTTCCCCACCCTCTTTCCCCTTCCCCATGGCCTATTAGGCAATGTCTAGACAAGTCGCTTATTTTATTCAGTTTGCTCTAGATGCTTGCAGTACAAAATAACAATCTTCACAGGAAAAAAGAAAGTTTAACACGGGAAGAAAAAAGATCACCAGTGACACTCAGCTAATCCTACGGGGATGGCTGGTTTCTAGCATTACCTTCCTGAACTTGATGTTGCCTCTCTGTATAAATGAGTTCCACCCTGTGTATGTTTTAGTGATCTTCATATAGCCAAAGGCTGTAGTTAATAGTTAGTCACCAAGCAGAACCATAAATCTTGCCTGAGTGTGTGTGTGTGTATGTGTGTGTGTGTATGCCTGTGTGCATCTGTATGTCGGCAGTGGGGGTGGAGGTAAGAGAACAGAGCAGTCTTGTGTGGCAGGAAACAGACTAATATAAATACACACCTCTGCGTGGTTCACATCATTTACAAGGAGAGCAACATAACTGCACCACTTGCCTCTGGGGTCTGTGAAGTCACAAGGTTTTGGAGGATACAGAATGGTGAAGGGTGTGCTGCAATGAGACACAGCACCTAACCCCATAGGAACCCGGATGTTAGGTTTCCATTTCCTTTGCAATATTGAAATGGACCTGCTCTGAAGCTTTGAAAATACATTATGTGGGCTCCTGTTATTTTCACTTGTAATAGCCTACAAAGGAGCTCTCACCCATTAGAGCCACTCTCAGCATTGTCTGTGTTTTCTATTAACTTCCTAGTGCCTCACGACACCCTCTATACTCCCCACTACACAAGACACTTGTCTCCACCTTGAGGATTCCTTCTCCTGCAGGCTACTGGACATAATGGCTTGACAGCTATAATCGTACCTATTACACTTGCATTATAATTAGTAAGGTAGATGCTTTCTCCTTTACTAAGTAATTACACCCTTAAGAACAAAGATTATTATTTATGTTGACATAACGACCCTTTCACTCCATCCTGTAATTTTATAAGTAATATTCCATTGATCGGATCTAAAGCACATTAAAAGCAATTCAGCATGTTTAAAATGATTCTAAATTTTTAATAACTTCTTTGTTGAGTCTCTCCTTTGGTGTACTCCCAAACAATACTCTGTCTTCAAGGGCTTCCCTGTGAATTCAAACTAACTCGTAAGTAGCTTTTCAAGATACACATTTTCACTATCCATATTTTTGGAGGAAAAGAACAAAACAATAATCATGGAAAACATTCAAATTTAGAGACATGGCTTTAAATCCTAGCTACTATAACAGAGCAATCCTGGCTTTGTGGCAAAAATAGATTGAGATTTGTAGTTAGTAGAGTGAACTTTGACTTCACTCTTTCATGCAGTATTGACAAGTCATCTGTTGCCATTATGGGAATTGCACCTGCAGTGTTGAACACTTAAGGAAAGGTAATTTATGTTGTTTGTCCATTTCCCTTTTACTGCTGCTCCTCATTCTTATGCAGCCCTAAATCCCTCTAAAGATAGAAGAAGCAATATTGTATTCTTTTTTTTAAGACAGAGAAAGAGAGGAGACTGAGAGAGTGCTCCCATTTACTGCTTCAACCCCCAAAGGCACACAATGGTCAGGTTATTTGGAGGGAGCAGGGTGAAATTGGGAGCTGAAGGCTAGGAATCAAGCCAGGTCTCCTGCATGCACAGCAGGAACCCAATTACTTGAGATACTGAGCCACTATCATCTACCTAGGGTCTACACAGGAAGCGGGAGTCAGGAGCCACAACCAGGGATTCAGGGTAGACTCTCTGATGTGGGATGAAGGCATCCTATTCACTAGACTAAACACCTATTCCCCAATTAAAAAATATATTATTTATTTGAGAGGAAGAGTTACAGAGAAAGAGAGGGAGAGACAGAGATAAAGGTCTTCAATTTGCAGGTTCACTCTCTAGAAGACAACAATGACTGGAGCTGAGCTGATTTGAAGCCAGGAGCCAGGAGCTTCTGCTGCGTCTTCCACGTAGGTGCAGGGACCCAAGCACTTGGGCCATCTTCTACTACTTTCTCAGGTTAGAGCAAAGAGCTGGATCAGAAGAGCAGCAACCGGGACACAAATCTATGCCCAAATGGGATGTTGGAGTCGCAGGTGGAAGCTTAGCCACAGCACCCCACCCCCTCTTCCCTTTTTTGTCTCCTTTTCCATAGCATCTAGGAAGTTCTTTACACAAATTGTATAATCAATCCAGGTTACTACATACCAAGACTCTCAATTCCTCATAATATTCTTCTGTGTCCTCTCTTTTTGGTGTCACTCTTTTATCCTCCAAAGAAAATGAACTTTCCAGATCTAAACCGTCCTGCTCAGTGACTACAGATACCTATGTAATTGACATTTCTAGTCACTCAGAGTTCATAGGGTCATGTACCTCTACTAAACATGAGTGTGCTACTGACCAATACAGCTGTTTCTCACCAACATGAGAATCAGAGCTCAAACCAATGAATTAGTGTGTTATAATCTTCACACAAAATATGCATCAAAATAATAACACACTGGGACATTGTTAAATTGGGCCAGTTTTGTAGCACAGTGGGTTAAGCTACCATGCTTCCAATGCCAATCCCCTATCAGAGTGCTAATTCGTATAATATAAGTAGATACATTTGAAAATATTTTAAATTTTCCCACTTATATTTATTAGTATCATTTGATAAAGTATCCATAAATGTTTGAAAGTTTTTGTCTCTAATATTCATGTTATTCTTTCTATCTGACAGATTTTTTGTGGTTGCATCTCCTAGCCTATTGTTTAATAAATAATGAGAAAACCTTGTTCTATTACATGTATGAGCATAACGGGAGAGAGAAAATAACAGCATCATATATGTAATGGAATTTAATTCTTACAGAAACCTGAGTGGTTATTATTCCTACAGTCATTTAACAGCAGAGAAAAATGGGAGTCAGCAAGCAGACAACTGCCCATGTCATACAGCTCCCAGTGACACAGCTGGGGCACAGGCTCACCTTTCCTGCCTCCAAAGTTCATGCTTTTGCTTATGGAGCCTCCAACTTGAGGGATTAGTCTATTGTAAAAGGTGCATTCTTAAAATCTCTCTAATCATCATATTTTATCCCTAGAAAAATGTTTTAAATAATAAGCTTATGAGATATCGTACTATATTATTTCAAATATTTGTTTAAAAATATGTATGTCATGGCCGGCACCGTGGCTCACTTGGCTAATCCTCCACCTGCAGCACCAGCACCCCAGGTTCTAGTCCCAGTCGGGTGCCAGAGTCTGTCCCGGTTGCCCCTCTTCCAGTCCAGCTCTCTGCTATGGCCCGGGAGTGCAGTGAAGGATGGCCCAAGTGCTTGGGCCCTGAACCCCATGGGAGACCAGGAGGAGGCACCTGGCTCCTGGCTTCAGATCAGCGCAGCGCGCTGGCCATAGTGGCCATTTGGGGGGTGAACCAATGGAAGGAAGACCTTTTTCTCTGTCTCTCACTGTCTAACTCTGCCTGTCAAAAAAAAATGTATGTCATAACTAAGTATAACTGACAATTGGGAAATTAATACTTTTAAAGAAAATATATAAACTATCTTAAATTTTTTATTTGTGTGAAATTTTATTTGATGTTTGCCACTGGAGAATAAATTTTTGAATTTCAATCTAATAAGTAATCAATTAACAAAGATAATATATTTGTTCTTAAACCTTTAGGAAATTAAAACGTCAATATTTTACATTATTTCTGTTTCCTATTAGAATATCTCATACTCACTGTAGTTAGTTACAGGGCACAGATTATTAATATGCTTATAATAGAACCATCAACTGTTTCACTGAAGGCTTCATGAGTGTGATATTCTGGAAATTACAGATTTTAAAAGTTTCAGTCTTTACAAATTTATTTATCCATTTTCCCCAATAATCTGAGATTGGGAAATGTTTTTCTCCCTTAGTGGCAAATTATGTTTAAACATACTGAAATAGACCCTGATTCCTTAATACATCATTGTAGAAACCTTCAGTGCATGCCTTTCTGAATCTGGAGTCTTGGCAATGAAACAAAACAGCACAACAACAACAACAACAAACCACCTATTAAAAGGCACCAGCAAATCAGTTATAACAGTTTCCAAGAGAAAAACAAGTCCTCTTAATCATTTCTCCACTTTGTGATGGCTTCAATAAAGATAGGTGTTAATATCATAGTCCTCACATGATGTAACTATACCTTTTGAAAACAAAAACTGCTAGTTACTACATAATGAGGTAACCATGTTTAGTAGAATTTAACTCTATAGCATTCTTTAAAAGTACCATGTGGAATAAAATGTATAAACTCTATGGGGACATTCATCTTCTCTTTTGACTTCTTAATAAGATGAAAAGGCTCACTTCTTTTCTGTGGGGTTCACCCGTGGTAAACACATTCTGATGACCTTGACAATCTTATTTCTCACACAGCTACAAAGGAACTGTCCTCTCCAAATTGGTCATTTCATCCAGAATAGAAGACTGCTTATACCCTCAGTTAAGGGTGGTGTTTATCTGAGTAGAGAGAGTGTTCCTGCTTATAGGACTTGATGTTCTTCAAACAAGTTGAGGTGAGTAACACAGCATCTGGCCTCCATATCAAGCCACCACTTCAAAGCACATCCAGATGATACACCCATGATTTTGTGAAATCATACTTCAAGTAATAACTCACTAAAGCTATTGGTTTATCTAGACTTGCAGATTCATGCAAAGTAAGTCTTTGGTAGTGTTTCTGAAACGTGTATAATGTGAGTCAAATACATCCCCAAAGATCTGGAGGCATGCATTTTATGCTAAACAAAATGAGGTAGATGAGCATATTCACAAGCCTTGGGGACAGAGGCAGAAGCAGTAACTGCTATTAATGAGCATCTGTCATAGACACAGGAAGGCTGAACATCTGGTGTTTGGGTCTCTTAGTAAACACGTTAGAGGCTCTTATTGATTTAAATGATTTCCCAAGGTTCCTCAAGTTGTTTTTACTGTAGTTTTATTTCAGTTAAAAAAAGAAACTTGGATATAGGCCTCACAAAATACGAAAATAGTATGATTCAATAAAATGTGAGCTGTAGTAGCGTACTACATATGCATGTACGATCTGGAGTGTCAGAATATTTACCTGCAGTTCCAGAATTCCTCTAAGAAACAAGTGTTGGGACAGCTGCTTGGTTGGAAAGAAAGTAGAGTTAAAAGAATAGAAAGTCTATCACACTTTAAGGTGTTTGGGGGCATTGACAAAGGTATATTGCTGGACCAAACTTTGGCCAACCTTCTGAAACTCCCCATAGACCCATGGATACATTTCCTTGTAAAATTGAGTGTTAGCAAGGACACTTATTTTCAGTTTACCATGAATCCCCTTGGTATCTGCTCAGGTTCCTCCCCCTTCACCACCACCCTCATAATATATGACACCTGTCTTCAGCAGGCAACCTATAAGGTTGGTGCTATGCTTTGTATATTAGTGTGTGTATCACCTAATGTGTTCACATTATTGGGAGGTACTGGAACCTCTATAAAGTGGGGCCTAGTGGAGGCATTGGATCATTGAGGGCATGCCTGAAGAAGGTAGTTCTCACAAAAAGGTTGTTATAAAAACCCTGAGTTTGGGGCCATTCTCTCTGTCTCTCATTGTTTCAATCCTTTCTCTACCTGTGCCCACCATTGCCATCCATAACTCTCACCAGAGGCCAAACCAATCTTGAACTTCTACAATGGTAAACAAGTAAGCATTTTGTCCTTAAAAACTTAACTGCCTTTCATTGAAACAATCAAAATCCCCCTTTAAACATGATGTTTCCTCTTACTAGTTTTATATCCGCTGAACTCTACTTGCCCAGGCTGAATTCAGAGCTAAGCCCAATCTCTCTTCCATACTGCAAAACACCATTGCAGTGATTCATTTTCTCACAATGATGGAACTGAAAAATCTTCTTTACCATGCTGTAACAAGTATACTGGAGTATATTTTACTTGAATAAATAAGTATTGCAGACCCATTTTTTTATACTTTTGGGGAAAAGCAGATGAAAACTATAAGAGAGCTAAATATCTTCTTCAAAATTATTCGAGTGATAATAAAGTGGATAAAGTCCCAACTTTTGTTAATGTCTTTAGAATCATTATTTGCTAAGACCCTTTACATTCTATCAATTGCATTTCTCTCATATACATATATTATATTATATATATAAAGGAATATAATTCATCCATAAAAAAGAATAAAATCTTGACATTTGCAACAAAATGAAATAAGATCACTATGCAAAATAAAATAAGCCATACATAAAAAAACTCATGCATTTCCCCTCATATGTAGAAATTTATATATATATACATATATATATATACACACACACAGACCATAAGAAATGTGTAAATGTCATATTATCTGGTATATGGTCATAAACATTGCATTTACTTAGTCATACCCTACACATAATATTAAACCCTCTTTCATCACTTTAAACAAAAATGTCCATGTTGGACTCAGTTCCTGCTAAGTGTCAGGTTTTCTCTAACACAGGACTCCTTGGACAGAATTGCCCCAAACCAAAACACTAATTACATGTTTTAGCTGATGAATACAATCATACTTTAGGTCCCAATTTAACCGTGTTTTTCTCTTCTAGCTCACTAGATCAGATACCCTCTCCTGCTATGAAATCCTATGCTTCTTTCCCCCTTTGCATTTTAATATAAAAACTTGTATGATTATGTAATTCTCCAACCAATGGACTTTGAGCTTCAGGAAGAGAGGTGCCATTGTTCTAAAATCCCTTTAATATGTGGACTGATTACAATGGAGTTACACATAAGAAATGGCTTTATCATTTTTCCTCTTACTGCCTTAAAACACCTCTGGTCTCTTCCAAGGCTTGAATGGAATCCTTTGCCATACATTTCAGTTATAAGAACAAGTATTATTTTATCAATGAACACCCTTTGGTCCCAACAGTTGCATTTCAGATCCCATGAGCAAGACACAGCTTCTGCCATCTACCTGTGCAGCTCTGACCTTGGCTCAGGGACTGAAAGGTGAACGTGGCCTCTTCTTTTCTCTTTTTCTTTTCTGCCCTCACTCATGCTGGGCCTCAGGGTCTCATTTCTTCCTGCAGTGTAGTTTGAGAAAATTGGAGAAGTAGTCTTCATGGTTCACTTTGCTATCATCTGAGCACTCTGTGGCAGGTTGCAAAAGTGAATTCTTTCACAGATGGTACATGAGTCCTTCTAAGGCTCTTGTGCATACTTGTATGTTTCATGGTTCCATGTCATTCCCGCCCCCTTGTAACACACCTGAGAAGCTCTCATTGGTGGAGTCCTTTGTCTCCAACAAGATAGACAGGATGCTGTCGGGATGGTTTGAGTCTGACCATTTATGTAGCAGTATACCCTGGCCAGTGTGAGACTCTTACCTCCTTGCCATATGTGGGTGCAGTCTGTTTGTACTTCACTGTATTCGTCTTATCCCGCCTGTGGACCTAGAAAATAAATAACACCAGATGGTTTGTTCACAACTATTCTGCAATTCGGGAAATGGGTAACAAGCATTATCTTAATATGCTATTGCCTGGTAGCTCCACAGTGGCCTGATGAGTCTGCTGTTTAGAGTATAGCCAATGGAGAGGTAGGTTACATGCTGCATTTCTGGAGCTCTCCTCACTGGCATCAAAGTGGCAGCTGGAAAAAGAAAGGAAAAAGCACAGAAATCCAACTAGCCTTACTATTCTCTGCCTAAGTGAGTCACCCTTTCACATTTCTAGTCTTTCTTACACCATGTAGACATGAGTGAACTGCAGGCGCTACTTTCTTAGGTTCGACTTGTATGTAAACAGAATCTCTAGTCACAGTTTAGAAGATCTTACTCTTATGGTTCTCAGTTTTGATATATCAATCAAGTTACTCAGGTATTAGAAATATCCCATTTAAAGCAGAGAGGCAACATTGCACAATGGGATCCCATCAATGAAGGACAAAATCATATTTCATTGTTTGACCTTGGACATATGACTGTGCAATTCACTCAACCTGTCTGTACCTTCTTTTGTTCACCAGCAAAAAGGAGATGGCAGCAAGAGTCACATAGTAGAGTCTTACAGAATCGTGATAATTTAGCAAATTTACTATATGTAGGGGTCAGAGCAACACTGCAAATAGTGTTAGCTATTGCATTGTCTCTACTGTTTTTCATTATTTTCCCTAAATCATGATTCATAGTAGGCCCTTGGTGAGTATGTACTGAATGAATGTCTTCACTAATGTGTACAAGACATACGTCCTAGTCAAATGACATCACTAATCAAAATCAAATATATTTTAGAAGTTAGAGATGCAAAATTAGGTGTAGAATATACTAATAATGTATTTTATTAGGAAAAGGTAAAGATATTTAGGTTTCCGGCCATACATATCAATTTGCAACCAAATCACAACACTCTAAGAAGTGTAACACATAAGAACCAAAATTAATAAAGATTTTTTAGGAAGATAAGTAAGTCCAAGAGTGGTGAAAATGCAAGTAGGTACACATGTTCCATTGGTTCATGGATGTTGTGTTGCATGGACATTAGTGAAGAAACTGATTTTATGATTAGCCACCTCTAGGAATGGTGCCATCACATTCCAAATATCATATTTTTCATTGTAGACCAGCTTGTAACTCAGCCCTGACAAGCCATTCACTCCAGTATTTGGTTACGATAAGGCATTTAGTTGCAACTGCTAAGAGTTCATGTCATTCTGGTTGTTGAAATTTTAAATATTACTCTCTTCTTGTAAGATACTCTTTTCTTCAGATATTAATTTATTCATTTAATTAAAAACAAGAAATAGTAATACAGTTATCAGAAAAATAAGAAGCCTCTCTTTATTCTCAACTTGTATCCTGATAAAATTGTCATAGATTTGGATTTACCTCACGGAAGTAAAACTATACAGTTTTTACATTTTTTTAATGTCTAGAAAGTTGGGCTTGATATTTATCTATATAATCAAATACAAGCATACACATTTTTCCCATTTAATCACAGCCTATGAAGTAATGTTTTAGAAAGTAGAAAATTACATACATATTTTATTTTAATTGCATTTTAAAATCAACTTAGCAATAGAGAAAATAGTAAGTCTCTTTTTATAGGAAAATATAAAATCTAGATCATACAGATTACTTTTAAAATAAAACAAAGTGCTGTCTAACAATGTGTAGATAGCATTTAGTTGGTTTCCTCTTTAAAACACAATTAACATTCCACAGATAACATCAATAACACCAACATCAAGACATTGAGCAAGCATTACAACCTAGAACTGTGTGGCCGTTGGTTTTCGGAAGAGTTGTCATCTCTGCTGGTGCCCTGGCTCACTTGGTTAATCTCCACCTGCAGTGCCGGCATGCCTTATGGGCGGTGGTTCTAGTCCCGGCTGCTGCTCTTCCAGTCCAGCTCTCTGCTGTGGCCCAGGAAGGCAGTGGAGGATGGCCCAAGTGCTTGGGCCCCTGTACCCACATGGGAGACCAGGAAGAAGCACCTGGCTCCTGGCTTCGGATCGGCGCAGCGCCTGCCATAGCGGCCATTTGGAGAGTAAACCAATGGAAGGAAGACCTTTCTCTCTGTCTCTCTCTCTCTCTCTCTCTCTCACTGTCTATAACTCTACCTGTCAAATAAAAAAAAAAAAAAAAAAGAGTTGTCATCTAAAAAAATTTTTTCATGGTGCTCTTTTAGTTGCATTTTCAGTTCTCCCTACATGGAGTACTAGTTTTACCATTAGATAATATTTATACTATAGAAACAAAAATTTTTATAAAGTTTTATGATATTCTCTATGGTTTTTGGAATTTTTACACTATCATAAGAATATAATACAGAACTGTTACACACATATCAGAGTTCTCATAGAAAAATTGAATTATCTAATTTTAGACCTATTTAAAACCCAGGTGAACTAGGAAGTAAGAATATTTATTAACCAATAAACATCAGAAATAGATGGCCTTGTTTATTGACATGTAGCCAAGTTAGAACTGAATAGAACAAAGCCACAGGTATCCTGGATACAAGCTTGATAGGAACTAGCTAAGGAAGTGATTCATCTTCGACTTTATATTTGAATTTATACAGTTATAAAAGGAAGCATTTTATGAGTGTGTAATTAACTTTTATCTAGAGTTATACTCTGACATCTCCTAAATCCAAAAAAATATGTTTCACTGGTCCATTTTCCTGAACTTAATACTGGTATTTGGCTGAATTTTTTACTTAATGTTTTTAAGATTTACTTTATTTATTTGAAAGGCAGAGTGAGAAACAGAGAGAGAGAGAGAGAAAACTGCCCAGGGTTGGCCAGGCAAAAGTCAGAAGAACAGGATTGGGCGATTGGATTCTGGTCTCCCACATGAGCGGCGGAGGCCCAAGCACTTGGAATATATTCTGTTGCCTTCCCAGATACATTAACAGGGTGCTGGATTAGAAGTGGAGCAACCAGAATTCGAACTGGTGTTCTGATATAGGATGATGCATCGCATGCAAGTGACGGTATAAGCTACTGCGGGACAACCGTGGCCCTGGTATTTGACTATTTTGGATTTTATGTTACAAATTTTCTTTAGGTAACTTATTAAAAAATTGTTTTATGTAAACATATGACTTCACTTTTACATATCTCTAAAAAAGAGCACAAAGGATATCTCTTTTGAAATTTAGTAAAATATATTATTTAATAAAATTAAAGGATACATGAATTTTTACATCCATAGAAAATATATCACACAAAAACATTCAACTTTCCAATAGCTACTATTAGTCTGATTGTCCACTGGTGAAAACATTACAAAAATCAGTGTAAAATGTGGAAATAATCTGAAATATCACAGCATTCTCTGGAAGGGAAGTAAAAGGTAGTTGGGGATACAGGGGTCAGGGAAAAGGGAGGAAAATTGCTACATGAATATGGGTCATTATTTGGGAAGTTTTACTGCACAAAGTTCATAAGCTACAAAGCAATTGCATCATTTTATAGTTTAAAAAAATGGAAAGAACAGCAAAGTTATCCAAAAAATTATCTTGCTATACTTGTCTAGACGGGAAATAGCAAATTCAAGAACTGCAAGACTGGCCCTTCATCAAATGATAAATTATAAAGGGAGTTCACAAATTAGGTCTTGAAGAGTCTGCAATTGCATAAATGTTTTGGGGCAGAAATGGTGTCAAAATGCTTTATTGGTTGACCAAAATGTCTACTCAAGAGTTAAGAGGATCAAAATGCTACTGAGAAACTTTGATTTGTGGGCTTATGGTTGATTAAGAAAACATCAGAAAATAGAGGGAGATTTCCTGGAAATGAGTATCCCTGCAAGCCCTATTTGTATCAAATTAAAAACAAAAAAGGACTGTAAGCCCCTACAACTGCCTCCCCAACTGCAAAAAATGCTGCTGTGAGTTGAGCTAAATTATTTTGTAGCTGCTGAATAAAATGGGACTCATGTGCAGAAGATTTAAATGTCATGGCTTTAACTGTTATCTATTGCCTTGGATAACTCATTTAAACTCTTTGAGTCACTTTTATACTATCTTAAAAATGGTTAAGTAATATAATATTTATGAAATTTCTCTTTTAAAAAGTTTACTTCTTTATTTGAATGGCAGAGATGCAGAGAGAGAGAGAGAGAGAGAGAGAGAGAGCGAGCTGCCATTTAGTGGTTCACTCCCCAAATGGTTGCAACAGCCAGAGCTGGACCAGGTAGAAGCCAGGAGCCTGGAACCCCATCCAGGTCTCCCATATGGATGGCAGGGATCCAAGCACTCATGCTATCTTCCACAGCTTACCCAGGCACATTAGTAGGGAGCTGCATTGGAAGCAGAGCAGCTGGGATTTGAACTGGTACTTATACGAGATGCCACTGTCAATCTGCTGAGCCACAATGCGGGCACCCATGAAATGTCAGTTGAATGCTGTGAGTGTAAGGAATTGGCCTTATTTTTACATTAGCTTAATTAGGATGGGGTTTGTGGTGGATCCGCATGAACACATCCTGATGTTGGCATCTCAGGTGGTGTCCTCAACTCTGTAGCAGCAGCATCACCTGAAAGCTCGTCAGAATCTCAGCCCCTTTCCCAGGATGCTGGAGGGGTTGGGGCCACAGGAAGTTTTGAGAAGCGCTGTTTCAACATCTTCATGTTAGTAGGAAGACTGCTTCTTTCTTTTCTTTTTTTTTTTTTTTTTTTTTTTTTGACAGGCAGAGTGGATAGTGAGAGAGAGAGAGACAGAGAGAAAGGTCTTCCTTTGCTGTTGGTTCACCCTCCAAATGGCCACCACGGCTGGCGCGCTGCAGCCGGTGCACTGCGATGATCCGAAGGCAGGAGCCAGGTGCTTCTCCTGGTCTCCCATGGGGTGCAGGGCCCAAGCACTTGGGCCATCCTCCACTGCCTTCCCAGGCCACAGCAGAGAGCTGGCCTGGAAGAGGGGCAACCGGGACAGAATCCGGCGCCCGGACTGGGACTAGAACCCGGTGTGCCGGAGCCGCTAGGTGGAGAATTAGCCTATTGAGCCGCGGCGCCGGCCATGACTGCTTCTTTCAATCACTCATTTGTCTTGCAGGTGGGATTTCAGGTGGTGTCATCCATCCAGTGCATGTGGCCTCTCTCAGAGGCATGCTCTTTCTTTAGTTAGTGTTCCCAATATATGTTAGTTTAATACGTTAGCATCGCACATACTACTCTTTCAGATCCCTGAGTTAGTCACACCTATTCCTAAGCTTAGGCCACCATAAGGGTTAAATCTCTAAAGAGAATTAAAGCAAAACAAGCACAGGACAGAATGAGGACCGGGACACATTGCAATAGACAGTACAACCTTTTCCAAACACGGCTTCTCAAAGTCAAAATAAAGACAGAAACAGA
Source organism: Oryctolagus cuniculus (assembly GCF_051225735.1). Classification (NCBI taxonomy): domain Eukaryota; kingdom Metazoa; phylum Chordata; class Mammalia; order Lagomorpha; family Leporidae; genus Oryctolagus; species Oryctolagus cuniculus. Next base: position 145,648,199 of record NC_142869.1, on the reverse strand, counting down.
ACACACAAAGAAACAGTAAAGACCTTCCAGGAGCCAGAAGCTTCAGGATGAGGCAATCATTTTAAATGTTGAGCTTTAGTTGGCAGCAATTAAGTGTTCCAATTAGTAGAAGTTTAACACTACTTTAAAGTAGAAGACTGTCTTATTTCATAATTGGGTGAAAACTATGTTTTATTTTTTGAGAAACAAAACTGGACCTCTTTGAGAGATTTTAGCCAAAACATTTTTCTGGGTGAGAAATAATGCTTTTACTTATTCCATAACATTGCTCTTCCTGTTTGTTTTCTTCTGCAGTTTATTGCTTTTTTTTTTTGCTATTAGATTTTTTATTCTCATATTGATGCATAAACACTTCCTGAAATAAGAAATGACTCATTATACCACACTAAATAAGATAATACAAGCTTTGGACTGCCTTCCTCTCTTTCTCCTCCTCTTCCCACCATCCCATGCTACCTCCTTTTTAGATCTTCCTTGCTTTTTTTAAGGCTAATTTAAAAAGTGATAAGAAGTAATTGTTGTAAGGAATCAGGTGGTATACAGAGTATAAAATATATATTATTCCAAGAGCTTTACAAGAATCTATTATTTTTGTTTTTAGAGGTTTATTTATTTGAATGGTAGAATTACAGAGAGAGACAGAGAAAAAAGAGAGATCTTCCATCTGCTGGTTCACTCCCCAAATGGGCATAGCAGCCAGTGTTGGGCCAGACTGAAGTCAAGAGCCAGGAGCTTCATCAGGGTCTCCTACATGGGTGCAGGGGCACAAGAATTTGGACTGCCTTCTACTGCATTCCCAGGTGCATTATCAGGGAGCTGGATAAGAAGAGGAGCAGCTAGGACTAAAAGTGTCACCTGTATGGGATGCTGGCATGGCAGGAAGCAGCTTAACCTACAAAACGTGGGCCCCAGGAATTCATTCTTCTCCTTTGATAAAATAGGCAGATGTTCCTTGTTAGATTAACTATTTTGAGATGAATAACTAACTAAATAAAGTTGTTATCAAACAAATTATATAGAATTCTTCAGAGTAAGATTAAAAGAGCACTGCTAATTTCAAGTGGCAAAAGACACTGAATGACTTTCCATGCAGCATCTTGGGCAATGATCAAAGGAAAGAATAATGAGGACTCTAAAGAACATGTTTAGCCCTGCTTCGGCAACATGGAGCTCATCCTTAACCAAATGTGCTCCTGCATTTGGAATGAGAGTACTTCATTGACCTAACCTGTTTCCTCATGTGCTGTGTAGAGCCTGTTCCCACATCTGAAATGATCTGTCATGGCATCCTCAGAAATAGTTAGGAAATTAGACTCTAAAGTAAAAGCAAAATTATTGCTCTAATCTTGTAAGATAATAGCTATTAGAATCACAAAGAACATGGGATTTATTTAAGATAATAAAGTTCATATATATTAATGACGATATACAATCTCTCACTATGTGAGTCTGCTTTATATTCTATCTGCTCTTAGACTTCTACACACAGGGCTTTAAACAAAAACTCCATTAAGGGAGAAATTGTAAAACAAAATTATAACATATTTTTGCTATGATAAGTACATTTTGGCTCATAAACAACATTGAGTCAATCATACAGAAAATACTACAGTGTTTAAGAAAGGAAAGAGATCAAACAAAGTTTAAAGATTGGATTAATACTATTCTCAGTTTTCAAAACAACTAAAATAGCAATAGCTATTTAACGAGAAAAATATCAAGTCATATCCCTAAATATAAATATGACAATCGCTTCTCGGCAAGTTCCATGATTCATCATGTTTAACTACGTACATTATCTTAAGAGTTCACCTAGTGAAAAATTAATGGCTAACTGATTAAAATAAAAATAAATCAATTTCAAAAACAAAGAGCAATCTCTAATTGAAATTCTTTGGGAAACTTGACTTCTACTTAGCTTATTCACTAAATATGTGCTGTAGTTTTGATGAATGAATTAAACAAAGAATAAATAAAGCCAGTGAGACAAAAACATTTATTTGAGAATTCTTTGCTTATCTTAAAGAATTTAAAACAAACAATATCTATACGTGACTTGTGTCATTTTTTGACTATTTCATATGATTTTTGAAAACTAAACCACGGTGAGACATGCTGAAATAACTTGGAATTGAATATATGCACAATCAATTCCTAAAATTTAATAATGGTTTTAAATCATAGATATGACCTATGTGATAAAGTAAATAGAAACCAACAATCTTCATTCTTGAAAATGCCACATTTCTATCTTCTTATTCTTTGGAAAATTTTAATATGAAATTTTGATTTGTTAATGTGTCAAAAAGATGCATATGAGTAATTTTTATGATGGAAAATGCTAGAAATATATATTTAGTGTTTTTAAAATGTCTCATTATGCTCAACTCCGTTTTACAAACAGATTTAAAAGTAATTATGATTGAAAAAAAAGTTTGTATACAACATATGTCGTACTTTCTGCCTATTGCCTACCAGCCACTCCATATCTCTTCCTCAGTCTCCATGGAGATGGGTAGACGCCATAAGGAATCATATTTTATGCTTGCCAAGCTTGTTTACACAACTACAAATGAAATCAAATTAAAAAAGAATAGAGAAGTCACTCTGAATCTGTTACCAATTTTGCATGAGGCAATTTGTCTGATATTTCATAAGAATTGTTTTATTTAGGTCAAACATTTCTATAAAAATTATGGCATAACCCATAGTACATTTACTTGACAAATACAGAATAAGTTTAACATATTTCAAAAGAAATGTTTACAAATCTTTCCATTTTAACTTTGCCAAAAAAGCCACCTTGAGTTAAATTAAAAAATATTTTCCTCGGAATTTAAGATGTAGGAGTAAAAAGAGACTATAATACAAAAAAATTTTAATCTACAATGCATGTATTTCTAAAATTTTGAAATCTGATACAATACAACCTCCCATGAATTACTTTATCATTTATATCAGAAACCTTACAAACTATATAGATTGCTGTTGGCCTTTAAAATGTGTTTACTTGTTAATTTTTTATAAATATAGAGACAGAGAGAGAGAGACAGAGAGATCTTCCATCTGCTGGGGACTCCAGAAAGTCAGGGCTAGGCCAGGCTGAAACCAGGAGCCAGGAACTCAATCTGGGTTTCCCAGATAAATGACAGGGGTCCAAGTATGTCAGCATTAGCAACAAGCTGGAATTGGGATCAGAGTCAGACTGAAATATCATATGCTGGTAGGGGATGCTGGTGTCCCAAGCAGCAGCTTAACTAAATACAGGTACCCCATTGCTGCTGTCTTATCATTTACAAAACATTTCTGAAAAGCATCACTTTGTGAGTAGGAGCCTTGAGAAGTGTGCAAAATTATGTTGAATTATATTATAATAGTGTGAAAATTATCCTAAAAATACTTTTCTGAAAATAAACTATAATTATGCATGAATATGTATGTATGTAAAGTATAAACACACACACACACTGGTTATGTCATGATTCATATCAAGTGATACACTGAGTCTATTTTTCAAATGTTGACTTCTATGGCAATAAGAAAGAAACAATCCCATCAGGATCCTAAGAATGTGTGCACCACAGGAAAGCCAACTTAATATTAGTTTACAATAAAATAATTTGTTATTGCATTTTCTGATTCTAGTTTTCATCAACTGAAAAAATAAGAAAAAATTAAATTAAAAATTGACACTAAAGATTTTCCACATAATCTTCACATAAAATTGGTACAATATTTTAACTGGTTTAAAGTAAACTTCTTTCGTTTTTCAATCTTACATTTTAGTTGTAAAACAAAATCTGTCAACTCTATAGTGCTTGCGTGACCATATTTCTCATCCATGATATTACTTTAAATTAACATTTAATTTCTGAATTTAAAGGAGGTTTTTTAAGCAGGTGCATTTTGTTTCAAAATTTGCATTAAAGGTGACTTCACAATCTGAAATTTTTATCATCTATAAAATGGTTCCAACTCTACAAGACATGGCATCATATCTACATATGAGCTTTTTAAAGATCTCCTTCAGGAAATATAGTTTATTATATTTTGCTAGGAAGTCTGGTGGTACATCCAATGATATCACAATGGTATCCAATGTTACAAACTTTGTCTAATGATTCTTATAATTTATGAATACTCATGAGTGTGGGTAAACATTTTACCTAAAAATTTATCACTCTATATCTCATGGAATAATTCAGATGTTTCTCTACTCTTTTGCTTTTAGCATCCTGTACCTCCAGAAGCTTAGGAGAGTTAAAGATAAAAACATAACTGAGGGAAAAAAGCAATATCAACAGATTGAAACATACCAGTAGTCCAATTTCAAAATGAGTACAGGATGGGACTGGTGCAGTGGCATAGTGGGTGAGTCACCACCTGCAAAACTGGCATTCCCAAATGGGTTCTTTTTTTTATTTTTAATTTTTTGACAGGCAGAGTGGATAGTGAGAAACAGAGAGAAAGGTCTTCCTTTGCCATTGGTTCACCCTGCAATTGCTGCTGCGGCCGGCGCACCGCGCTGATCAGATGGCAGGAGCCAGGTGCTTATCCTGGTCTCCCATGGGGTGCAGGGCCCAAGCACTTGGGCCATCCTCCACTGCACTCCCGAGCCACAGCAGAGAGCTGGCCTGGAAGAGGGGCAACCGGGACAGAATCTGGCGCCCCGACAGGGACTAGAACCCGGTGTGCTCGCACCGCAAGGCGGAGGATTAGCCTACTGAGCCATGGCACCGGCCCAAATGGGTTCTTGTCTCAGTTGCTCCACCTCCAATTCAGCTTCCTACTAATGGCCTGGGAAAGCAGTGGAAGATGGCTCAAGTGATTGGGTTCCTGCAGTCATGTGGGAGACTCAGGTGAAGCTCCTGCTTCCTGATTTCAGCCTGGCCCAGTCCTGGCCATTGCGGCCATCTGAGGAGTGAACCAATAGATGGAAGATCTCTCTTTCTGTCTCTGCCTCTCTTTCTGTAACTCTGACTTTCAAACAAATAAATCTTTAAAAAATAAACAAAATATGTACAGGAAGTCTATTGTACTCAGGTATTTTTCCTCTAATAAAGCAATAAATTATATTTATTCTGTGCTCTCTGATTGCAGCTGTCTCCCTACTTTCTTTGCTTATGTTTCCTCTCCCTTTTTCTTAGGAATAGTTACAAGGAAGAGAGATTTGATCATTCTCAAGCTGTCACTTTAATCATGGCACCCTTTCTTGTCTTTTCAGCAAACCTGCTAACATCAGCTGACAAGGAAAGAACAATAGATAGGGAACTCCACACCATGGTCTCTGCAGCGAGAAGGCAGGGGAGACACCATTCTGGAAAATTAAATTGCAAATAATTCAACCTCATCATGTTTGTTAATCGGAGAAAAAAGATGGCTTTTGATTCTGACGTGGTTAAGGATGCCGCTTTATGACATAATCAAATAGGAAAATAACCGGTATCTGAGTAGTTGTTGACAGTAAAGCGCTGGCTGTCCAAGTGTGGAATTCCCCCCAAGACACAACTGTCATTGTGACACCAATTCCAGTCACCGGATTTTATGATGGGAGAGACAGACGCTCTGGCTGCCAAAAATTCAGTCCCCTTCTCCACCCTCCCATCCACACCACACACAGAGTCTAAAGTGAAAAAGAAATAAAGAATAGAAAATGCATGGGGGAGGGGTTAGGTAGATCAGTCATGTGTCTCCTCTCTCTCTCTCTCTCTCTCTCTCTCTCTCTCTCCCCCCTCTTCAGCAGCTATCAGGAGCAAATATCCCATTCTGACCCAGAAAACAATTATAGCCAAGAACAAAAGTTATCTATCATTTATCTCCCAGGGACATGCAGAGACTTATACTTGGTGCTGTTTGCCCCTTCAGATCAAAGTCAGGCTTTCACTACCTTCTCAACACTCATCCATCAGAGCTGTGTAATATCTTCCCACCAATACTGAGCAAACGCCACGTCTATCCCTCAGGAATTAAAGAGAAGAAAAGGATCAGAAAGGAAAGAAAGGTGAATTGTTGATGGACAAAGACTGATGAAGGTTAAAATTTGATTCTGAGTTAGATATGATGTTTGATCTCAAAGCCTTTAATAATTCTTTCATGATGCAAATACCCAGGGGCTACTTTATTTGACTGCATTTAACTTTGATGTATTATGTGAACTTAGAAACACTTAATCTCCCTTTCGTCCTCCAAGACAATCAATACCATAAACCGCTGGTTCGTGTATTTCAGGAGGGCAACGATTCCCTATAGTTTTAAAATACATTTGAATATGTTTTTCTTACTAATGTTTGACTTGAAGTTTCATGCATCTTTCAGCTTAGATGCAATCAGAGAGCAGAGGTATAATTTGAAATTCAAGTGCTCTTAGCTAGAGTTTGATGTGCTTTTAGATTTTGTAACCAGGTGCTGTGATAAAATAAAAGTAACTAAAGTGTTGTATTCATATATCAAGACATATTTGAAAGAGATTTCTGAATAAAATATTTGTATTGGTTTTCCTCAATGATGTAAAACTTGACATACTGTCATAGATTTTATCTTTAACTAGCTGCTTACCCCCATGTAGAAGAAGCTATTTTTCAATTACTTTTCATCTCATGTAAGTTTAGTGTAATTGGTAAACTAAGTTCTGACAGCCATTTATATGTAAGTACATTACATAGACTAGTTTTCCTTCTCTCAATGAGATTATAACAAATACTTTTCCTATTAAAGACAAGAAAACTGAGATTCAGAGTAAATTTACAGGGTATGGATTACTTGGCACATGAGAGGACAACCTGTCAAACTGTAACTTTTTCAGCAAAAGCCTCTTGCACCATGCTGCCTTTCAAGAAACCAGATGTTCCTGTGACTTTTGTGAAACTTACAAATAAAGATGGATCCCAGACTGGATAAATAAGTACTAGGTTTTTGCCACTTACCCACCACAAGTATGGACTTCTCAAGTAGTCATTAAAATAAAAACCTTAACAAAGACAGAAACACTGGTCACTACACACCTTGTCTAATCGTTAAAAATACTTTAGTAACTGAAAACATGCTTTGATCCTAGCTAGGAATTTGTAGCTGTGAGACACAAAAATCAAATGACACTTGGTTGCTGATGAACATAGAGTCACCAACTTATAAAAAGAATATTTTCTCCAACCCAATGCAGCAAATGTGTTACATTAAGTTTCTCCTGGAAACAAAGCGACCCTGACATTCATGTTGACCTTGAGACTCAGCGATAGTTCAGGATGGCAGTCTGGCAATTTTCTAGGCAGATTGGCCAGCACGAAAAGGAAGGAGGTGGAGCCAGTGCTGTGGCATAGTCAGCTAAGCCTCTGCCCAAGGTGTCAGCATCCCATATGGGTATCAGTTCATGTCCCAGCCAATCCTTTTATGATTCAACTCTGCTATGGCCTAGGAACATCTGTCCCACTGGCTAACATCTTGACCTCAGATCTCTAGCCTCTCAAAGAGTGAGAACAAATTCCTTTCACTTAAATGACCCCTAATGGTACTTTATAATGGTAGCCTTAGCAAATTAATAAAATTATGAAATGTTTCAACATTTAGAAGACCTACAAATCTCAGTGAATCAATATTTTCTAGTAAGTCACACTAAAATTGTAAGACAGAGAGGGGTCATTAATGTAATAGAGTGTGAAATGTTCATTGATTCCGTGGTAGTTTAGTTTCTCCATTGTCCTTCAATGAAGCTTCAGCTATATTGCAAGTAAAATTTAGGAAAACACCATGGCAGCCATTTGGGGCGTGAACCAACGGAAGGAAGACCTTTCTCCCTGTCTCTCTCTCTCACTGTCTAACTCTGCCTGTCAAAAAACAACAACAACAACAACAACACCATGTATTGAATTTTTAAGTGGTACCCAGAAAGAACATCCAGATCCAACATAGCTCCATAAAAAAGGACATCAAAGGAAGAATGGTGTTTCCAGGAGACTGAGGGAAAATCCCAGTAAAGAAGTTATTGAGGGGTTGGGGAAACAGAGCTGTGGCGTAGTAGGTTAAGCCTCCACCTGCAGTGCTGGCACCCCATATGGGCTCCGGTTCAAGTCCTGACTGCTCCACTTCTGATCCAGCTCCCTGTTGATGCATCTGAGAAAGCAGTGGAAGATAGCCTGACTTTCTGGGCCTGCACTCAAGTGCTGACTTGGCCTGACCAAGAAAATCTGTGAGCAAGATTCCACTTTTGACGGGGTGACTGACAAACCCATCTTAGACTGCTGTGCCTGCGGAACTGCCAAGTACAGACCCGCATTTTATGGGAACTGGTCTGAGAAAATGCACCCAAAGGATTACCCTCGTCGGGCCAATCACTAGTCTACGATCATTGGCAGATCCCACTCCAAGAATTACGTGCTGTGGGAGTATGGAGAATGTGCCAGTGAAGGTGTCAAACAAGTTGCAGAACTGGGTTCCCCTGTGAAAATGGAGGAAGAAATTCGACAACGGCTTGCACTGAGCACAACTACAGTGGCCACATTGTTGGGATGCCGTGTCTCTGGTCTCCTGAAAGTCAAAGCAATGATTAATATTTTCTTACTGTGATCCTTGAGAGGGATGGATGGCTTGGGTGATGTTCCAACTTTCTCAGCTGTCGCTCCCCGTCTTCGTGGAGGAACGACACAGGACCCTGCGCTGTTCTTTTTGTCTGCTCGGCCCTCCCCGGGTTTGCTGCTGGTTCTTCCCGGGTTGGCTACTGACCCTTCCACCTCCGTGCCACTTTCCCCACTTCCGCGGGGGAGCGGCACACCGCCGGCTGGCTCTCTCGGGGGCTGCTCAGATGTTCCTTCAGATAGATGTTCCTGGTGCATGTTGTCTCTCTCCTCCTTTATAGTCCTCTTCCACCAATCCCAACTCTGCTACCCACACGCCGAGTACGCTGCTCTCCTCCAATCAGGAGCAGGTCCTGCTGTTTATTGGTTGAACTGGAGGCAGCTGTGTAGAAGCTGTTACTCCCTTCTCAGCGCCATATTGTGGGAGAGCAGATGCATAGAATAAGTCTTAATTTCAGTAACAGTCTAGTCCGAGTTGCTCCCCACACTCAGCCAAATTGCTATTTCTGAAAATAAATGCTTGTGCGTTGGCATGTGAAAAAAAAAAATGAAGCTCCTAGTTCTTGAGTTCGGTCTGGTTCAACCCTGGCTGTTACAACCATTTGGGGACTGTACCAGCAGATGGAAAATCTCTCTCTCTCTCTCTCTTTCTGGATTTCCCTTTCTCTTTCTCTCTAAATCTGCCTTCAAAATAAAATAAAATAAATCTTAAAAAAAAAAAAAGAATTGATGGGAACTTGAAAAGCACAGAGACTCAGAAAACAGCAGAGAACAAAGCACACTGCAGCTGCTGTCCTGGCTCCTCAGCTGGCAGCGGGGAGGGGCACCCTCTTCCCAGGGAGAGGAAAGCAGGAAGCTCCAGGTCCCCACCATCACTGCAGATGGGCATCCCCAACTACAGAAGCATTCCACAATCCTCACTGGCTTTAAATCCAGTCTATCCATGCCAGTGTATTGTCTCAGCAGGCTAAGCCTCCTGCGTTGCCAGCATCCCATATGAGCACAGCCCAAGTCCTGATTTCCCCACTTTCTATCAAGCTCCCTACTAATGTTCCTGTTTCGAATTGGTCCAGCTCTGGTCATTTTGACTATTTGGAAAGTGAACCAGTGGATGGAAGATCTCTCTCCATCTCTTCCTCGTTGTCACTCAGTCTTTCAAATAAATAAATACATTAAATAAATAAATAAATCTTAAAAAAAATCTATTCTAGAAAACTGACTGCAGTCCAAGAGATGACTTTGCTCCAAAAACAAAGCCTACTTGGCCTCCCTCAGTCCCCAAAGCCCTAGACCCAAGCTACTTGCAGCACAGCCACAGCTGAATTCCATTCTGTAACTGTGCACGGCAAGCAGCCCTGGTGACAGACACCAGAAGCCTCTTGCTGCACAGCCAGGATACTTCACAAGGCATGCCCCAGGCTTCTCTGCAGCCTGCAAATGCAAGGTTGTAGGGAACAAGGCCCAGAGCCACACCCACTTACTCTGCATGGTGGGGGGGAAGTTCTGCTCTGATTCTTGAAACTCCGTGTTAACAGCAGCCAATACACAAGCCAAGAGGGTGAGCCCTGAGGACGTCCCCATCTGTATCACTTAGCAAATGGCATCGGGTGGCCAGAGCAAAAGCAGCAACATAACCTGTGGGAACTGAGAGAAGTCCCTTCTCTGTCCGGCAACTTGGGGACTGTGACTGTTACTGCCCAATCCCTTGAGCAACTCAGACTCACAGGTGTGACTGGGAGAGCCCTATCTGCATTTCTCTTATTCACTCTGATGAGTGCCAGTACTTGCCCAGAGAGACCTGAATAAGGACCCCAGCACATCCTGTAGCTCTAGAACTTTGACATTTGGCTCTATAAGACCAAGAGATACTTATGCTCCCTGGAGGGGCCTAGGGGAGGCCTATCTGCATTCTGCTCCAGGTCTGTCCTTGCTGCTGCAGAATCTCCGGAATAACGTGCAATCATTGTGTGACCTGGGTAAGCTACCTTCTGAGCCCCAAAGCCCTGGGTTTGGAACTGCTGGAGCTAAATTCCACAATATCACTTGAGTTCACTCTTTGGAACACATTGGGAGGAAGCGGCTATCTGAATTTCACTGTTCCAGATCCATGTTCACCAGTGCACATCTCGAGATTCCTCCATCCCCACCCAGGAGGACCTGGGGAAAGTTTCACTCGTATCACACAGTCCCAGGACATAACTGTTGTAGCCACAAGTCCCAGCATCAGTCAGATTAGTCCAAAGGAATGAGAGAACAGCCTGTTCTGAGTCACATAGAACCAGGAATATGGCTACAGCCATCACAGATCCTGCTGTCATTGACTTCCAATTCTCAGGACCTGAGGACACATTCCTTCAAAAGCTCATCTCCACATCAAAGTCTACCTCCATGGACTGCTATAGACTGGAAAACTGTGGCACTGCTAGACACTGCCCACATTGATCCCAGCTGAAGAAATCACTCAGAGGTTAAGGTTCTGGGCTCATTCAGAAACAAAGCCAAAGCAACAACTCAACTGACACCACAATCCTCACATTCCATCTAAGTATAAAAGTGTTTTTCAATGAAATATACCCCATAAAGAAGAAGCCAGACATTGACATAGGGACATAGGAAACATGAAGGAAAAAAGGAAGTGTGACACCTCCAGAAGAACTCAATAGTTCTCCAGAAATAGATTCTCATTTGAAACAAATCAATGTAATGCCTGAAAAATAGTCCAAAATAATTATCATAAGGAAACTCAATGAGTTGCAAGAGAGTACAGATAGACAATTCAAATAAATGAGGAAAAATAATGCTTGATATACATGAGAAATTAAGAGAAGTCAATAAAATAATTAAAAATAAATTTTGCTGCTGAAAATGCCAATAAATGAAATAAAAAATAAAATTGGGAGTTTCAACAGCAGAATGGAAGGAAGAAAAAGAATTTCTGATATTGATCACAATGTTTTGAAATAAGGGCTAGTGTTGTGCTGTAGTAGATTAAGCTACTGCCTGCAATGCTGACATCTGATATTAGTAGCATTTCAAATTCCAGCTGTTCTACTTCCAATTGAGCTCCCTGCTAATGTAACATAGAAAGCAGCTGAAAATGGTCTAAATATTTGTGTCACTGCAGTCCACATGGGAGACCCAAATGGAGTTGCAGGTTGCTGGTTTTCTCTTGGCCCAACCCCAGCAATGCAACCATTTGGGGAGTGAACCAGCTTTAGAAGGTGTGTGTGTGTGTGTGTGTGTGTGTGTGTCTAACTCTATGCTTCAAATAAATATTTTTAAAAGAGATCCGAAATCACCTAGTCATACAAAAATAAGTAGAAAAGTATTTAAAAGGATGAAGAAATTCTATGAATCATACAGGATAACATTAAGCTAATGAATATTTGTTTTGTAGACATTCCTGAAGGAGAAGAGAAGGAAAAATAACTGGGCTTGTATTTAATAAGATAAGAGTGCAAAATTTCCTAGATGTTGAAAGAGATATGGACATCTATGTAGAGGAAACTAAAAGACCACAATAAAACTCTACCAAAAAAACACTACCTCCAAGGCACAGAATAATAAGGTTGTTATACTTTAAGAGCAAGGAGAAAAGCCCAAAGACTGAGACAAAAATGTCAAGTTTCATATTAAGGAAAACCCATTAGTCTAGAGCAAGGAGAAAAGCCTAGAGACTGTGAGACAAAAATGTCAAGTTTCATATTAAGGAAAACCCATTAGTCTAACTGCAGCCATCTCAGCAGAACTCTACAAAGCAGAAGACAATTTGATGATAAATTCAAGGTCTTGAAAGAAAAATATATCTTATACTGTATCTAGTAAAGCTATCCTTTAGAAGTGAAGGATAAAAAAAGTATTTTGTAAACAAGCAAAAACTGAATGATTTTATCACCACCAGAGCAACTTTACAGGAAATCCTGAAGGGAATCCTACATGAGAGTTTAAGGATCATAACAATCATCATGAAAACACAATTTTAGCATGACAGACAGCTAGCAAAACGTAAAGATATATAATAAAAGAAGTACAAAAAAAAACCAGAGAATATATAAAATAAATCAGTAATCAGTCAACAAAAATGACAAGAGTTAGTTCTTATCTGTCTTTAACCTTAATATGAATTTATTTAATTACCCAGTCAAAAGATGTAAACTGTTCCAATAAAGAAAAATAAATACATTAAAAAAAACAAAAACAAAAAACAAGACCTTGGAGGTAGTCATTATGGTACAGTGGGTTAAACTGTTGGCTTGGGATGCCCACATTCCACATCACAGTGCTCATTCTAATCCTGTCTACTCTACACTTCTGACCCAGTTCCCTGATAATTGCCTGGGCTTAAGCACTCAAATCCCTGCCAACCATGTGATCAGAAACCGATCAAATTCCTGGATCCAGGCACTGGTCTGGCTCAACCCCACCTGTTGTGGTCATTAGGGGAGTGAACTAGCTGATGAAAGATCTGTGTGTGTGTGTGTGTGTGTCCCTGTGTTGTCACTATGTCTTTAAATAAATAATAAATATTCTTTTTTAAAGCTTTAAAAGCAAAATTTATTAGAGTCAAAGACCTCTAGCCAGAGCAGCATGGAGGAGGGCTACAAGAGAAGCAAAAACCCAAAAGACCCTGGGGTTTTTAAGTACAATTTTGGGGATGAAACTGTCAATCAATAAGGTGGGGACAACTCCAACAAAAGACCTGATTTACAATTCTTTATCCTGTCTAGCATTATAAGGGTGGGATACCTAACTTGTTTTTACAATAAACTGTAAACTCCCTTGTTATTATCATGGTAAATTTAGAGATTCTGGAGGAAGGAGGGCAGATATTTTGTTCTTGCTAAAGATAACCTTTTGGGAGGAAACAAGCATTTACATCCCAAATTCCACTGGGACCACCCTGTCTATTAACCCATCTGACTCCTCACATTCCCCCCTCAACAAGAATGGACCCTAACATCTGTTAGGGGGACTGAGCAATGATCTCTCTAGCTGCTTCATGTTGAAAAGGGTCATCACTGGGAAGGGTCAAGACAGATTGCCAGCAGGAGGTGGCTTCTCAGCAAGAGGTAGCTTCATTGGGGGGGGGGGGGGCATTGCCAGGTTGCAGAAACTATTTCCATCCAAGGCTTCATGTGGTTGGCCACCTAAAATTTACTTTTTCAAGCCCAGAGAAAATGAATCTATAAGCAGTTTAAACTCACTGGATCTAAAACTGAGGATGGAGTCATTAGTAGAGGCCCTAAGAAAGGTATCTAAACCATGAGCAAGTTTTCTCATTGAAAGGCAAACAGAAACTGACAGAAAGGGGTCTGATAATAATCAGATGGTCTTAAAAGCCTTGCCATTTATGAGACCCATACCTATCTATCTCTTTCCGTGGGGAACGTAATAAGGGAGGCACCCTGTCAACTTCTATTACCGAGCTGGCCTGGAAGGAGAGTTGGCTTGAAGACAATGTAGGTGATATCTCTAAAAGGAAAACATTTTTAGTTAACATACAGTTCTGCCTGCAATGTTGATGATCCTACTGGGCCATCCCTCAACAGCAGTGGTTATTTTTGAAGCTGGGCCAATTAAGGGTCTTTTCAGCTTAGAGCCAACAAGGTCTGCGGCTCTGTCTGGAGCCCCTTCACTCCAGGGCAGTTCCATTTCCAGTGACCCAACTCTTAGCTGGCATAGCTGCCAGAGCTCTTCATAAGCTGATTTCTGCTGAAGCCCGGGCTTTCCACATCGAAATCCAATGCAGTGGAGTGGCCTGTTGGGTCTCCTTGAAGACAGATCACTGTGTAAAGCAGATGTTAATTGGCCTGCTACCTATTTTTACATTGCTTCTGCCACCTAGCTGCTTCTTCCACTTGGTTTTTGGTAAAGTAGATCAGAGGAAAACTTTAAGAGGATGGAAGTCAAGGGAGTGCTCCATCCTCTTAATAAATAAATAAATAAATCTCATCCAAAAAAAATGGGAATCGGAAGTGGAGGAGGAAGAATGGTTGGAGCATGGTGGGAGAGAGGTTAAGGTGGGAAATATCACTATGTTCCTAAATCTGTATGTATGAAATACATGAAGCTTGTATAAATTAAATAAAATTTTTTTTTTTTTTTTTTTTTTTTTTATTTTGACAGGCAGAGTGGACAGTGAGAGAGAGAGACAGAGAGAAAGGTCTTCCTTTGCCGTTGGTTCACCCTCCAATGGCCGCCGCGGCCGGCGCGCTGCGGCCGGCGCAGCGCGCTGATCCGATGGCAGGAGCCAGGAGCCAGGTGCTTTTCCTGGTCTCCCATGGGGTGCAGGGCCCAAGCACCTGGGCCATCCTCCACTGCACTCCCTGGCCACAGCAGAGGGCTGGCCTGGAAGAGGGGCAACCGGGACAGAATCCGGCGCCCCGACCGGGACTAGAACCCGGTGTGCCGGCGCCGCTAGGCGGAGGATTAGCCTAGTGAGCCGCGGCGCCGGCCTAAATAAAATTTTTTAAAAACCCTCAACAAATTATGTATAGATGAAGCTTTTTAAAGAATTTTTACACCAACTAGAAGTCAAGCCACCTAAAATTTTAAAATCACTGAAAACTTTCCTAAATTTCCAAAACTATTTTTTCTATGCCATGATACTCTGCAAAATAATTTACTTAGCTTCTCAATATGAATATAAAATTGTGATACAATTTTGTTAGGAACAGTATCATAAAACTTTGAGTACATAGTTGTGACTGGCATCCAATATGAAAATTAAAACCATTTTTTCTCTTGTAGAGGATTAAAAAAAAGAGTATGTGAGAATAGGATATAGTATGAAATGAAAAGTCTTCATACTAAAATCACAATTATAGTGGAGAGATTTTGAATGGATATGACATGAGAATATTTCTGTATACTGGATAGTAAAATTATAATTTAAGTTAATTATGTAAGCCAATAAAGTTTTATTCTAGGAACTCAGAGATGTGATTCTTTACCCTTCTCAAACTTTCTCTATATAAGAAATTTAAATAAGTGTTTTAAGCATGAATCTGATTTAAAATTCAATATGAAATTATAGATTTTGTTGTCATGATACAAAAAGTCTAACAGTGCTATCTGTATGTTAAACTTAATTTTATATATAAATAATAATTATATTTTTAAAATATTTTAAATGCAATTGTAGCTTAAATATTGGGATATTGAAGCATGTAACCCACATTTTGATTTATTATATAAATGATAAATTATAATATTTTATCACTTTCATTTGATTCTATATATGGCAAAATATTTTTGCATACTTAACAATAAAAACATTCGCAATTTTGTAACAATGTGGAAACTTTTAGCAATCATCCCAAATTGAAATAGCATTATATAATAGGAAAGTATTTATATTTTATTTGGATCTGTGATTTCAAAAATTTAAGGAATGAAGAACACTTGTTTTTTACTTTTTTCTGTCTATAATTGAGCTTAATACAAATAGATTTCTATTGTAGATATATTGTATACTTTGCATTTTTACGTATAAAACTGGGAACTGTGCCTTGTCCAGCAATAACATTTTAATATGTGTAAAGATTTCTGTACTTTTTTATATTAGAAAAGTTATATGAGTATTCTCTAGGTTAACAACCATAGTAATCTTGCTAAACATCCAGCTTTCCTTATCCCAAAATATATGGCCACAGAGCAAGGGAGTGTAAGATAGCTTTGCATTTTCAGACATTTTATTTAATTTGTCAGATCTGCAATTTAAAAGGAGATTGAGTTAGTAACATCCTGTCATTTAAGGCTCTCTTATATGATAAGAGAAAAAAGTATGCAACAAAAGAAAATTAATAATAAACTCTTAACAGAATTATGCATTTTCAACTAGCTGGTAATGCCAAGCCTTTCTCTTGGGAAATCATCTCTATTTTGTTTCACATGTTGGATAAATCTCCAAAATTTTATTCTTTAAATTTAAATGAGATTTTTATACACTGAAATTCTAGATTGAGTGAATGTTTTCTCACATTTGTTAGTCATAACAATTCAATATAATGTATTCACCATCTGTTTTGATATCTTAATAACAGTGACAATGAATATTATCCTAACAAAGTTTGAACTGAAGCCATGAGCCAGGAGTTTCTTCTGGGTCTCCCATATAGGTGCAGGTGCCCAAACACTTGGGCCATCTTCTACTGCTTTCCCAGGCCATAGCAGGAGATGGATTGGAAGGGGAGCAGCCAGGACTAGAACTGGATGAATGACACTGTGCAGGTAGACAATATCCTAAGGGAGCTTACACTTGGTAAAAGTTCTTGAAAATAAAAAGGAGTGTTAGAGAACAAATTAGAAAATAACTTCTCAGAGTTTTCTCAGCTATCCTGGAGTTTTTAAAAAGTGGTCGTGATGTTTAGTGAATTTTATGGCTTTTCCATCTACACATTGTAGATAAGAATACACTTATTTTTTTCAAATAAATAACTAAATCTTTTTCAAAATGTCAAGGGAAAGATAGTTCCTGCAGTGTATATTACTTTATTTAGATGAAATCCCATATTATTATATACACAGACATGGTCCACATGCCAACAGATAATGAACTGGCTGTGTAAAACCTGATCAAACAATGTTGTTAGGAACTTTTCTTGCTGGCGCCGCGGCTCACTAGGCTAATCCTCTGCCTTGTGGCGCCGGCACCCTGAGTTCTAGTCCCGCTCGGGGCGCCAGATTCTGTCCCAGTTGCCCCTCTTCCAGGCCAGCTCTCTGCTGTGGCCAGGGAGTGCAGTGGAGGATGGCCCAAGTACTTGGGCCCTGCACCCCATGGGAGACTGAGAGAAGCACCTGGCTCCTGCCTTCGGATCAGCGCGGTGCGCCGGCCGCAGCGCGCCGGCCGCGGCAGCCATTGGAGGGTGAACCAACGGTAAAGGAAGACCCTTCTCTCTGTCTCTCTCTCTCACTGTCCACTCTGCCTGTCAAAAAATAAATAAATAAATAAAAAAGAAACTTTTCTCCACTCTCCAGCTATCATTCCCAACATGAATGAAGCATAGAACTAGTAGTTGTATGAGCTCATCTATAAATGAGGTAGGAGGGAGAATGATTCCACAAAAAAGAAGCAAAGGTTTTCAGAATTTAGGATATGTGAAACATGGGAGGGGAGGTGGTAAGGACAATGGACATCAAGTGTCTCAAGAAAGAAGAATATGGGTCAAGTCAAGGACATAGATTAGGTTCATGAGAGCTGTAAACCACACCTCACCTGCCCCCATGTAGTTCCATTTGTATCCACCCACCTGTCAATCAGACTGTAGCCACTCCCCTTTTGGGAGTGAATTGGAAGGTTGGGGAGCTCTGGGCTCTTTCTCTTGCTCACTCACACCCTCTGGCTTGCTCCCTCTCTCCTCCTGGACCCTAGAATGACTGGTATGGGGGTCCCTGTTTACCATTCTTGGCCCACCCTCCCTTAATAAAGCCCTCATGTTCCTATATATTCTTCTCACCTCTTAAATAAACTCTAAACTTTAACATGCTGCATGTCATGTTTGAGTCTGTGCTTAGAATTCTTCTCTAAGTAAAAGCAAGAACCTGAGACATTGATTTTTAAGCTAACCTAGCCCACAACATATTGGTGACCAGGGAGGGACCTGATATTTATTTCAGGTCATTTAAAATGCAAAGATTAATGTTTTCTCTGTTTCTAATGTTGGTAGCTTTTGCAAAGCTGAGGCCAGTGAAGGCCATTAATGTTCGTGGAACTTGGGCAGAAAGGTGGGAGAGAGAAGGCCGAGTTTGTGAGTGTCAATATATGGAAGTTTCCAAATTGTAATGTGTTTTTAAGGATAACATATATTTTCTAAGGTTAAAATTTAAAGTTTCATGAGATAGTTTAAGGTTACCAACAATTGTTTTGCCTTAGATTTTTGATTTTCGAATCAGGAGTGCTAGATTACTTTTCACTGTCTCATTTCTGATGGGGAAACAGGTCCCACTGCCTAGCAACTACGATAGAATCAGGAATGTATGACTCTAAACATTGTGACTGTTCTACTTCCTGCCACAGATGGTGGGATTTCTGCCCCAATATGGCAACTTCCATTAAAAAAATGTGTTTGCCAAGATGGCAACCCTCATGGGGACTTTGGCCCCAAGATGGCAGCCCCCATTCAAAACAAGTGATTGCAAAGATTGTGAACCCCATGGGGACTCTGCCCTTTCTGGAAGATGAGCATCAGACCCCACCCCTAAGAAGGTGGCCCCTGTTGCTGGTCACATGTTGCATGCCTGGTTAACAGAGTGACTTTTTCATTTTGCTTTCTTTTTTTATTTTAGCGTTTTATTTCTGCTTTACAGTGGTTCTCTTGGGCCTCCTGGGGTCCAGTATCCCCAGTCATTGCAGTGGCCTCCTGGAGTTTGGTATTCCCCAGGCATGGTGGGCCGTCCGAGATTTCATATTGGATCAGGTGATTTTTCTCTTTAACCTTCTGGGATGGCATTTCCCAGAACAGGCAGCATTTTCTCTTTGGCTTCCTGGGGTTTGGTATTCCCCAGGCACAGCAAGCCTTCCAAGATTTCATCTCAGACCAGGCGATTTTCTCCTTGGCCTTCTGGGATGGTGTTTCCCAGACCAAGCTTCATTTTATTTTACTCTATTCTATTCTTTTTTTTTTTTTTTTTTATTTGACAGATAGAGTTAGACAGTGAGAGAGAAACAGAGAGAAAGATCTTCCTTCCGTTGGTTCACCCCCCAAATGGCCATTACAGCCTGAACTATGCCGATCCAAAGCCAGGAGCCAGGTGCTTCCCCCTGGTCTCTCATGAGGGTGCAGGGCCCAAGCACTTGGGCCATCCTCCACTGCCTTCCTGGGCCACAGCAGAGAGCTGGACTGGAAGAGGAGTAACCGGGACAGAGTCCCGCACCGGAACCGGGACTAGAACCCGGGATGCCAGCACCGCAGGCAGAGGATTAGTCTAGTGAGCCACCGCACCAGCCAGGAGGTTTTCTTATGCATCACATTAAGCTCAGAATCTAGCAAAACCAGCATACCAACAAAAGCTCAGGTTTCTAAGCAAGAGGTAAGATCACTTGGGATTTAATTTAACCTCAGGATAGCATGCTCTTTCAGTCAAGAGAAAGGAAGCTATTCTATGTATAGGGTAACCACACATGAAAAAGCAGTTAAGAACATTTCTGGGAATGGCAGAATTCTGTAGAATATGGATTCCAGGGTTAGCATTAATAGCCTAGTCTTTGTATGAGGCTTTAAAAGGCCCTGATACAGTCCCATGATGCTGGACAGTGGAGTTACAGAATACATTCCAAAGAATTAAAGAGCTTTTAACAGAAGCTCCAGTATTAGGAACCCTTAACCTGAATAAGCCATTCACCTGGTTTATAGAAGAGAAACAGGGGGGATAGGGGCTGGTGCTGTAGCACAGTGTGCTAAAGCCCTGACCTGAAACACCAGCATCCCATATGGAAGCCAGTTCTAGTTCCGGCTGTTCCTCTTCCAATCCAGCTCTCTGCTGTGGTCTGGGAAAGCAGTAGAAAATGGCTCAAGTCTTTGGGCCCCTGCACACACGTTGGAGATCCGGAAGAAGCTCCTGGCTCCCGACATTTGATCTGCTCAGCTCCAGCTGTTGCATCCTTTTGGGGAAGTGAACCAGTGGATGGAAGACTTCTCTCTCTCTACCCCTCTCTCTAATTCAAATAAATAAAAATAAATCTTATAAAAAAGAAACAGGGAGTTGCTTTAAGATTGCTGACTCAGAAATTGGGTCCACTTTCAAGACCAGTGGCCTATTTGTCTAAATAGCTTTATGCAGTGGCTACAGGGTGGTCTGTATGCTTAAGGGCTGTTGCTGCCACAATAGCTACAGAACTCTTGGTGGGGGAAGCTACCAAGCAGACTTTAGGCTAACCACTTGAAGTTCAAACTCAGGTGCATGGTGTCTTAGAAATCAAAGGATATCAATGGCTAACAGGAGGGTGTCCCATAAAAATATCAGGCTCTATTGTTAGACTTACATCAGATAACTCTTAAAGTATGCCATGTCCTCAACCCAGCAATGCTGTTGCCACCTGAGGGCACAGCATTGGGCACAAAAATGAGGCTTAACCATAGAACCATAGGAACCATAGGAACCATAGAACAAGTGTATTCTAGCAGCCCTGACCTACAAGATGAGCCTCTAGAGAATCCAGATGTTGAATGGTTTACTGATGGCAGTAGCTACATGAAAGAAAAAATTAGAAAGGCAGGTTATGCTATAGTAAATCTTACACAGGTAATAGATGCTCGAGCATTCCCAAGTAATATTTCAGCTCAAAGGCTGAACTTATTTCATTAAATAAGAGCCTTGCAGTTAGGAATAGGCCAGCAAGTAATATATACTCAGACTCCAAATATACTTTCTTTTGTGTTGTATGCACATGCAGCAATTTGGAGAGAAAGAGGCCTATTGAATACAAAGAATCCCCTTGTTAAATATGGAAAGGAGATATTAGCTTTACTTCAGACAGCACTGGAACCTTCAAAAGTAGCTGTCAATCACTGTAAGGGACATCAGAAGGAAGCCAATTATTTTAACAAGGGAAATGCACTTGGAGATAAGGCAGTAAAAGGAGATGCTGCACAGGGAGCTCAGGAAATGGCTCTAATACCTCAGCCTGTGGTAATGACCAAAGAGCCTCACTATACTGAGTCTAAGATTGGGCCCTACAATGAGGTTATACTAAAGATGCAAGTGGACGGTGAAATTTAGATCATAATGTTATGCTTCCGCTGGTCTCTCAATTAAAAATTATTAAGGAAATACATGATTCTACCCATCTGGGAGGGTGGGCTTTTATGCAAATAACCTCTCGAGTGTTTGGAATAAAAGGATTTAGTGTAGCCATAATAGAAGTGACTAGTTCTTGTCTACTTCGTTAGAAAAATAACCCCGGGGATCATATAAAGCCACCTCCTATGCTGACTCCAGTGCAAAGGAGAGGAACATATCCAGGTGAAGATTGGCAGGTTGACTTTTCTGACTTTACTAACATGCCTCCAACAAATAATTAAAAATATCTTCTAGTTTTTATCGATACTTTCACAGATGGATAGAAGCTTTTCCAATTCGAACAGAAAAGGCACAAGAGATATTCAAAGCTATGAGGAAGAACATTGTGCCACGCTTTGGACTCCCATGGTCACTCTAGTGTGACAATGGACCTTCATTTGTGTCTAAAATTACTCAACAGGTAGCTGCTGCTCTAGGAATCTCTTACCATCTCCATGCCTCTTGGAGACCTCAGTCATTGGGTAAGGTTAAAGGACTAATCTTAGTCTTAAGAAAATTCTAGCTAAGCTTTGCCAACAGACCTAACAAACATGGCTTAAACTATTGTCTATTGCCCTTCTCAGGATTAGAATTGTACCCAAGACTGCCTTAAAGCTTAGTCCATTTGAGATGCTATATGAAAGGCCCTTTCTCACCTCTGACATCCTCTTTGATTCAGAGATTCAAGATCAGTATATTACCAATTTAGGCCAGGTACAGAAGGCTCAGATAGAGTGTGGTAACAAAGTTCTCCCAGTACCAGATCCTAAGACTCATGAACAGCCTGTTTCCCCAGGACATCTATTTCAATAAAATTTAGAAGGAAAAATCCCCTAAATGCAGCCTAAATGTAAGGGTCCCCACCAGGTCTGAGCACTACTACCTCAGTGAAATTACAGGGCATCCCAAGCAGGGTGCCTTTATCAAGAATTAAACTTCTACCTCTTATGGCTTCACAGATGCAATTGAAAGATATGTCCGCCTACTCCTGTGAACCAAAGATCTCAAATACCTCTTTAAAAAGCTCAAAGATAAGCAAAGCTTTTATTTTTGTCACATCAAGGCTGCTGCACTTTATGACAGACTTACTGTACCTACCTCTTCTTTTGATTCTTCCTGGGATAAAAAATCTTGGCAGAAAAACTCATTAGCGGGTTCTTCTATTATAATACTAGAAGATCTGGTGAGTCACATGAAGCAAATTTTAAAAACCTGACCACTGCTTTAGGAAATCTGGTTTACACTTCAGGCCAGCTTTTGCAGGAAGTACTTATGTCTTTGGATACATTCCAAGGTAGTAATGAACAACCAACAGGCCTTGGAATATATATTAATAGAACAAGGAAGAACATCTGCAGTGATTGAGGGAATCTGCCACCTCTACTCAAGTAGTAGTATGTTTACTGAAAGAGAAATTAAAAACCTCTATCCTCAGGCTAAATGGTTTTATAATCTGCATAAAGATAGCCTATCACCACCCACTATCTGGGAGTCTATAAAATATATTCTTTCCATCTTAAAGGGCACTCCACTTGCAATTTTTTTTCCAGTTTTGTTCATGCTGATTGGTTAATTTGTGTGTTATAGAATTCTACAACTTCTGAGAGTAATAATGACCATGCAGGGTACATAGCCATTGGCAAGGACTGAAAATACTCCATCTCAAAAAACTAACCGATTAGATGAGATAGGAGGAGATTTCCAGACCCAAGACAGGCAGGGTTTGCATCCATGATCAACAGGAAGTAGATATAGAAGATATGATGAGTCTACACCCTTCAGCATCCCCTTAAAATTAAGGGTCAGGAATTTCTGGGTGGGGGGGGGTTATAGGGGACAGGTCAGAGAGACAGATTAGGTTCATGAACTGGAAACCACACCTCCCCTGCACCCATGTAATCCCACCTCTATCCATCCACCTGCTACTCAGATTATGTAACTATTTCCCTTTTGTAAGTGAATAAGAAGACTGGGGAACTCTGGGTGTTCTGTGTTGCCCTCTTTCACTTGCTCACTGGCTCACTCGTGCCCCGTGGCTTGTTCCCTCTCTCCTCATGGACCCCTGGAATGACTGGTATGAAGGTACCTGTTTACCCTTCTTGGCCCTCTCTCCCTTAATAAAGCTCTCATGTTCCTGTGTATTCTCACCTTCTAAATAAACTCTAGCCTTTACCATGCTGTGTGTCGTGTTTGAGCCTGTGCTCAAATACAAAGCAAGACCCTGAGATATTAATTTTTAGGCTAACCTAGCCCACAAGAGAAACATTGAACAATGATTCTACCACTTCATGGCCAAAATGAGCTAAACAAAAACAATAGCCTACTAATGGGAGTTGAGTTCCCATTAACCAGAAAATTGTGCTGGAAGAGAGAATTGTAGGAAACAATCTTTCTCTGGTTGAATACAAAGATAGGAATTTAAGATAACCACAAATGTTGAATAATTATATCACACATAAATGACTATGTGATTTTATTTTTATAGATTTTTTTTCCAGGAGAAGGGACACAATATCCATTGGAAATTTCACTGGGAGATTGCTTGTTTCTCAGTTCTAATTTACTTTTTGATATTTGACATGTTTGTATTTGTTTCTATCAGTTTTCTCTCCTAGTGGACTATAAAGTTGAAAAGGATGAGCATTAGGTCATCTAACTCTTTTTAAAACTTTCTTTTTAAAACTCAGATTTTAAGAAATTTCCATCCCTGTCTTTATTTTCTTTATTTTCTTCAATCAAAGAAGAAGCAAAAAAAAAAAAATTGTCAACTACATCTTAACAAAAGGCTTTCTTCGAGATAGCTTGAAATGGAAACGTATTTTTCAGAGAAGAATGTCTTCATCTCATTGATTGTTTTATTGCCTACTGTGAGTGCATTTGATATGAAACTCATGTTACTTAGCAAAGATGGTTTGGGTAAATGCATCTATGTTTGCTTAAGCATTATTTCACCTAAGAGATCTATTACACATCTGCAGAGGACGTAAAATACACTACAAAAGAGTCTAAAACTTTACTATTGAGGTGGTATTGAAAATCACTTACTTTCGAATCTCAAAATGAAAGGAAAAGATATTTTGCTAATTACTCTCACTCTGATATTTTTCCTTATGAGGCTTTATCATATATCTTTTATTATCAAAATTAAGAATAAACCTATATTTCAGAAATAAAAGTTTTTGCCCATATCTAACTCATCTAGATAAAATGACAGTTGTGAAGTTTATATCAAGGTAGACTGCCATTTTTAATTGTATTAAAGCCATTGCTATGACAATTAATTTGCTATATGCTTTATTTAGCTTTCACTGCATTGAAGTTACTGGGTTTGTCTTCTGGAGTGCATAAAAGTAAGATGTGATTTTTGTCCTCAAAGGGTTTTTGATTTAGATATGCACAAAACATATGAAAATTAACTTAAACTGATCAACTTTAAGAGAACTTGCAATAAAATTGCTACTAAAATGCCTTGGAAATTCAGAGCGCTAGTAAAACAATACTGATTTAAAATTGCTTTCTTTAGCATTCAAATTTAAATAAAGATGACAGGTCAATGTAATTCTTATTTATTCTATTCTATGCATGATTACTTCTCTTTGGACTCCCTTACAACATAAAATGCAGGCATGGATTTATATTTTCCCAATTAATTTTAGATGCTTAAGATTTTTCCTGGAGATGTAGTATCAAAGAGATAGTATATCATGTTTAGATAATTTAAGCAGAAAGTTTTAAAAGTTGACTCCTTAATTATTTACAACTTGCAAATAGTTGGATTTGTTAGCTGCCTGTTTGGTATTGGAACTTTACAATCTTGAAATTTGCTCCTAAATATTTTATTATCTATTTGGTCCTGTAACACGAGATATAAAATGCTGGTAAAAAAAAATCTATAGGCAATCTCTCTTGTTTTCCCTTGGTTAGCTCCTATATTGGTTGAAGTGTCTATATTTGGTGTTTTTAAGCTAGTGTCTCTACATGGTCTACTTAGAAAATAATGACAGGACTAGAGCCATGCATGCTATTTCATTTTGTGTTTACTTGATTGCCACAAAATATACATCTATGATGTTTTTATCTGTGGATACTTGTAGGATTTCAAAATCCATATCCAGTTTATTAAAATGAATATCTTTTGTCAAAAAAAGATGGAATATGTCCTTTTAAAAATTAATGTGCCCAGTTTTTGAGAGGGGAGGGGAGAAAAAGAAAAAATGAGAAAGAGCACTAACCAGGCTGGTCTTCAGCCTATTGCTAGTTTTGCCTTAAGTATTCTATTATTTTCTATTTATTCAATTCTGTTTTATTTGTGTGAAAGCAGAAAGGCCTATCACCCATCCCCCTGATCCACTCCTCAAATGCCTACCACAGCCAGGGCTGGACCAGGCTGAAGCCAGGAATAGGATACTCAATACGGTTCTCCCTTGTGGGAGGCAGGAAAACAACTACCTGAGACACCATTTGCTGCCTCCCAGGGTGTGCACTAACAAGGAACTGGAATGGAGACCAGAGCTGGGATATGGACCAAAACACCCCTAATGTGATACAAGCCTCACAGGTGGCTCTAAACCACTGTGCCAAACATGCATCCCTTAAATATTCCTCAATCTTGCTTCATATCTTCATCCCAGTTGTTTTCCCTGCTGTCCTTCAAGCCAATTGTCTCATATCCACTTTAACGAAAAATTAATTGTAAGTGAAGTACATTTAAATGTTGCAGGAACAAAATTCCAGACTCATTTCTCGCTTTCATTTTCCATCCTATTTAACAAACATTATAAGACCTCTTTTCCTGAGGAATTTTACAAGTAAATGAAATTGACTTTCAAGATCATTTCAGAGCTAAAATTTAGTTATTTGAAAGGCAGAGTTACAGAGAGAAAAAGAGAAACAGAGAGAAAAGAGATTTTTCCATCTACTGGTTCATTCCCCAAATGGCTGAAATAGCCAGGGCTGGGCCAGGTCAAATCCAGGAATTTCATCCAGGTCTCCCAAGTGAATGGCAGGAGTCCAATTACCTGGGTTATCTTCCAGTGCCTTCCCAGGAACATTAACAGGGAGCTGAATTATAAGCGAAGCAGCAAGGACTCAAGCCAGCACTTATAGAGGAGACTGGCTTCACAGGAGGAGGCTTAACCTGCTACTATGCAATGCCAGCACCCAAAATTCAGTTAATTTAAATATTGACCTACTCACTGAATATAAGTAAGTACTATTATGAAAGATTTTCTAAAAGTTCATGGCAAATGTGTGGTATGATAAAAACAATGCATGACTTTCAAAAATGTTTTGCACTAAAATAGACTCATACTACCTTGTTCATGTCTAAATAGGATCTAGTTTGAGGAGCAAGGAAGGCTAAGACATTAATTTTCAAAGAACTCCTCTCAAAAAATCACGAATTCTGATAAAATTGAAGCATGGGTAAGCATCAAATTTCACCAGAGAGAGATAGAGAATATGTTGAAAGGGAAGCCCACGACAGTAAACCATACACAATTTGTCATGAATAACTTAATCTTCTTCACCCCTACCTGAAGAGGATCAATGGTGAACAACAGAAACAATAACTAAAACCCTGATATCAATTTTAAATATTGACCTACTCACTGAATATAAATAAGTACTAATAAGACATCAAATGCACTAGCTTAAATAACTCTAACCGAAACATCAAACTGGAGCAAATTTTCTGTCCAGAGCATATCAAACTCTTGCACCCACGTCGGTGGCAAACAAGAGCCAAGCTTTCAGTGGAAAATTTGGATAAGAGATCAAAACCCTGAGACATTTCATCAAATAATTTTAAGAGGAAGTGAAACATTGTGTTAGCAATAGGATCTTGAAGACAAAGTACTGTCAAAGCAATGGCTCCCAAGAAGTGGAAGTGGTGCAGTCAAAGCAGAAGCGGGAATGTCAATAGCCAAGGTCATGGCTACTGTTTTAAGAGATGTTCAAGAAATGTTACTTGTTGACTTTCAGTAGGGCCAAAGAACAATAATGTCAGCTTATTTGGGGAGTGTTTTAAGAAAGGGAGTCAAAGCTTCAGCAGGAAAACATCTGGAAAATCTTCACCAGAGAGTCATATCCACCACAACAGTGCTCCTGATCATTCCTCTGATCAACCAAGAGCAATTTTGCAAGAATTTCCATGAGAAATCAGTAGGCATTCACTTTACACTCTTTTATTAACTTTTATTTAATAAATATAAATATCCAAAGTACAGCTTTTGGATTATAGTGGATTCCCCCCCCCATAACTTCCCTTCCAACCACAACCATCCCATCTCCTGCTCCCTCTCCCATCCTATTCACATCAAGATTCATTTTCAATTATCTTTATACACAGAAAATCAATTTAGTATATATTAAGTAAAGATTGCAATAGTTTGCACCCACACAGAAACACAAAATGTAAAGTACTGTTTGATTACTAGTTATACCATTGATTCATGTAGTACAACACATTAAGGACAGAGATCCTACATGAGGAGTAAGTGCATAGTGACTCCACTTGTTGATTTAACAATTGACACACTTGTTTATGGTGTCAGTAATCACCCTAGGCTCTTGTCATGAGTTGCCAAGACTATGGGGGCCTTTTGAGTTCGCCGATCTGATCATATTTAGACAAGGTCATAGTCAAAGTGGAAGTTCTCTCCTCCCTTCAGAGAAATGTACCTCCTTCTTTGATGGTCCATTCTTTCCTCTGGGATCTCACTCACAGAGATCTTTCATTTAGGTTTGTGGTTTTTTTTTTTTTTTTTTTTTTTTTTTTTTTTTTTTTTTTTTTGCCACAATGCCTTGGCTTCTATGCCTAAAATATTCTCATGGGCTTTTTAGCTGGATCCCAATGCCTTAAGGGCTGATTCTGAGGCCAGAGTGAAGTGTAAGACATCTGCCATTCTATGAGTCTGCTGTGTATCCTGCTTCCCATGTTGGATCATTCTCTCCCTTTTTTATTCTATCAGTTAGTATTAGCAGATACTAGTCTTGTTTATGTGATCCCTTTGACTCCTAGACCTATCAGTATGATCAATTGTGAACTGAAATTGATCACTTTGACTAGTGAGATGGCATTGGTACATGCCACCTTGATGGGATTGAATTGGAGTCCCCAGGCATGTATCTAACTCTACCATTTGGGGCAAGTCTGATTTAGCATGTGCCAAACTGTACATCCCCTCCTGCTCTTATTCCCACTCTTATATTTAACAGCAATCAATTTTCAGTTAAATTAAACACCTAAGAATAATTGTGTTAATTAAAGAGCTCAACCAATAGTATTGAGTAGAATAAAAAAAATACTAAAAGGGATAAAGTATTAAGTTGTTCCTTGACAGTCAGGACAAGGGCTGATCAACTCATTGTTTCTCATAGTGTCCATTTCACTTTAACAAATTTCCATTTTGGTGCTCAGTTGTCATCGATCAGGGAGAACATGTGATATTTGTCTATTCAATAAATGGTGCTGGGAAAACTGGATTTCCACATGCAGAAGCATGAAGCAAGACCCCTACCTTACACTTTACACAAAAATCCACTCAACATGGATTATAGATCTAAATCTATGACCTGACACCATCGAATTATTAGGTAACATTGGAGAAACCCTGCAAGATATTGGCACCGGCAAAGACTTCTTGGAAAAGACCCTGGAGGCACAGGCAGTCAAAGCCAAAATTAACAATTGAAATCACATCAAATTGAGAAGTTTCTGTACTGCAAAAGAAACAGTCTGGAAAGTGAAGACGCAACTAACAGAATGGGAAAAAAATATTTGCCAACTATGCAACAGATAAAGGATTAATAACCAGAATCTACAAAGAGATCAAGAAACTCCACAACAACAAAACACACAACCCACTTAACAGATGGGCTAAGGACCTCAATAGACATTTTTCAAAAGAGGATGTCCAAATGGCCAACAGTCACATGAAAAAATGTTCAAGATCACTAGCAATCAGGGAAATGCAAATCAAAACCAGAATGAGGTTTCACCTCACCCTGGTGAGAATGGCTCACATTCAGAAATCTACCAACAATAGATGCTGGCAAGGATGTGGGGAAAAAGGGACACTAACCCATTGTTGGTGGGGATGCAAACTGGTCAAGCCACTATGGAAGTCAGTCTGGAGATTCCTCAGAAACCTGAATATAACCCCACCATACAACCCAGCCATCCCACTCCTTGGAATTTACCCAAAGGAAATTAAACTGGCAAATAAAAGAGCTGTCTGCACCTTAATGTTCATTGCAGTTCAATTCACAATAGCTAAGACTTGGAATCAAACTAAATGCCCATCAACAGTAGACTGGATAAAGAAATTATGGGATATGTACTCTATAGAATACTATACAGCAGTAAAAAAAATGAAGTCTGGTCATTTGCAACAAAATGGAGGAATCTGGAAAACATCATGCTGAGTGAAGTAAAGCAGTCCCAAAGGGACACTTTACACTCTTTAATTGACTCCTTCTGACTTTGTTTTGTTTCCTTAACATAACACTCTTTAAAGATTGTCCATTTTTCTTCAGTTAATACTTTAAAAGGACTGCATTGACATGGTTAATTTCCTATTATCCTCTTTTCTTATGGATTAAATGGCCTGTGTCATGCTTTAGAAAAGTCTCTCTAACTTGATGGGGCATATGTTGAGAATTAAATTATGTTGTTTTAAACCTTTTAATTTCATTTTCCCCACATATTTGTTGAAGTCTCCTTGTATACAATATAGTTTATATATATATATATATATATATTTGTGTAATGTGTGTGAGATGACTTCAAGTTCATGGAAAAGTAACATTAAAAGATAAGTTTATTTTGGTGCAAACAATTTGAAAGTCCATGAATATCTCTTCCACAGTACATGTTTTCTGTGAACTTTTTGAAGAACTCTCAAGAGCATGTGTGTGTATGTGTTTGTGTGTGTATGAGTTGGTCATTGCAACACGATGTGTTCCAAATTAATGAATATAGGAAATAGTTATTAATTATGACACTAATTGTGCAAAATTTTAATAGTATTATAAATCTGACACATTTAAATTCTGACCTTTATCTGTGATATTAGAATTCTGAATATCATACTCATGACTGTCATATTATCTTGGTTTCATTTTCAAAAACACAGTGATTAATGAGAATGGCCTAATTAGAAAATATTTAAAGGATAACTACTTTGTAGCTCCTACAAAACCTAAGCTTCTAGGATTTTAACTGCTCAAGAACAGATGTGGAAACTCTTCAAGATAGCATCACATAATAAATATCTGAGTGATCCAAGCATGAGTGATTGTGTATTTGGGAATTGATGGCCTGAGACCCCATCTGAGTCCTCTTTCTCATGCAGACTGTCAGAGCAGAGTTTGGGATTCATTTCCATGATGCCAAGCCACTTTTCTGAGAACAGCTCTAAACTTCATTGAACATATGTTTAACAGGTTGTTTGGCTGAAGTTAACCTGCACTGTGTGCACTGTGATAACATACTTTGTCAATTTATTGGAATTATAACAAAGGATTGATTTTTGTTGATAGTAAGTCATTAACTTAAAGTAAGATCAAGTTACTAAAATTGCATATTTAAACTTAAAGTCATTAAAACTATTTTCTTAATTTTAAAATTAATATTAGACAATTCTTAAACCAAAAGATTAATTTTTAATCCAATTGTCAATTGAATATATAACATGAAATTTTCATATTTAGAATTGAAATTCATATGCATCCAAAATAAACACCATTAATTTTTTTTTTTGACAGGCAGAGTGGACAGTGAAAGACAGAGAGACAGAGAGAAAGGTCTTCCTTTGCCATTGATTCACCCTCCAGTGGCCGCCGCAGCTGGCACGCTGCAGCCAGCACGCTGCGGCCGGTGCACCAGGCTGATCTGAAGCCAGGAGCCAGGTGCTTCTCCTGGTCTCCCATGGGGTACAGGGCCCAAGGACTTGGGCCATCCTCCACTGCACATCCTGGCCACAGCAGAGAGCTGGCCTGGAAGAGGGGCAACCGGGACAGAATCCAGCGCCCTGACCGGGACTAGAACCCGGTGTGCCGGCGCCACAGGCGGAGGATTAGCCTATTGAGCCGCAGCGCCGGCTACACTATTAAATTTATTTTGTTTGATCTATTCAGCCCACTGTCTTAAGCAATAGAAATAAAGAATGGCAAGTCATGACCTTGCCTTTTAGGAATTCATGGTTTTACAGAGTTGTTAATTTGTAAAACTATTGTATGTAGAAGTGATTTATTGAATTATGTATATTTATTTGAAAGGTGTGAAGGCAGACAGACAGAAGATAGAAAGAGATCTCTCAACTGATTCACTTCCCAAATGCCTACAACAGCTGGGTGCTGGGCCAGGTTGAACTCAGAAACCAGGAATTCAATCCAAGAATGCCACGTAGATGGCAGGGACCCAAGTTCTTGTACATTACTTGCTGCCTACCATGGTGCACATTAGCAAGAAGGTAGCTAGGACTCAGGCATCCCGAAATGAGATGTGGGCACCCAAATGGTCTCTTAACAACTACATCAAATGTTTGCTGCAAACAGATTCAATTCTAAGACCTTTCATTTCTCCGCCTTACAACAAGCAGGGACTCTCTCTAAGTGTTATAAATAGCACCTGCTACTTTCTATATACAGGGATTGGAACAAGTTATGCATACATATTTCTCTGTTGAGTTCACAGAAAGACCAAAACAGAGATACACAGATTTACAAGAGATGTGGTGCTCTATTGCCTAACAACATTCACTCCCAGCTTCATGGGAATACATACTGAGATGAAAACACGGTTCCAGACTTATTGCAGTCCATCTTGACTGCAAGAACCAAAGCAGTGAGTGTTAGCCCATATTCAGTTACAGCATTCATCCATTGGGTTTCTTTTACCTCAGAAAATTGCAGACCTGGAAGAAAATTCAAGAGCATTAGTTAATAGCTTAAACCAATCCAGACAATATCTTTTGAAATAGCTTTTTAACATCGTGTAGCACTTCCAAGTTGACTGAGTTCACTCTAGATAGACCTATAAATTTCATTTGACTTAATCCTAAACTAAAATTCACTTTCTATTTTAAATGCCCTCTTTCCTTTCATTTGTCAAATTTTGTATTTCTAAAGCAAAGGAAAAAATACCTCACCTATGGAAGGGCTCTGAGACAAGTTTTCCCCTGTCTTCTGATTTCTTCATTTTGAGCATACCGATTTCACAGACTTGACACAGAGACATAATAATAAGAACTAACTAAATTACAGATTCTCCGATATGACATGGGGAAGTCATTTTCTCTTGCTATATCTTCGATTCCTCATGTGTGAAAGGAAATAGTAATAACTAAACCTTCTTGGTCTTTGAGTATGCTGGTGAGATCAAAGTGAGAGGGAAGGCTTTCATATAAGTGAAATTCATATAAGCGAAAACACTCCCTATGTACAGAAAAAGTTGGGGATTTTTTAATCTATTTCCAAGTCTGAAACCTCTGGGAGCTCTGAATCATTTTTGAAGCTCCCAGACATTTTTCCAGACCTCAATGAGTAGCCTAACCTCTGACCTCTGACTCCATTCAACACTCATTTGCACTTAATTTTAAGAAGCAAGTCATTGGCAATTTCTAAAATACAATATTTATATAAAACCACAAATCTTGAAAAAACATATGGGTTTGCCTGCTAGCAACCACAATTGCAATGTTAAAATAATTTTAGAATGAGACTATTAACCAAAAGATCCTTTCATTAGAAAGCTGAAGAATATAGTGGAGAGTGAAAGTCCATGACTCTAAGTCATACCTAAAACATTCAACCTGATGGCTTTCTATGTTGTGTTGAAAGATTACAAGTTAATAAGGCACAAGAGAGAATGACTCACCTTAGACACTATTTTTCTCTAATATAAGGCATGTATATGCATTTCACTGTTTTAATTGTTTAGTGCTATTAATTTCTTTATTCTCTATGTTTTAATTACATAAAAAGCAGATAGACAGAGAGAGAGAGAAAGAGAGAGAGAGAGAGACCCTCCATCCATGGTTTTACTCTGCAAATGCCTTCTATAACTGGAAATGAGACAAAGTGATGCTAAGAGCCTGAATTCAATCTAGGTCTCCCACATTGGTAACAGGAAGCCACCTATTGAGCCATCACCTGGTGCATTCCCCGGTGCTCATTAGCATGAAGCTGGAGTCAGAAATGGAGCCAGGACTCAGGCCCAGGAACTCTGATATGGGATGCAGGCACCCAAAGGGACATCTTAACTGCTGTGTCAAATGCCCACTCTGAATTTCCCTCTTTGCTTCATGCTTCTCTTCATGTAAACTTTAGTAGGCTGAGGAACACCTGCCAAAAATACTGATTTTATTCTCTGAAAGCTTTAACATTTTGTTACTTGGATGAAGAATAGTCTTTGTAGATGTCATGAGGTTCAGGATCTTGACTTAGGCAGAGTATTGTGGAAAATCTCATCTGGGCTCTAAATGCCTTGTAGTTATACAAAGGGAAGAGAGGGAGATTTCAACCACATATCCACAGAAGTCAGTGTAGAGAGACAGGCAAAGATGGGAGTGATGTGGCCACAAGCCAAGGAATGCTGGCAGCCACCAGTGATTGGAAGAGGCAAAGGTCTGACTTCCCCTCAAGACTTCTGGAGGGAGAGTTGCTAGGACAGCTTGATTTTGGCCCAAGGATACTGATTTCAGACTTCTGGCCTTCAGAATTGCAGGAGGTAGATATTTGTTCTGCAGAGCCATCCAATTCATGGTGGTGGTACAGTAGTCATAGGAAACTTGTACATAAAGTAAACTCTCCTGCCTCATTGAGTTTGTACTTGGCAGTGAGTTTGTACTTGGCATCAGTGGAATATAAGCAGACATTATAGATGCCACGTATGAACTTTCATTGCTTGCTTTTCTGTATTCTTGTTCCTGTTCTGCATCATCAGAATAGCACTCAGTTAGGCATTCAACATGGCACAGTAGTTTAAGCTGCCACTTGGTACACCAGCATCCCACATTGGGGTGCCTGTTCATGTCCCAGCTGCCCTGATTCTGGTCCAGGTTCCTAATAATATGCCTGAAAAAGCAACAGATGATGATCCAAGTGTTTGGGCCCCTGCCAATCATGTGGGAGAGCAGGATGGAGCTCCAGGCCTGGCCCAGGTCTGGCCATTTGTGCCACATAGGGAATGAACCAACAAATGGAAGATTCTCTCTCTCTCTCTCTCTCTCTATCTTTCTCTTTCTCTCTCTCCCCTAGCTCTCTGTCACTCTGCCTTTTGAATGAATGAATAAGTAAATCTTTCAAAAATGAACAGTGCCTATATAGAGGCTTCTCCTTTAGTCCAAGTTCCAGAAGACAGGACGTGTAGATCCAAGTGCAGCCAAGTGCAGTCAAGTGCAGCTAAGCCAAGATTAGCTGATCCTAGCAGAACCTCAGCCAACCTGCACTCCTCACGTAATGTGAGTGGGAAATGAGGGTTGTCATGAACCATTGAGATTTTGATGGGATTTTTTGCTCTGGCCAAAGGTGAATAACAGTGCATCTCCTCATCCAGTAAGGACTTTATACCCACTCACGCATTTTCCCATCTGATTTTTACATCATTATGATTTGTTTAATTTTCCTTGAACTACAGAGAGGTATCTTTTAATTAAGTATGCTTTTTCTGTTACAGTGCTCTCATCTGATGAAGATTCAGCATTCTCAGGATAAAATGCCACGCCTTTCATAATCATTCCCTTGTCTTTCTTTCTTTATCAAAATTGATGTTAGCTTTTAAAATGTTTCTTGATTTTGTTATTCTTTTGTACTACTATTATGATATTCTGGGATGGTAATACCCTTTTGTAAATGTGAGAACACTTCTTCTGCCTTTAGGATCTTAATTACTCATAATCAAAGACATCTCAAAGGCACCAGAGGAAGCCTCTGATTGGTTACTAACATTTATTTTTCTCCCTTCATCCCTTTGCCACCTTAATTTTTTTTCCTTCAGAGCCACACAGTCAACAATTCTTATTCTTTCTAATGTCTTTTTTCTTTTCCTTTAAAATTTGCATTTCCATCCATGATGTTGATTCTAATTAGACTATTCTATTTTTATTATTAAATTTCTACAAAAGTGCATTTATTAAAAGTTTTCCAACTGAAAAGATTTTTTATTTTATTCAGGGAGGGAGGGAGAGAGAGAGAGAGAGAGAGAGAGAGAGAGAGGGAGAGAAATACTTTCATTCACTGGTTCGCATCCCAAATACCCACAATAACCAGGCTGACTCAATCCAGGTCTCTCATGTGGGTGGCAGAGACCCAACTCCTTGAGCCATCATCATCATCTGCTACCTCTGAGCTCCCAAATTTTTCTTTGGTATGAAGCTAGGTTTGGGAGCTGGGACTCAAATCCAAGCACTCCCATATGAAACACAGGCATCTTAACTGGTGCCTTAACCAGTAGGCTAAATACCACCATGTATTCATCATTTATTGATGAATATGTATTGTGAAATACATGCAAGCAATTCTTTTATTGAACTAATTTTCCACTGCTGATATATGAATACTGGCAT
This sequence comes from Oryctolagus cuniculus, assembly GCF_051225735.1. Taxonomy (NCBI): domain Eukaryota; kingdom Metazoa; phylum Chordata; class Mammalia; order Lagomorpha; family Leporidae; genus Oryctolagus; species Oryctolagus cuniculus. Next base: position 145,612,282 of record NC_142869.1, on the reverse strand, counting down.
GTTTAGCAGAGAAATCATGGGGAAGTCATAGCAATTATTTTTCAATGATTACTAAAGTTTATTGGCTGCTTGTAGAGAGCTATCAAGGAGAGACTAATTTCAGAAAACTGGATGAGGAATCAAGGCTGCTACACAGGTTTGTGTAGCTCTTTTTCTGAACTAGAACACCCAACCAAGGGAATAAAGTAGGAGTTGAAAGGCAACCTGCCTGCTACTTGGCAAGCCCTGTGACTCTGCTGTCAGCTTGCACGCAGATGGAGGGAGAAAGTCATCTTTTCCTACTTTGCACAAAAGCTCGGTGAAGTCACCAAATTGTACTCCTGCGGACTGCATCTCCCTGGAAAAGGTGCCAGAGAAAGCAGTTAAACAAGGCTTTAGTTGTCAGACATATCTGTCTCAGACTCAAAAATTTGGAATACACAAACCCGGCACTGTTGAATTGGCAGTTGATTCAGAATAGCTGATATCTGGCTTCTTTACATTTCCTGCCAGGTGCATGTGAGCTATGCTTGCAGGTACTCCTTAAATGGTGATTTCAATCAGAAGCCCATTATTGAGGTTTGTACCAACTGAGAAACAAATAGTAATTCTAGGATAATCTCTTAAATCTGCTAGAGGGACAGGAGGATAAGAGCTTGAATTGAACGGGCCAGGGACTCAGCTTTATGGAACACACAGGATCATATGTCAAGTCATGCCACTGAATGCTTTCCTAGGGTAGGGAACTCCTGTAACTTTGCTATTTAAGGCCAATAACAGCCCATGTCCATGGTCCTTTTATTCTGGTTTTATTCATGCAAAACAATGGAGAAATGCCTGGTGTTCAGTTTCTGCTACTCACTGGCATTACCTGGCTACAGCTCTTCATGGAAGTTGGTCAAGCATAGCTGCTCTGCTGAGGTTCCTTCCAAGTATCCTTCTTTACTGAAAACAAGGTTGGCTGTAAGGACCATGCTGAAATTCCCAAGGCCAGAGCCCTCAGAGCTTATCCTTCTCAGGTTCCTTTCAAACATCCACAGCAACCTCCACGCTTGCTTAGGAACAACTGATCTATTGTGCAGCCACCACAGTCACCACCAAGAGTCAGATCAGCCTCTTCCATTTCTGAATGTCCAAAGTGCCCCCAAGCCTTGCAGGGATTCTCTGTGCATCCAGCCTTTAAAGCTGATACCTGCCAAATCAGAGGCCTGAGATTTAGCCCTAAACACAATCTATTCACACCAGAAGCAGGAAAGCCCAGCATTCGTAGAGAAATAATTATACCTTTATCTTTTCTATTGATGAGAAAAGGTCCATTGTAGAGCTGATGTCAAAAAAAAAAAAAAATGGAGAGAACCATCCAACATGGGAAGCGGGATACACAGCAGACTCATAGAATGGTAGATGTCCTAAACAGCACTCTGGCCTCAGAATCAGCCCTTAAGGCATCAGGATCCAGCTAAAAAGCCCATGAGAGTATTTCCAGCATGGAAGCCAAGACACTGTGGAAAAAAAAAAAAAAAAAAAAAAAAAAAAAAAAAAAAAAAAAACCTAAATGAAAGATCTCTGTGAGTGAGATCCCAGTAGAAAGAATGGGCCATCAAAGAAGGAGGTACGTTTCTCTGAAGTGAGGAGAGAACTTCCGCTTTATGACCTTGTCTGAATAAGATCAAAGTCGGCTAACTCAAAAGGCTTCCATAGCCTTTGGGAACTCATGACTAGAGCCTAGGGAGATTACTGATGCCATAAACAAGAGTGTCAAATTGTTAAGTCAACAACAGGAGTCACTGTGTACTTATTCCTCATGTGAGATCTCTGTCCTTAATGTGTTTTCCAGTGTGAATTAATGTTATAACTAGTACTGAAACAGTGTTTTACACTTTATGTTCTGTGTGGGTGCAAACTGATGAAATCTATACTTAATATATACTAAATCAACCTTCTGTATATAAAGATAATTGAAAATGAATCTTGATGTAAATGGAATGGGAGAGGGAGGAGATTGGAGGGTTGCGGATGGGAGGGAAATTATGGGGGGGAAGCCATTGTAATCCAAAAGCTGTACTTTGGAAATTTATATTTACTAAATGAAAGTTAAAAAAAATAAGATGGCAACAACAACATTCTATCTTACCATATTGCAAAACTGCTCAAGAACAGAAGAGTAAAACACCATTTGAAATGAGTTTTGATAGTGATGTATGCATGTAGTGTTTAGGTTTGGAAGACACTGAAGTTTAATGAGAATTTTGAGATTTTTCACCATTGATAAACACATCCAGTTCAAAGACACAACTCAGCACAAGTTCCAAGTTATCCTAAAAAAAAACAAGAACACAAGAATATGTTGCATATATCCATCAAAAGTATTAGTTTCTTTTGAATTCCTCTGCAATGCTAAACAACCACCATTTCCTTAATTTTCAGTGTTGCATTGTGAAAGCATCAAGTGTGTTCACATGTTCTGTAGAATTTAATAAGAGGCTTGCTGGACTGAGGAATATTTTCACATACAATGGCCATGTCAAATTTTACTAGAATGCATGTTGGATTTATCTCTGGTCTTGCTAAATTCAATAGTGTATTCACGGAATAAAAGCAGTGACAGGACCTTGAGTCAGTGGGACAGCCAGAGTGGGAGTGGCCAGGTGCTGGCTGTTCACAGATCCCCTGGGAGTTGAGGGTACAAACAGGTGGTCAGGACAGGTTTCAACAGCAACAAGTTAATTCCACAAGCAAAGCTTGTTCTCTGAGGCAGACCCACCCCTTTGTCACAGGCAGGATCTTGGAGAATGGGCTAGTAATAACCAGAGTCTCAGATGGTGAGACTCAGCAAGCTGGAGATCAACAGAGAGGTTCAAGTTGAAAAGCGTGAAACAGGCTGTGGTTCTCACATGGGAGCTGTCTAATGGCAGGAGGGCACATGCTTTCAATTCCAAGGCCCTTTCTCTCGGAAGCATCTTTTGGTTGATTTCCCAGCATGACCAGCCCTTTTCTCTCAGGTAGCAAACTTCACAAGCCATGTCCTGGAAAGTAGACATCCTCCCTCATTCATGCATCCATTCAAAGCACAAATATGGAAAGCACACACTCAGCTCCTGCCCCTTCAGAAGGTCATTCTCTGGCAGGGTGTGGACAGAGATTTTCCTCAGCTCTCATCTCCTGTTCTCATCTCGGTTATTTTTACACAAGCATGTAGTCCCCTTTCATTGGAGAGGCTCACTTTGAGACAAACAGATGGAGGAGCAGCATGGGCCCACTTGTCCACACTGTGAAGTTGTGAAGAGTCTGTCCATCCACTGAGTATGTTTTAACAAAGTGAGTGCATGAGCCTCTGACGCTCTGCTCTTACTACTGAGAGTGGCAGCAACCTTTAAGAAAAGGCCATGGCAGGTGCCGGCATTGTGGCATAGCAGGTAAGATGCTGCTTATGATGCATCCCATATGAGCGCTGGTTCAAGTCCTGGCTGCTCCACTTCCAATTCGGTTTCCTTCTAATGCACCTCAGAAGGCAGCAGAAGATGGCCCAAGTATTTGGGCCCCTGCTACCCATGTGGATGGCCTTCCTGGCTCCAGGCTATGGCCTGGCACAGCCCTATCTGTTGCCACCATATAAGGTGTGAACTGGTGGGTGGAAGATCTGTATCTCTTCCTTTCTCTCTGTCACTCTGATTTTAAATAGATCCTAAGAAAAAAAAAAAAAAAAAAAAAAAAAAAAAAAAGGGTTACAGCAACTCTTCTTGCTTTCCTGGAATTGAAGAACAAATTGAGGCACAAAGGAACTGTCAGGCTTAACAGTAGTCACTGAGGACTGTAGCCCCATGGGGCTGAATATTCCTGGGGTCTCTGCATCTCCCCCATCATCCACCACACAATGACCCCTTGCACACTTCCCCACTGCACTGGCAGGGACAGGCTGAAACCAGCATTTGTCGTAACTCCGCATCTTCTACCCCAGTCTAAAAGGGCTACAAAGTGAGAGATGGGACTGAGCTGTAGATGGAATTCAGTGACCATATATGCAAAGGCTGCAGGGGTAGGGGGCCTGGCTGGCCATTGTGTTTATGGTTCTACAAGCAGTTTGTCCAGCATCAAATCTAAATTACCAAGGACAGGCATTCAAATGAGTATATGGAAGACAGAGTTACTGATACAGCCTCTGCTGGAGCCAGGAGCTTCATCCAGATCTCCTATATGGGTCGCAGAGACCCAAGCACATGAGCCAACTTCCACTGCTTTTCCAAGCAAGTTAGCAGGAAACTGGACTGGAGGTGGGGTAGCTGGGACACAAACTGGCACCATACACAATACCAGCATTGCAAGCAGCTTAACCCACAATGCCACAGCACCAGCCTCCCAAATTTGTACATTTTCCTAAAGCTTTGACAGAAAGAACATTTTAGAAAAAATTATAAGGCTTTTCCCAGGTATGTGATGACAGCATGATGCTATCCTCTTTTCTTTCAGCTTTTCTCAGGGACAGTTTCCTCACTTCTATCTACTGCACCGACTTAACCTCTTCAGCATGTTGTCTCCCTTTATTGTCATAGTCTCATACACCAAGGACATTTTTCATTTCCATTTTAGAACTATTTAGTTATTATAAAACTTACAGAACAAGCATTTTAAAGCCCAGATTGGCGATATTATTGACTGTTATCTAGCTGGAGACAAGAAACTTTTTGAAATCTTGCATTTTAATAATGTTGAAGACCTCAAAGTTCCACACCATAGTTTGCAGTGTGGCTGATGCTTTCCCTCTGGAACAGTCACAAAGAATATTGACGATGTTCATATATAGTTATTTGTGCTACTTCCTTTTTTTTCCACTTGAGGATTAAAGTTTATTAAAATCTTCATTACAGCTTTGTTGCATATTACTAGATCGGGGTGAAAAGTGCAAAGTCAGGACTGATGTTGTGGAGCAGCTGCTTAAACCATCACCTGTGATGCTGGCACTCCATGTCGGAGAGCGGTTTTGAGTTCTGGCTGCTCTACTTCCAATCCAGCTTCCAGCTAATGCTTCTGGAAAGGCAATGGATGATGGTCCAAGTGCTAGGCCCATGCCACCCATGTGGAAGACCAGGATGGAGTTCCTGGTCCTGGCTCTGGCCGGCCCCAGTCCTCGTTTTTTCAGGTATTTTGGGAAATGAACCAGCAGATGGAATATCTCTCCATTTCTCTCTCTCCTTGCTCCTTTCCATCACTCTGCCCTTCAAATATGTAGATAAACCATTTAAAGTGGCAAATCCTTTGTCTCTTAAATACTAAGTGTAGTATGATTTCACCTGCAGGGCAATGAACACCAGCTAGGCTGCATGATGTACAGAAGGACCTGTAGCTAACAGATATCACACTGACATCAAAGGCAGGTCTTTTAGTGTCCATTGTTTATCTCAGCATAATCATATTAAAAGCCATTTACCTACAATAACTATGATTGTGCATGGCCAATGCAGATGGAGGGAGGAAATACATGAAAGAGGAAAACAGGCATCCTATGGAAGGGAAGCTACAGTCCTGGATTTTCCTTACATCCTGAAATATGCTCCTGACTCATTTTGCTTTGAAGGTATCTGAATAGGACATGCTTGACTTCACTCACTGTGGTGCACATTCCTTGAGTGTTCTGTGACTTGCTCATCCTCAGGAAATGCAAATCATAGAAACAATGAAGTACCATTGTTCAGCTCTCAGATTGGCAAAGCCAAAAAATTTCCAATGCAGTGTTGCCAAAAACTAGGATTGTAAGTTGATATATCTTTGAAAAAATTTATAATATTTATCGGAATATTAAGAACCACTTACTACTGAAGCATCGGTTCTACATCTGGAAATTTTTCCCATAATATTGAACACATGTGCACAAACATATAAATACTGAAAATATTTTCAATAATAAAAGACTAAATACTTATGTTTCTATCAGCACAGGACTAGTTAAATAATTTATGATGCATGTGTGTGGTATAAAGATGTTGCAGTACATCTTTATGTATATACTCACATCTTTATGTATATACTCACATATATATTCTCACATCAAAATATTCATGAAAAATGTATGTTATTAAAAAACTATGCACAGATTTCAGAAATGTTTCACATCAAAATAAGTATATTTTATCTCCCTTTATTCATGGATTTTTGAAACTCACTTATATGTGGAAGACACATATGCTCTTCTAATGATACACCCTGGATATTGTTAAGTAAAAAAAGCAATTGTACAGATGAGAGTTATTGCATATACATGCATGGAATACTTGGGGAGAGACTCCTGAGTCCAGCTTCCAGGAGCCTGCAGTGCTGGTTCAAGGAGTTGGGTTACTCTGGGAGACCTCGATTGAGATTCTGTTTCCTTACCCCAATCCCAGCCCTCACCGTGACCCTGCCCTGGTCTAGCCCTGGCCCAACCCTGACCAAATTCCAACCATTGCAGGTATTTGTGGAGAGAACTAATAGATGGGAGTTCTCCTCTTCTGACTGCCTCTTAAATAAATCAATATGTTTAAAAAGACTATTCTAGGAATGTATTTAAGAATCATTTTACTTATTGTTTTTACTTAAGAAATTTATTAGCATATTAGATTCTTAGGGTCCAGTAATGATAATTACTATAACACAATTCTCATCACTTTTCATGATAATGTGATATTAACACAAAAAGAATAGATTGAATGTAGTTCATAGATACAATTCTAATATAATGATACTTAAGAACCATTTTAGCAAAGGGAAATGAAAGTGCAAGGTAAGAGATAACATGCTTCTACGGTGTATTCCCTTGTCTTCTTTGTTTTCTCTTTTAAAGAGATACATGTATTTGAAGAAAGAACAACAGAAACTGAAAGGATATTCTATGATGAGCAAACTTTAGTTGATATGGTCAACAGACTTCTCAGGAGGTCACCTGGATACCTGTCCCCTGATATCTGTGCTCTGTTTGGTAACCAGCTCTGGAGAACAATGAGGATTCTCCCCAGGATGCTTTAACCTGCTCCTGGGTTACATTCTAAGAGAGAGGTCAATAGATTCTGCAGAAATAACCAAACACGCTCATTGTTGACTCTCAGTTGATCAATTGTGCACCTGACTGCGTCAAGAGTGCCCTATAAGAGGGATAGCTAAAGGTCTTAGAAATTTCCTCTGGCCTTCAAGGAGGCCATATTGTTGGTCCTCTGTGGTGGGCACATGTTGGCCACCTTGATATATGCCAAGAACAATTCTTGGCTGGCTCCATGCTTATACCTTTGTTAGATCTAGAGCAGGAGACCCCGTTAAGGTATGCCTGGACTCTTGACTTGTGAAAACTATGAAAACAATAAACTTGTGTTGGTTTTGACTGCTATGGTAATTTGTGCTGCTTGTAGTATCTGAGACCATGGTAAGTTTTTAGACAATTGTAGATATAATTGTACCTAGATTATAATTGTATAGAGGTGCATGATTACTATGCTCTAAGCAAATGGGTTTAAGCACAACATGGTAAAGACATTTTTCTCTTACTGCTGAAGCAAGGAGAATTGCAGCCCAAAGACTTAATGCTCATGAGGCAGCACCTGTCTGTAGGGACATAGTGACCACCACAGCCATCTGCCCAAATAGAAAGTGTAGAGGACTGTGAGGTCATCCAAGCCCTGTGCATTTCAGTACAGATTAGGGAAGTTCACCACCCACAGAGAACATTTGTTTTTATCTAGTCTGCTTAGCTGTCATGGTGAGAACACCTCCCTTTGAAAACGGGTAGCCAGGGACAGCTCTCAGTCTTGTACCACCAATGATCACAGTCTGGGAAAATCAATTAGGGCTGCAGTATGTGACGACAACTGTGAAAAGGTGGGACATGTAAAAATGAAATCAAGTTATCATGGTTCTAAACCATGCATACCATCACCAGATAAACATGCGAAATCATAGTCTCCTCCTCTCCCCCAAATCCCAGTAAGTCTGAATAAAGAAGTGCAGGATGAGGCATCTGCAACAAGTACATTTGGTGATCCTGATTGGTGGGGGTGTGGCTGGAGATCACAGTTTGGCAGCACTCTCACCCCATCTTTGTAGATCTAACCCAAAAGCAGAATCCTCAACTCTGCCCACCAAAGACTCCCTGTTGCCTGTGACTGAGTGGGTCCTGTGTCTCTCCCTAAACAGCTCCTCAGGAGATTCTGACATGCACAAAATATTGAGGGCCAGTGTCCTTTAGGCCAGGAATAGAACTGGCCTGAGAAAAGGACATCAGCCTAAGGCACGTTGCAAAGGAGCTCATGAGAGGTCAACCCTTTGGGCAAATGAGTTATCCTTTCTATGACAGAGAGAGTCTTGGCCCTGGAAGATGTCTACAAGATCAGTGCTCTCCCCTACACTGAAGGGTATCATGTCAAATCAGAATAAAATGTAATTCTATTTTAAAATCTTGGAAAGTCCATAGATTTCTTTTACAAATGCCAGATGCTATAATAATATTAATTCCAAATTATGTAGATTCTTCTGTCTTTGCTCTTTTATGGCTAAAGAACTGCTGTGCAATAGAACAATCATTTATCTTCATTAGTGACAATAATTTGCCTCTAATTCATATGAAAGTGAGCCCTAGAATGATGTGTGTCTACATAAGCCAGTTGAAATAGGTTTGCGTTTTTCTCATGCCTTGCTTATACACTAGGGGCAATCAAACAAAGAGAAGCCCTTGGTTTGTCAACAAAGTCTTGCATCACTGTCTGGTAGTTATCCACAGAGTATGTTTGCATAAATGATAATGGCAGAATTCTCAGAGTGTGGGGAGTAAGAGAAGTTTACAAGGGGGTGGATATCAGCCAAGGTGAGGAGTATATTAGCAAAGATGTGCCACTTATGAGCCATCAGACTTTGTATCAGTGAGGATGCTTTTTTCTCCATTTCAAAACAGCTTAAGGAAAATGGAAATTTTCATCTTTCATTACAAGACTGGAGATACAGTCAGCACAGAGTTAATTCAGTGGTTTTAGGACATCATTAAAGAGCCAGGAGCCAAGTTTCTCTTCTCTTTCTGTTCTGCTTTTCCAAATTTGCTTTTGTGCCCCCAAAAGCATTTAGAGTAACACATTCTTCCCAAAATATTGTCTACCAGTAGAACAAAGGGAAATTCCTGTCTGGTGTCTGTCCAGAAGCTTCTAGAAGACTGTCCCTGTGACTCTGAGGCTAATTTGCTTAGGCTGGAGGTTATCTCCAGCAGGGGGAGGAAAGGGAGCGTCGTGATGGGTTTAGATCAGCAAGAGTGGGAAACTTTAGCTGCCAAGGGCCATGTGTGTATTTATAGCATCATTTACAGGCTACCCAAAAGATCAATGTAAAAATCAGATTGCTGTAGATTCACTGAGTTTTGAGCCCTGCCTGTGGCTGCCTTGGTAGGGCCAGACCTGGGAACTGTGGAGGGGCCCAAGTGTCAAATAGAGGAAACACAAAAATCAGCTGTTTGTTCTTCTATTTTAAAAGGCAGGAGAGTGTGGGAATGAATGCTGGGGAGACCATGAGAGGAATCAGCTAGAAAGCATATTTTGTGTACTACAACTAAGTCAAAACTGGCACACAGAGCCAGAATCGAGTTCAACAGATCATGAAGAGTCTCCAGTTCATCCTACAGAGAACGAAGAGCTAGGACACAGCATGATGAGCCTGGTGTTCTAGAATGTTCACTCTGGAAAGCTAACTATGCTGCTGGAAGAGGAAAGTATGAAGTCCTGGCTAGGGATTAGGAGAGTGTAGTCCTCAATTCTGACAAGGAGTGAGGAGGTGAAGATGTCTGATTATAGAGAAGCTTGAAAGATACAATGAATAGGATTCACTTGCCAATTCCATGGGGACAGTGTGCTTAACTCAAGACCAAACTTAACTACTATTCAGTTCCCAATATTTTATACATGGGCACTTCAAAGAGTTCATGGGAAATAGAACTAAAGAATAAATTTATTTTGGTACAAGAAATTTTGAATTCCAAGCAAACAAGGACCTTCAAAAAGTTCATGGAAATGCATATTATGAAAATACTGCATGGATTTCGAAATATTTTTGTACCAAAGTAAACTTAGCTTTTTTTTAAAAGATTTATTTTATTTATTTGAAAGTCAGAGTTACAGAGAGAGGTAGAGACAGAGAGAGGTCTTCCATCCACTGGTTCACTCCCCAGATGGCCACAATGGCAGGAGCTGCGCCATTCTGAAGCCAGGAGCCAGAAGCCTCCTCCAGGTCTCCCATGTGGGTACAGGGGCCCAAGCACTTGGGCCATGTTCTACTGCCTTCCCAGGCCACAGCAGAGAGTTGGATCAGAAGAGGAGCAACCGGGGCTAGAACCGGCACCCATATAGGATGCTGGCACCCCAGACCAAGGTCCAGAGTGCTGGCCCCAAACTTAGCTTTTAATTCTAGTTCTCCATAAACTTTTTGAAGACTCTTGTATAGTTGTACAATAAAATGTACGAAAGGGTGGAGTCTGGCACAGAGGTCAAGACCCGACTTGGGATACCTTAATCCCATATCAAGGTGTCTGGGTTTGAGTTCCAGCTCTGTTTCTGAAGCCAACTTCCAACTTGCTGATACAATGTGCCCTGGAAGGCAACAGGTGATAGCTCGAGCAGTTGGATCCCTGCCATCCACACGGGAAATTCGGGATTGAATTCTCAGCTCCCAGCTTCAGCCTGAACCTGTCCTGGCTACCGTGGGCATCTGGGGAGTGAACAAGTGGATGGAAGATTAATCTCTGTCTCTGTCTGTCTCTGTCTCTCTGCCTCTGTCTCTCTTTCTCTCTTCTCTCTGCCTTTTAAATAAATAAAACAAGCAGTTTTTTAAATGTACCAAAATAGAGGCTAAACTGAATATTCTTTCATGCAAAACTGACAAAATACTGATTTAATTAAGTGAAATAGTTTAAAAGACAGTAATGGATAAATGCAGTTCAAGTTCATGGTGTGAATAAGTCACACATTTCTAAAATTTAGAACATATGGACAGAATTTTTAAGAGCCTTCTAAAACTACCAATTTGTTGAACATCCTCTCTTTAATATCTTAGACCAGAATATTTTAGGTACTCCCATCCCCAAATTATAGTCTCCACCTAAAAAAAAATTAAAATACGCATTCTGGTTATAAATTTGGATGTCATATTTTTCAAGCTTGATATGCATTCATAATACCCATTTTTCTCCGACAATGTTGAAAATGGAGTCCCCCTTTCTTTTTGTCTGGTTGTCTTTACATTTTTGGCAGAAATCCTTTAATGAGCAACAGAATTTGTGCTGTACACTGGGAGATCAGTGAAGTTTGTAGAGGGTCTGGTCCCTCTTACTGGGACAGCCTCACACTTGGAGCTCAGCTGGAGCTGACAGGCATGCCATTGTCATCATGTCTTTGGTACAGAGCTCTCTCTGTGTGGGGTCAAGGGATCTGAGCAAGTATCATGCTCACAACCTTTGACTCACTGGCAGCAAACACCAACCAACTGGCCTAGCAGCTGAGAGCGGAGAGGAAGAATTCCCCCATAAATGTCTGCTTTAGAGTTTGTCCAACAGAAAATATAACTCTGGCCTCCGACGCTGGAACACGTGGCCTCTCAAAGATCAGCTAAGTCACAAGAACTGTTTTCTGTGGAAATCCGCCTTTCCAAGTTTCAGAAACAAAAATCTTTCCACAGCCTAACAAGGCGGCTAAGCCAGACTCAAGCGTGAACATTGATTAACAGGGCTGTTTTCTGCAGCTGATCCTTTTCATGGATCTCAGCATTTTCACTTCAGGCCTTTTTTTGCTGCTCCTGAAGTGTCAAAGGGGCCACCCTCTTCTCATTCATTCTGTGCTGAATTTTCTAAAACCTTCAGATCCTAGGTAAACATGATGGCAATTACTCTGATTGCTTTAGAACAGATTTCCCTATTGGAGTCACTGATTTAGTACTCTCCAAAATTATTGAAAGGGAATGTTTTTCAGGGAACACAGCCTGTTAACCACACACTGTGGTTTTTACATATTTCTCTACCCACATCCAAAAGCACATGTTTCAAACAATTGTATCCTAATCTTTTGCTGAGACCCCCATCTATCCAAAAGAAGCCAGACCAAAGAATAAAAACCTCAGACAACCGCTACAAGTCTAAATATGGAAAGAAAGATATTTTATTAAATAGCAAAATGCAATTGCCTCTATATTCTTGATCTCCTGGTTTCCTATAAAGTTAAACCCTAGAGACCAAGACAATAGCTTACTTGTTATTTTGCAAGTTTGTGCTATTATGTGCAACCTTGTATATCGAGTAGCTGTTAAACTTGCTAAGAAACTGACAGGAGAAGAAAGAACCCTTTATGACATTATTTTTAAAATATGTTTCAAATATTTTTTTCTTCCAGAAATAGAGGCCTCAGTTGTGTCAACTTATTGGCAACATCTGATCTTGCATGTTCTGCATTAGTTACTTTGACTTTTCCAACCCAGTTTAACCCTTCTTTCCCCAGCTCTGTACTAGAATGTGTCTATTATGTTCATGGGAATGTTTTCTGCATGTACTAATCTTAAATTATACCATCTAATATACAGTAAAGCCATGGTGAAAAAAGCAAAAATCCTGCGTCCCATGGCTTTACCATTTATTTGTGCTACAATAAAGGAAACTTTTTTTCCAGGGTGATAAAAAAGAAAACTTGGAAAGCTTGCATCAGTACATAGCTGTATAGAATAGAATTTCACATTTTATATTGATATAAATAGTTTATAAAAATGTGCAAACATCACTTGGAATGTACGACACTTTCAACTTTGTATACCTGTCCTATTTTAATAACACTATCATTCAACATCCCCACTTGTCAGCATTAGTCTTTAGCTTTTCCAATCAAATAAATCATTTTAAATTAAAAAAAAAGGTTGATTGTGGCTTCAGAAGAACATACTTTGTGCATAATCACAGGTATTAAGGGGCAAAGGGTCAAAAACGAATCTAAAATTTCCATATTCTTTAGAGAAAACAGAAGAAACACAACATTCTGTAAGAATGATGGAAACCTGGTTCAAGTTCCCACTTCACTTAGGATCCAGCTTCCTGCTAATTCGCACCTGAGGAAGCAGCAGATGAAGCCCCGAGTACTTGGTTCCCTACCACCCAGATCTGAGATCTGGATTGAGGTCCAGGCTCCTGGCTTCAGTGTGACCCATCCCTGGCTGTTGTGGGCATTTGGATAGTGAATCAATGGATAGAATTTTCTCTCCATGTGTCCCACTGTCTTTCTGTATCATTCTCTCTGCCTCTCTGGCTTTGAAACAAAATGGGTTTATAATTTTTTTTTTCAAAGTAGAAAGGCCACTATTCTGCAAGAGTATAGAAAAGGGCCGGCCGACACTGTGGCTCACTTGGCTAATCCTCTGCCTGCAGCACCAGCACCCTGGGTTCTAGTCCCGGTTGGGGCGCCAGATTCTGTCCTGGTTGCTTCTCTTCCAATCCAGCTCTCTGCTATGGCCTGGGAAGACAGAGGAGGATGGCCCAAGTGCTTGGGCTCTGCACCCACATGGGAGACCAGGAGGAAGCACCTGGCTCCTGGTTTCGGATTGGCGCAGTGCACCAGCTGCAGCGTGCCAGCCGCAGCGTGCCAGCCGTAGTGGCCATTTGGGGGGGTGAACCAACAGAATAGGAAGACCTTTCTCTCTGTCTCTCTCTCTCACTGTCTAACTCTGCCCATCAAAAAAAAAAAAAAAAAAAAAAAAAAAAAAAAAAAAGAAAAGGGCCATACACAGTAGCATAGTGGGCTAAGCCTCTGCCTTCACTTCTAGCATCCCTTATGGGCACCAGTTCATGTCATTTGATGCTTTCAGATCTCAGGTTTAGATCCTTGATCCACTGTGAGTTGATTTTTGATAAGATATTAGGTAGGGATCTTGTTATGTATGGATGCATGTGGAGATGCAATTTCTCCATTACTATTTGTTGAAGAGACGGTCCTTTCTCCAAAGAGTAATTTTAGCTTGTATGTCAAAGATTTTTTGATTGTTAATGCATGGAATAATTTCTGTTCCATTGGCCCATATGCCCATTTTTGTCCTAGTATCAGGTTGTCTTGATTATAACTGCCTTGTAATATGTCTTGAAATCTGGCATTTGATGCCTCCAGCTTTGTTTTTATTGTGTAAGATTGGATTAGCTGAACAGGGGCTCTTGTAATTCAATATAAATTTTAGGGTCTTTTTTTTGTAGATCTGAGAAGAATGTTCTTGGTATTTTGATGGAGATCACATTGAATATGTAAATTGCTTTGGGTAGTATTCACATTTTGATTATATTAATTCTCCCGATTCATGAACATGGAACATTTTTCCATTTTTGGTTGTCTTCTAATGCTTTCCTTCATTTATTATGATTTTCATTGTAGAGATCATAATTTATTAAATTTATCATCATTGACTAAATTTGTATCAAGGTTTGGACTTACACTGTAGTGTAGAAGGTTAAGCCTTCACCTGCAGTGCCAGATCCCATATGGAGGCTGGTTTGAGACCCAGCTGCTCTACATCTCTTCCGTATACCTGTTAATGTGCCTGGGAAAGCAGCAGAACTTGGTCCCAAGTCCTTGGACCCCTGCATCCACATGGGAGACCCAAAAGAAGCTCCTGGCTCCTGGCTTCAGCCTGGCTCAGCCATGCCCATTGCAGCCATTTGGGGAGTGATATCTCTCTTTCCTTCTCTCTCTGCATTTCTGCCTTTCAAATAAATAAATAAATAATTAAAAAAAAATTATCCCGGCTGGCACCGTGGCTCACTTGGCTGGTCCTCCGCCTGTGGCGCCGGCACCCAGGGTTCTAGTCCCGGTTGGGGCGCCAGATTCTGTCCCGGTTGCTTCTCTTCCAGTCCTGCTCTCTGCTGTGGCCCAGGAAGGCAGTGGAGGATGGCCCAAGTGCTTGGGCCCTGCACCTGCATGGGAGACCAGGAGGAAGCACCTGGCTCCTGGCTTCAGATCGGCACATCGCGCCGGCCATAGCAGCCATTTTGGGGGGTGAACCAACGTAAGGAAGACCTTTCTCTTTGTCTCTCTCTCTCTCACTGTCTAACTCTGCCTGTCCCCCCAAAAAAAAACAAAATTATCCCAAGGTATTTAAACGTTTGTAGCTAGTATGAATGGAACTGATCTTACTTATTCCTTCTCAGTCATGGCATTGTTTGTATATATACATGATATTTATTTTTGTGTGCTTATTTTTATATCCTGCAATTTTTCTAAGGGTTTGCAGATATAGGAGTTAAATGAAAAATAAAAGTCACAGTTGCTACAAAAGACTAGAAGATCTGAAAACCTTTGAGTTGCTGTCCTGTGCTGTTTATACCCAGTGAAACCTTCGGTCTCCAAGCAAGACAGTCACAGAAGGGCTGAAGTCACTGCGAATCAGCACACTCAGAAAGGAGATCAGCTTCCTTGGAGAAGTTCTCAAGGCAAGTTTTGAAGAATATGAATAGTGATGTTTGGGAACCTTCTGCACATAAAAGGAGAAAAGAATGGCTAGGAACAACTGTACCTATTCCCTCAAGCCAGTTCTTAAGAATATGATGGGTCTCAGAAAGTTCCAGGAAAATGCATGTAACTATATGAATGGATTTAAAAAAAAAAAAAAGTGCAACAAAATAAACTCATCTTTCAAGTCCATTTTTCCATGAACTTGTTGAAGTCCCATTATATTTATAGCTAATGCACATCACAACTGTGGACAGATACTTTTCTGAGCCTGGGAAATTGGGCTTTCCTCTTTAAATGCTGGAACAAAAGGGCTTGGTATCAAAATGTGTACTGTTTTTGAAAAAAAGAATGAACTATTGTTACAAGAACATGGCCTCATCTCACGGACATAACCTTGGGTGAAAGACTGACGGAAGCCAGACAGAAACAGAATAGACACCATCAAGTCCCATTATAAAGTCAAGAGCCAGTCCTTAAGACTAAAGAGAAAAGGGTGTTTATCTGTGTGGAAAGAGATTTACTGAATGGGAGGACCATAAGGAGACCAATAGATTATGGCATTGTAGTGGCTGTCCATGGAAGTAAAACATTTATCAAGCTGTTGACTTAAACTCACACACTTCAGTGCAACTTAAAAACACTTTTAAATAAATGTCACTATGTTTGACACATCTTCAAAAATTTGAAAAGTATCTATTTTTCCCTAATGACTACAGAATGATTTTTAGCTCTTATTGTATTTTCTGACCCTATAAATATGGTTATTACTCCAGAGAATCCCAGGCAAAATACCCGAGGTGCTCTCGAAAATTAACACATAGGACTGTGCAGAAAGTAGCTTAGAAATAAGATATTTTCTAGTACTGATATATTTGGTACCACTTTTCTTTATCTCTCCTAAATCTAAGTATTTTCTCTCTAAAATTGCCCATTTATTAATCAGAACAGCTTATTTTGTCACCATGAAGATGAGTAAAAACTGAAAGTGATATTTGTCTTATACTCTACAATAGTGCTATCCAATAAAATTTTCTGTGATGAGAGAAGTATCCCATATCCATGATGTCCAATATGGTATCGCCTAGCCCTGGATAGCCAGTAAGCACTTGAACTGTGGCTATCATGATTAATTTTATCTTTTGTTTAATTTTAATTTATTTAGATAGCCATGTACAGTGGGTTGCACAGGACAGTTCTGGAATTTACAAACAATCTCATACGTTTTCTCATGTGTACTCTAGGATAAACTTTTGCCTACCATTTCCATTTTTACAAAGAATAAACCTAAAGCTGAACAGGGCAAAGGGCCTTGAACATGATCATGTAGGTCTTGAGTGGCAGGTTGCAGCTGGGATTCCTTCACAATCCACCTCATGGCTTCTCTGGCTTCCCGCCGTCTCTGGCATCCTTCTTCCAGCCACTGAGCTAACCTAAGAATAAAAGTACTCAAAAATCATGGGACTGGCATTGCGCAGAGGGATAGGCCAGCATTTCACCCCATATTGGAATGTCAGTTTGAGGCCCAGCTGCTTTTCTTTCTATCCCGTTTCCTACTAACATGCCTGGAAAGACCACAGATGATGGCACAAGTACTTGGATTTTTGCAACCCATGTGGGAGACCCAGATGGAGTTCTTGGTTTCTGGCTTAGGGCTGGCCCAGACCTGGCTGTTGTGTCCATTTGGGGAGTGAAGCAGCAGATAGAAGATCTCTGAATCTCTCTCTTTTACCTTGCCACTTTGCCTTTCAAATAAATAGAGAGTAATAAAAATAAAATTTAAAAATTCACCAAAACCCTCTGTTTTCCCACTCTGGATGCTCACCATCAGGAACTACACTTCAGCCATTTGACCTTAGTTTACACATGCAGCAGTGGAAACGTGGGCAGTTGGAACTTGCAATGGTGAGGCTAACTGGGATCTGTTCCCTGAGATTAGCAGCGATGAATCAGACATGAATGATCCTATTGTCCTGAAAAAAATCTACTACGTAATCAAAATTCCTCAGAACCCTTGTCTGTGCCCCTGAGGACCTGGTTTATGGATGCAGATGCTTCTTATGTGCCAGTCCATGATACTTTTAATGATTCTTTGTCAAAAGTGATATCTTTGTAATCCCTTTTTCTACCTCTTTCAATATTCTTTCACCATTTTATATTATGCTTAATTCTGTACAAATATATAGACATATATCTAATATGCATATACATTCCTCTCAAAGATATGTTAGATAATATATTACAGAGAGAATATTCTCTACATTTTGTACTTTTCTTCTAAGTCCCTAGCAGAGTACATTAGACACTGAGGAATTTGGTAGATGTTTGTGCAAATAAACAGGTTGTCATAGTGAATGTTTTACTAAACAGCTGAGTAGTTAAAGAAACATTTGTAATATAGAACTTGAAGTAGCAATCTAGAAATTTATAAAAGCTATTTACATTTAGAAAAGCTATTTTTCAGTAAATTTGTCTCTGATTCTATAAGCCGTGCATTCTTAATGATCTCAATTATCTATTCTTTATGATGTTCTCTTAAAAAAGGGGAGTATTTTAAACAAACCAAAGCAGCCTTTGGTATACATATTCTAAAACAATTTATTTTGATTTGTACAAAAATTAAACATAAGACACATTTTACAGATTCCACTTGTTTTTCTTTAAAATTATACCTTCTTGGATCTTCTTATTAACTGATTTTACAAACTGAATGCGATTATGTTCTGCAAGAAATTCCTGTCATCTAATATTTTTGACATAAGACAAGTTTACTTGCCATAAGAAAGAATGATGCTAATTCCATTTTAACTTTCTCAGCACTTCAAAATGAAATGTGGTTCAGTAAACCACATAACACATTTTACTGGCAGTTGAAAGCATCAGATTTAATATTACATAGAAGGGAAAAGACAATTTGTTATCCCCAAGCTTCAAATGCTTTAGTGGCTCTTAAAATGAATTCTGACCCACTCCACATGTCTCACAAGTTGTTTTCTGTGCTTTAGTTTTTTATCATCGGAACAGTGTTCAATTAGGGCCTCGCGCCTCCTTCCTCTTAGTTGCTCCTTGCAGCTATTGTATTGTTGTGTTTCCTGGAAGGATTCTTTTCCCCAGGACTTAGATGGCTGACTTCTTGTCTCACCTTAAATATCTCTTCAGAAACAAAGTCCTTGAGCACCTGGTCTACTTCAGAACCCACCCTGCTCCCTGTTCTCCCACCCTCTCTTTGCATTTTCTTCTCTTAAGATTTGAAAAGCAGAGTGACACAGAGAGAGATCTTGCATTTGCTGGTTCACTCCTCAAGTGCAGGCCAATCCAAAATCAGGGACCTGTGCCTCCACTCTAGACTCTCACACAGGTACTTGGGCCATCATCTGCTGCCTTCCCTGGATCATTAGCAGGGAGCTCTATCAGAAATGCAGAGTAGCTGGGATTTGAACTAGCACTTCACATGGGATGTGGGTAACCCAGTGACAGCTGAACCCATAGCACAACACCTCTTTTCTCACCCATCAGCCTTTTTTTTTTTTTTTTTTTTTGACAGGCAGAGTAGACAGTGAGAGAGAGAGACAGAAAGGTCTTCCTTTTCTATTGGTTCACCCCCCAAATGGCCGCTACGGCCGGCGTGCTGTGCCAATCCGAAGCCAGGAGCCAGGTGCTTCCTCCTGGTCTCCCATGCGGGTGCAGGGCCCAAGCACTTGGGCCATCCTCCACTGCCTGATATTTTCTCAACCTTGTAGATTTGAGTAATAATCTTCCCTCAAGTTTCATTGCCTAGAACTTTATTGCTTTACCATTCCTGCTTAAACTCCAAGGTCAAGTGAATGTAATGACTTCTTTAGTTAGGTTTGAATCAATCAACCAAATTGCTTGCAAAGGGATGGAATTACCTTTAGGACAATTAAGTTTATACCAGGTATGAAGGAGTACATCAGCTTCCCCAGAAGCACCTGAGATGCAAGAGGAATGAGTAAATCCCCTTTTTAAAAAGCAGAGGAAAAATAACTTTAGGGAGGTGAACAAAAATCTGCACTATATACCTGTCTGTGTCCTTTGTAGCAACATGACCATGTAAAATGATTGTAGGGTTTTTGATTGGTTTCATTTTGTCTGCTGCCCCAAACAGAATGTGCACCCCTGAGAACAGGGGTCCACTATGTTGAGTGCACTGCTGAATACTAAGCAGCTAAGTTTGAAAAATGCTCTTATTAAAAATACTTTTATCTAAAAATAAGCCACTCCATCACTACTTGTGCTCTTGTCTAGTTGACTTTCACTCATCCTTTGTTTCTTAGCTATGACACATCACTTCCTCTACTGAAATTTCAGTGATTACTGAATTCAGCATCTCACAGGGTGATTGGATACTTAAAAATCTGTGTACTACAAGATCATGAAATCCAAGGCAGCGGATTCTTTAATTCAGTCACTGCTGTATTGCCAGGGTCAAATATAGTTTCTAAAATACAACAAATATTCAATATATATTTGCTAAATACAGGATTACCTGAAGGCCACACACACACACATTTGTTGAAAGAAAGGACACTTCTGGGCCGGCGCCATGGCTAACTTGGTTGCTCCTCCACCTGCGGCCCCAGCATCCCATACAGGCACTGGGTTCTAGTCCCGGCTACTCCTCTTACAGTCCAACTCTCTGCTGTGGCCTGGGAGGGCAGTGGAGGATGGCCCAAGTGCTTGGGCCCCTGCACTCGCATGGGAGACCAGGAAGAAGCACCTGGCTCCTGGCTTTGGATCCGCGCAGCGCCGTCCATAGTGGCCATTTGGGGAGTAAACCAACCGAAGGAAGACCTTTCTTTCTGTCTTTCCCTCTCACTATCTATATCTCTATCTGTCAAATAAATAAAAAAGAAAGGACACTTTCAATTAAAGCATGCATATATAAACGTGTGTGTATGTATATATGGTGAGCAAATTTAAATAGATTTTTAATAGACAGTTATATAAGTTCTATTTGAATGTATCTTTTCTTCCCCCAATATTATGGGGAGATACATATCGTAACCTTAGCTTTTCAATATGTAAACTTGTGAGAGTTTAGGGTCATGGAGGTCTACTAATATTGTGTGTGAATGAAGAGATGTGCTGCAAACACACA
This sequence comes from Oryctolagus cuniculus, assembly GCF_051225735.1. Classification (NCBI taxonomy): domain Eukaryota; kingdom Metazoa; phylum Chordata; class Mammalia; order Lagomorpha; family Leporidae; genus Oryctolagus; species Oryctolagus cuniculus. Next base: position 145,591,726 of record NC_142869.1, on the reverse strand, counting down.
TATAGACATCCGTCCTGCTGTCCACAGGACAGCCTGCTGACATTTGGCTTGACCGTACCACATACAACTTTGATTTTGATTCTAGGGACTGGCCTTGTCCCTTCAACAACCAAGAATGAAGAGGTGGCAGGGAACTAATATTAGTTTGAGCTTTGATTCATTTATGATGAGAAACAACCACTATAGGCACCTGAGAAATTGAAGTTCAAGTCATCAGAGCATTCTCTCTGTGGACCACACCACTTGAAAACCGAATGTCAGAAGTTTGCTGTGGTTGGTGTTTTTTTTTAAAGGTATATCATCTATATGCTGTAGTTCCAAAGTATTGAATTTCTTTCTCACTATATAAATAACCTTGCCAATTGAAAACTATAAAAGTCAACTCACCATGAGCAGAATTTAGCCAAAATAGTTTGAGGAAAACTTCTACCCACTCTAGAAGGGGTTTTGCCAATTCAACCAAAGTATTATAATACTTAGACAAGACATTACAAAATTTTGCTTTAATATATCTTACTTTCTGTTTCTTTCTAATTATCCTAAATCTCTATTTCCTTTTTTCATAATATGTATAAATATTATTTGTATACCATAGTTTTAATTATAAATGAAACATGTCTATTTCTAGAACCACTTCCTTGAATCAAGAGAAAATTACCATCACACTTTTAAACATTTTAAAGCTTAAACATTTAAACTTTCTGTTTTAGGTTATCCTTCAGGGAAGATTGACCTCTCATTAAGTGTTAATTTTCTGGTTAAAATTTGTAGGTAAGCTTAAACACATACTTTATTTAAGCCCAAAGGGATGAAGAATGTAACGTTCTATTTCATTGCTTTCCAACACTTTTCTTTGTCAAATTGTCTGCTCAAGTCTGGAATTCCAAAAAACTTTTGATGTCAACTCATATTACCAGCCACTTTTTCCTTTGTTTTATTCAGCTGGATTCCTCATCCACTGGGACCTCTGACAACTGTGAAAACAGTTTTATGGTGTCTGGGGTTAATTCTGCTTTTCAATCCTTGATATTAGAAGCCATCCTCAGTACATCAGTGATCTTAAAATGCACACATTGCTTGTTATTTCCTGATAGATACATTTTGTTTTCCTCTTTATGTTTTCTTTCCTGTGGTCATTTTGATGTAGTGGTATGGCCGAAGTTTATTTCGGAGTAAAGCCATGTGGCATAGTCAAAATAACAGTGACCACACAAAGTGGTTATTTGACAGGCTCACTCAAAGTCTTCCCAAATCGATGGAAATGTTTGTCATTTGAATGTTGAATGCTTTTGTGGAAACTTCGGATGCCTATGTTTTACCTGGGGATGGAAAGAAATTTCTATTTTAAATAAGATAGCATCTTCTTGAATTTAACTAATTCTAGAAAACCTTTAAAAAATGGGCTTTTTAAATGACATTGTTGGAAGACTGGCTGAGTAGATTGTATGGCAGTTGGTACCAGACCAGAAAGGCTTTCTGAGGAACATCTGCTGAACAATGAAAGTATTCATAATGATATTTTTTTTGACCCATGCTAGTTAGCAGTAATCATCTGAAGTAAGAAGTCAGTAGGCTGGCATCACCACCTGATGTGCCAACACACATCATCCACGATGGATTAGTGTGGGGAGCAACTGGGAGCAACTCGGACTAGACTAAGTTACTGGAATTAAGACTTATTCTATGCATCTGCTTTCCCACAATATGGCGCTGAGAAGGGAGTAACAGCTTCTACACAGCTGCCTCCAGTTCAACCAATAAACTGTGGGACCTGCTCCTGATTGGAGGAGAGCAGCGTACTCGGCGTGTGGGTAGCAGAGTTGGGATTGGTGGAAGAGGACTATAAAGGAGGAGAGAGACGGCATGCACCAGGAACATCTAAGGGGAACATCTGAAGGAACCCCTGTGCAGCCCCCGAGAGAGCAGGCTGGCGGTGTGCCGCTCCCCCGCGGAAGTGGGGAATGTGGCAGGGGGAACTGCCCTTCCACGGAGGTGGAAGGGACGGCAGCCAACCCGGAAAGAACCAGCAGCAAACCCGGGGAGGGCTGAGCAGACAAAAGAAGTCTGCAGGGTCCTGTGTCGTTCCTCCACGAAGACGGGGAGCGACAGATTAGGTCCTAGCTGATCATTTCAACACATAATTAATGCCCCAAGTGAGAGAAGCAGAAGTAGTAGCACCCCTGAGGGAATTCACTGTTAAACCACGTTTTCATCTCATGTGTTACCCTGGCACACCAGTAGGGGGCACAGGGGCCATGGCTGCTCCTGGTCCTGCCACACTCACATCCTTGCTGCTGAGGCTGCTTTTTCTCTCCTTAATGCATCACTCATGGACACCTTGGGACTGTTGTCATTTTCTCTGCCACAAGTTAACTAGAAGATTTATTCATTTGAAAGAGTATCAGAGAGGGAGAGTCAAAGACAGAGAGAGAAAGCTTCCATCCTCTGGTTCACTCCCAGATGGCTACAAGGCCAGTGCTGAGCCAGGCCATTAGCATGGCCAGGCCATTAGCAGCAAGCTGGATCAGAGTGGAGCAGCCAGGATACAAACTGGTGTCCATATGGGATGCCTGCATCGCAGGTGGTGACTTTATCCACTGTGCCACAATGCCAGCCCTAGGAGATGATCTTGAAATATCATACCTCTTTTGCTACTGCAGAAATGGGGAGAATATCAGGAGGATGAGCAGGAAAAGTATCGGGAGGATGAAAAGGAAATTACAAGTAACCTACCTGGTAATCCAATGAAGCAACTTCAAAAAGTATGTGGATAGGTTGACTTCCTCCTTTCCAGTTTGTATCCCTTTGATTTATGTGTCTTACCTAATAGCTCTGGCTAAAACTTCCAGGACTATATTGAATAGCAATGCAGAAAGTGGGCATCTTCATCTGGTTCCAGATCTTAGCGGAAATGCTTCCAACTTTTCCCCATTCAATATAATGCTGGCTGTGGTTTGTCATGTATTGCTTTGATTGAAGAAAACAGAATTAAATATGAGGTTTAGGTGTTGGTGTTTGGCCTATCAGTTAAGACATCCATGGCCCACATCAGAGTGCTTCTTGCTAATGCTTCTTGCTAATGCTCACCCTGGAAGGCCTGTTGATGGCTCAAGGATTTGGGTTCCTTAGGTCAGCATTGTGGCACAGTGGGTTACGTTGCTGCTACTCTGGATGTTGGCACCCCACATTAGAAGACCAGGTTGAGTCCCAGCTGCTCTGCTTCCAATCCAGCTCCCTGCTAAAATACTTGGGAAAACAATGGAAAATGGCCTAAATCCTTGGACCCCTGCATCCACATAGGAGTCCTGGATGGAGTTCCAGACTCCTGAGTTCAGTCTGGCCTTGCACTGGCTGTTGTGGCCATTTGGGAAGTGAACCAGAGGAAGAAAAATTCTCTCTCTTTCTGTCACTCTACCCTTCAAATAAATAAAATATATCTTTAAAAAAAAAAGTATCTTAGTTCCTGCCCCCACATAGAAGACCTGGCTTCAGCCCAGCCTGGACCCTCCCATTGCAGGCATTTGGAGAGTGAACCAGAAGATGGAAACCCTATTTGACTTTCTAACTCTCTCTCTGCTTCTGAAATATAAAAGGAAAACATAAAAAGATAAGTGGCCTGTTTAAGCCGCTGCCTGCAATGCTGGCATTCCATATGTGTGCCACATTGAGTCCCAGCTGCTCCACTTCTGATCCAGCTCCCTGAAGATGCACCTGGGAAAGCAGAAGAATATCCAAGTGCTTGGGCCCCTGCTACCCGTGTAGGAGACCCAGATGAAGCTCCTGGATCCTCTCTTCAGCCTGGCCCACCCCCAGGTATCATGGCCATTTGGGGAGTGAACCAGCAGAAAGAAGATCTCTGTGTTTCTCCTTCTCTCTCTGTAACTGTGCCTTTCAAATAAAATAAATAAATCTTAAAAAATTCATGAAAATTCATATTATGAAAGAACTATATGTGGATTTCAAAATATTTTGTCACCAAAATGGACTTGAATTTCAGTTCCACTTTTCTACTAGTATTTTGAAGTTCTCTTGTAAGTACAATTTGAGGTGACAGTAACATCATTGCCAAACTGTGCTACTTTATCCTGCACAACTGGATGGCCGCATCATTCCCTGCCAAGTGTCTTCACCATGTTCTTCCATCTGCAGTCCTGAGTTCTGATGTTACATGATACTGTTACCCGCTAAAATAGCGATTTCCTTGCTCAATTTTCCTCTATAGGTGCTTTGAAAGCTGACAATTACTTTAGGGGATAAGTGAACAGACGTTCTGTTTTCAACCTTCTCTACTGATAACAGTCTGGACAATTTAGATTAGCTGCTAGAGATGGCTATAAACATTGTCCTGAATGAGGTGTATTGAAACAACTCCCTGTTCCTTGCAGACAAACTTTCAAAACACAAAGAGGATACTCTAAAATGTAAAGTGCCCTATAATTGGGCAGCCATCTTCCAACACTAGCTATGCTCCCCTGTAACTTCTCAGCTTGTCTATTTACAAGCCATTGATCTATGTGCTCCAAATGGATCCTTCTCTTTAATGGTGAAAAGAACTGCTTTGGTATCTTAAATCATGGTGTTCTCTCCAGGCAGAGGCTTGGTGCTGCAGAGAGCCTGTGGATTCCTGGTGTCTGGTTGTTGCTCATGACATCTGGAGGGAGTTACCCATTTTTGCATCAGTGGAACCCAGCTATGGATACCACCAGCCAACTACTATTTGAGTATTAGAAAAAAGGCATTGTCTTTTCTCAGAGAGCTGCCCACTGCACTTGCTTCTCTCTTACTGTCTCTGTTTCCCTGTGAATCTCCACAGACTCAGCAGCTAGGCCAGTCCTGAGACTTCTTGATGACAGTCACTCTATGGAACAGTTAGAAAAAACAGGAAGATCTAGAATGTCCTCTGCTGATATCGAGTGCAACACTGGCTAGTTCTGTGCTCAATTTAGTACAGGAGAGGAGAGGTAGCAAGTCCAGTTTGGCTCCAAATGCAAGTCACATTCACCGTTCACCAATACCATTTTGCCCCTGCTGATTCCTACCTCATTTCTATGTATATTTCTTGATTGATTCAAAATCTAGAACTGGTGAGAAAAACATCTTTTCAAAAGGTTGATATTCACTCCCTCCCATTATCTCTCTTCTCCTCCATGATGCCTTCATTCCATTCTTCAACTTGTAAGCAGCATCCTTTTAAATTCTTTTTGCTTCATATGAAACAATGCTATTTTTAAGCATCACTATTTCTCTAAATGACTTATCAGAGTGTCGTGCAAAATAGAAATTTCTGTCTCTAAAAGAAAAGGTTAATTCAGCTGTGATAATTTTCTCTTTTCACTGTTAATATATCTTCATACTATTCATTTGCTCAATGCATAACCTTTTAGGTATTGATCTTCCATTTCTTGAACTATGTGATGCTTTCCTGTCTTTTTTTTTGTGTTATGGAGAGAATAAAAGCACAAGTGAGCCACAAAAAAAAAGAACAAAAAAAAATCTAAAACAAAATCATTACAGAAAATGACCCTCCAGTTTTTCACATTCCTACCTCAGCTCATTGGTTGGAAGGTATACTGGTGAAGAAGTAGCTATCAATGTCTCCAACTTGCATTAGTTCTTGACTGTTGGAGAAGCAGTGAGTCCTGTAATCAATAAAACTAGGAAGGGTTTCTATGCAGACATAGCTCAGGTATGCCTGAGATGCCCACAGCCCCAGCTTACCCACATGTCACACTTGTTCTTCCCCATGTGGCTTCCATGGTGCACTCTTAGCATGACAACCCTGCCCCCAGTGATGGATGTCATCATTGTCCAGCTCCTCAACCCATGAATTGTCGCTCCCCGTCTTCGTGGAGGAGCGACACTGGACCCTGCGCTGTTCTTTTGTCTGCTCGGCCCTCCCCGGGTTTGCTGCTGGTTCTTCCCGGGTTGGCTACCGTCCCTTCCACCTCCGTGGAAGGGTGGTTCCCCCTGGCCACTTTCCCCACTTCCGCAGGGGAGCAGCACACCACCGGCTGGCTCTCTCGGGGGCTGCACAGGGGTTCCTTCAGATAGATGTTCCCCTTAGATGTTCCTGGTGCATGTTGTCTCTCTCCTCCTTTATAGTCCTCTTCCGCCAATCCCAACTCGGCTGCCCACACGCCGAGTACGCTGCTCTCCTCCAATCAGGAGTAGGTCCTACAGTTTATTGGTTGAACTGGAGGCAGCTGTGTAGAAGCTGTTTCTCCCTTCTCAGCGCCATATTGTGGGAGAGCAGATGCATAGAATAAGTCTTAATTCCAGTAACTTAGTCTAGTCCGAGTTGCTCCCAGTTGCTCCCCACAATGAATGTGTGAGTTAGTTCTGTTCAGGAGGGAAAAAAAGCAGAAAGTCTCACTGGGCTTCAAATTCAAACCACATTCTCCAATCCACCCTTTCTTCCAATTAAATTGATATACCCCCTCTTATATAGGATGTGGAAGAAAAGGCACCCTAATCCACTGTTGGTGGGAATGTAAGCTAGTACAACCATTACAACCAAGACAGTATGGAGAGTCCTCAGAAATCTGAAAATAGATCTACCATATGGCACAAAATTTTAACTGGGAGAACTTGGGAGAAGTAAGACCATTCTCAACAATAATACATTGTTCTTGTAGAGCTGAATTCTCTATCTGTGACATCCTGGAAGGGAGAATTTAGAACTCATTTATGTTGAGTAGATTCTGTATTTGAGTAGAAAGAAATTGAAAATTGATACCCAAATATTTCTATGTATAGTTGTATGCTACTTTTTATTTAGTAGTAGTTGACTGACCACTGGAGAACAGGAGGAGAGCCAAGTATTAAATTTTGTGCTGGGAACTGAATTGCATCTCCTTGATGCCCTAATCCCCAGTAAGATAATATTTGGAGACATGATTTGGCACAGGTAGGTTTAGATGATGTGATGAAGGTAGGATTCTCATGGTGACTTAGTGGTATTTTCAGAGAGACACTAGAAAATTTGCTCTTGCTCTGTCTCAGGCGTGTCAGCACACACTGAGGAGGCAGTTGTCTATGAGCTAAGAATACAGCCCTCACAAGAACCAGACACCCTGATCTTGGCATCCTGATCTTGGCACGCTGATCTCAAATTCCCAGCCTCCAGAACTGTGAGAAAATAAAAAAACCTCTTGCTGGAGCCACTTGGTCAATAATTACTTTGTTCTGACAGCCTGAGCTGACTAAGATATTTTGTTATTTACATTACATCAGCAGAAGAATTTCTAGCTTCAGAGGAGGGACCTAGGAGATTGGAGCCTTAGAGATTTAATTATCCAAGTGTTTACAAATATTTTATTCCTACAGAAAACATGTGTATTTCTATCCATGTGCCATCAAAGTCTCTAGATATTTTCTAGTAGTAGAGTGATGTGTTTTGGATCCAGTTAAAAAGGAGATAATCATAGTAGTGCAAAGGAAAAAAAGGAGTATGGAGACAATGGACAGAGTTATGAACACTTCAGTGGTCTAGAGTAAGTTGGAGGTGAGATACATGAAGGCAAGCATGGGTAGAAAGAAAGGTCAGATCGTAATTTCTGATGTAGTACCAATAGAATTTTGTTAACAGTTTACAAATATCATCAACATGAGTTAACAATAGCTCAGTTCTTTAATCTCCATGACTCTCCAGTAAAGCACCTGACCAACTGAAATCATAGCGGGGCCAATAATCTTCCTAAGAAAAATGGTAGAAAGAAGCATGGATGGCCTCTAGCCTTGTCTGAGAGGATTTCAAAGATGTTTAAATGTCCTGCAGTGCCAGAAAACACTGTTAGTGTCTGGAGTAGGATTCTCTTTCCTGTATCTATCATGCCTACATACGTATGGTATCATAAGAATACTTAGTCGAGTATATTTTCTTAAATACATATATGACAGAGTTCTCCTACCTTTTCTTCCATTGTTATTTTTCCCTCTACTTTATAACATAGCAACATTCATACATAACAAGAAGAACCTATAAGTCATGATATGGCTCTGAGAACTTTAGAGATTAAAAAATGGACAAAAAATGCTCTAAACAGAAGTCAAGACACTCAGTTAAATTCCTGTTTCTGTCATTTGTAGTGTAATCAGAGAATAGTCAAAACATTGATGTGTCAACTAAGACAGCGAATGAAGCCCTTAAGGAATCCTTGTCTTTTGATGGGTTCCTGGACTTTTTCCACTCCAACCTGGAAAACTTGGGAGACCTCATTAAATGTAAAATGTTCAAATATTGCAAGAATGAGCATAGCATGCCAGGAGCTGTGTTACAGTCCTGATACGTTATATTACATTTAATCCTAACACGATTATTCCTAATTTGCCTATTTATCACTAGGACTTAGCCTAGGACTAAGCATATGACAGATGTTCAACAAATGTTTCTTGAACTGAAGTGTTGGACTTTGCTGGTTTTGGATTCCTCTTTTGTAATTCACAAGTGCCAGGACACAGGGACCCTTCCAAGCCCTGCAAGTTCTATAACAAGCACAAGGAGGGTCTGATTCATCTTCATCTCATCTCAAAGGACAAAATTCAATTCATAACTAGTCTAAAAGACTGTATGGAAAATATTTAATGTAAGTGCAAGTTGAACACAAAATTATTTTATTGAATTTCACCAAGTAATTTCTGCACATATCATCGAGAGAATATGAAGTCAGAAATCAAGATAATAGGAGAGAGCTGAACAACTTTCTTTTTTAATAAAATAGTACAGAAATTTCATGCTTGTACATAAATGCTTGGATTATAAAGTCCAAAAAGCCACAGTGTGTTTCGCTGATTATCAATTAAAAACCATCAGTAAACACCAGTTTTATATACCACATATGCTCTTGAAGACGTGGTCCCTCCTCTTGAGGCATATAAGCTAATCAGGAAGATGAGACATAAACACAAGGAAACTTACAGTACACGCTGAATTATATCTTTATGGGTGACAGAGTGCAGGAACAAGGTGACCAGCTCAGGGACTGTGCAGAACTAAAGGCCCAGAGGTATTTTTCTCCAAACACAACTCATGTGTGAAAGGCCAGGTAACAGGAGCATAGGTTGAGAAGCTTTCTGGAATAAAAGGCTCCTCTGAGTGCACAAATATTTTATACAAATTCTTATAATGTCTAATGTTCTAACAGAATAAGTTGGAACGGTTCTCAGAGCCAAACTCCATTTGCTTCTTCAAATGATATCAAATGTAAATTACATTTTCTATGTAGACTTTTCAAGGGTTTCATGCATGATAGCCTCTTTGCAATTCAACAGCATACTGTAAATAATGGGAAAAATAAAATAGTGTATTTGAAACAAAAATACATTGATACATTGCCATATTGATATCCAAACACTAAAGTGAAAGAAACCAATCATTAAATTGGCAAATATAGAAAATTATGGGAAGTTTTTTCTAGTGTCATTACCAAGACTTTTGTGACCTGATTGAATTTTTTTATATTACACTTCTAATGTAATATATATGTTCTAGGCAAATGTTTTTTAAATCAGTGGACTTTTAGATATTTGATCCAATCAAAGAAAATTGAGGATGTTTTTGCATATATAATTTATAAATGGGTAATCTTCACAAAGTATGTTCTTGACTGTGTGTGTGTGACCACATTTTTTCCTTATTAGAGTATGTATGTGGTGTATGTTACAATATCCATGTGGATGTTATTATCACCATGCTATTGCCTAAAATCTAAATGTCTTTCTGTCCCTCTCTTTATTTAAAATAAAAACAATGCTTGCTTCCTTCCTTCCTTTCTGATTGTAGGATTCCTTAGAAGTAATCAGAAGTAAATCCATGAACTAATGAAATCCATACAGACATGAAAGAAAATTTCTCCCATGATATTGAAATCTTAAAAAGAAATCAAAATGAATTCAATAGACCAAATCAAAAATGTAGTGGAAAGCCTTAACAACAGACTCGATAAGGCAGAAGAAAGAATATCTAAGTTAGAAGAGAAGTGGTTGGTAATTTTGCAGCCAGATCAAAAACAAGAAGAAGAAATTTGAAAATTGAAAAACAGTATTAGAGATATATGGGATACTATAAAATGACCCAACATACGGGTCTTAGGAGTTACTAAAGGCATGGAAAGAGAGAATGGATAAGAAGGCATTTTTAGTGTAATAATTACAGAAAACATCCAAACATCCCTGAAAGAAAAGGATATCCAAGTACCTGAAATACGTAGAACTCCTAATAGATGTGACCAGAAAAGATCTTCTCCATGACACATTGTAGTCAAACTCTCCACAGTAAAACATAAAGAAAAGATTCTTTATGAGAATCTTTTCTACATGAGAAAAACACCAGATTACTTTCAGTGGATTTCCAATTAGACTCACAGATGACTTCTCATCAGAAACCCTACAGGCTAGGAGAGAACGGTGAGATATATTCCAAGTCTTAGGGGAAAAAATGAGACTACTGTATCCTGCAACATTCTAATTTATGAATGAATATGAAATAAAGATCCTCCATAACAAATAGAAATTGAAAAAATTTATCACCACCCATCCAGCCTTACAAGATACTTAAGGATGTGCTACACACAAAAACATAGAAACATGGTAATCACTATGAAAGAAGCTGAAGGCAGAAAATCTCCCAGTAAAAGTACAAAGGAAATCCGAAGAAAACAATAGGAATATTTATGGGAAAATGGCAGGGCAAAGTTGTTACTTATCAATAGTCATCTCAAATGTAAATGGCCTTAAGACATTGGAAAGCCACCAAATAAATGAGTTATTAATATAGCTCAAGGACCTATAAAAAAGCAAACCAAACCCAGAACTAGTAAGAGAAAAGAAATAATTAAAACGAGAGGATAAATAAAAATTTAAAACAAAAAAATACAAAGTATCTGCAAAATAAAGAGCTGATTCTTTGAAAACATAAACAAAATTGACACACTATTGACCCAACTAACCAAAAAAGGAGGGAGACGACCTGAATCAATAAAATTAGAAATGAAACAGGGAATGTAACAACACTTCAGAAATAAAGGCAATTATCTAAATTACTACAAAAAACTGTATCCCAACAAGTTGAGAAACCTAGAAGAAATGGATAGACCAATGGATACATACAACCTACTTATATTGAGTCATGAAGACATAGCAAACCTAAACAGACCAATAATCAAGACCAAGTCTGAATCAGTAATAAAGACCTTTCAGACAAAGAAAAGCCCAGTACTGGATGGTTTCACTGCTGAATTCTACCAGACATTTAAAGAACTCCAATTCTTCTCAAACTATTCAAAACGACTGAAAGGGAGGGAATCCTCCAAAATTCTTTTTATGAAGCCAGCATCACCTTAATTCCTAAACCAGAAAAAGATACAGCAGAAAAAGAACTACAGACCAATTTCCCTGATGAATATAGACACAAAAATCCTCAACAAAAGGCAATCTATGAGAAACTACAGCCAGCATCCTATTGAATGGGGAAAAGTTGGAAGCATTTCCAAAGAGATCCAGAACCAGACAAGGATAATCACTGTCACTATTGGTATTCAATATAGTCCTGGAAGTTTTAGCCAGAGCCACTTGGCAAGAAAAAAGAAATCAAAAGCATACAAATTGAGAAGGAGGAAGTCAACCTATCCCAATTTGCAGACAATATAATTCTACATCTAAGGGACCCAAAAGACGCCACTAAAAGACTATTGAAACTCATAGAAGAGTTTGATGATGTTGAAGTATCTAAAATCAAGACAAAAATCGACAGCCTTTGTATATGTAGACAATGCCATGGCTAAGAAAGAACTTCTAAGATCAATCCCATTCACAATACCTACAAAAAAACCCTCAAATACCTTGGGATAAATTTAACCAAGGATGTTAAAGATCTCTATGATAAGAATTACAAAACATTAAAGAAAAGCTAAAAGAACATACAAAAAATGGAAAAATCATCAATGTTTATGGATTGGAAGAATCAATATCATCAAAATGTCCATAGTACCAAAAGCAACTTACAGATTCAATGTGATACCAATCAAAATACACCAAGGACATTCTCAAATACAGAAAAAATGATGCTGAAATTCATATGGAAACACAGGAGACCCTGAATGGCTAAAGCAATCTTATACAACAACAACAACAACAACAAACCAGAGGCATCACAATACCAGATTTCAAGACATACTACACAGCATTTATAATCAAAACAGCCTGGTATTGGTACAACCATGGATGGAAAGACCAGTGGAACAGAATAAAAATACCAGAAATCAGCCTATGCATCTACAACCAACTTATCTTTGACAAAAGAGCTAAAATCAATTCCTGGAGCACGGACAGTCTCATCAACAAATGGTGCTGGGAAAACTGGATTTCCACAGCAGAAATATGAAGCAAGATCCCTACCTTACACATTAGACAAAAAAAAAAAAAAAAACAAACAACACTCAAAATTGATTAAAGACCTAAATCTATGACCCAATAACATCAAATTATTAGAGAACATTGGGGAAACCCTGCAAGACATTGGCATAGGCAATAAGTTCTTGGAAAAGACCCCAGAGGCACAGGCATTTAAACCCAAAATTGACAAATGGGATTAAATTAGATTGAGAAGCTTCTGTACTGCAAAAAGAAGCACTCAGCAAAGTGAAGAGGTAACTGACAGAATGGAAGAAAATATTTGCAAACTATGCAACTGCTAAAGGATTAATAACCAGATTATATAGAAAGATCAAGAAACTCCACAACAACGAAACAAACAACCCAGTTAAGAAATGGGCAAAAGACTTAAGCAGGCATGTTTTAAAAGAGAAATCCAAGTGGCCAACAGATACTTGAAAAAATGCTCAGGATCACTAGCTATCAGAGAAATGCAAATCAAAACCACAATGAGGTTACACCTCACCCCTTTAGAATGGCTTTCATACCGAAATCAACAAATAACAGATGCTGGCAAGAATGTGGGGAAAAAGGCATACAAATCCACTGTTGGTGGGACTGTAAACTGGTATAGCTAGTATGGATGACAATATGAAGATACCTCAGAAATCCAAATATACACTTACCGTATGATCCAGCTATCCCAATACTGGGAATTTATGCAAGGGAAATGAAATCAGTAAATGAAAGTTATCTGTACCTCCCCTGTTTACTGGAGCTCAATTTACCATAGCTAAGATATACCATCAACCCAAATGCTCATCAACTAAAGATCGAATAAAGAAATTATAGGATATATATATCATGGAATACTACACAACAGTTTATAATTATAGGACATAAATATGTTTATATATATAATGGAATATATATATAATATAATATATATAACGGAATACTACACAGCAGTAAAAAAATCCAGTCATTTGCAAAAAAATGGATGAAACTGGAAAACATTATACTTAGTGAAATAAGCCAGTCCCCAAAGTACAAACGCCACATGTTCTCCTTGACCTGTGATAACTAATGGAGCTCATCAAAGGAAATCTGTAGAGGTAAAATTGACACTTTGAGAAGCAATGACTTTGAACACTTATCTAGAGTGCCAAGGAACTGTTTATTTTTTCATGCTATTTGTTGAATTCTTTAGTTAACATAGAGTTAATTGTATGTGTATAAAGTTAATTGAAAATAGATCTCAGTATAAATTAAGAGTGGGAATAGGAGAGTGAGGAGGAAGAGAGGTGGGAGGGCAGGTATGGTGGGAAGGATCACCATGTTCCTCAAGTTATAATTATGAATTGCATGGAGTTCGTATTCCCTAAATAAAAGGTTTCTGGGTTAAAAAAAAAACACTAACATAAAAAAAAATCTCTGGAAGACTTTTCTACAAAAAGTAAGATTTGGACAAATGGTCTGCATGCCTCAATTTGTGATGGTGAAAGACCTCGCTCAGGAAGTTCAAGCACAGGCAGAGACCATGTGCAGATAGAGTTGATTATGGAAAATACCAAACCATTAGCAGAGGAAAGCAATCCCACAGTACCTCATTCCTAAGAACAGCCCCCATCCACATGTGACAACCACACATAATTATTCCAGTGGCTTACACGGGAGGGCAGTTATGCAAAAGACAAGTCCAGAAGTCCTGTTGGTGAGAGATGGAATCTCTCTACAGGGATTCAACTTTAAGGCACAAAACAACTGCATTGAATTGTTTCTGTTTGTATGTTTTTGATTTACTTTGTCTTGGAGGGTTCTAAATCTCTATCTCTTGTCCCCATCTCCCTGCTGAGTTTCCAAATGTGCCCGGAACGTTCTCATATGTTTGTTATCCTTTCAGCCTGATTCAACTTCATTGAAAACAAACCCAAATGCCTGTGCTCCACCTTCCCTAGACTGTTTCTATTCAGCACTGCTGTCCCATTTATTCTGGTTCAAATCCTCCTTATTTCTCCCATCTTCAATGTGATTTCTCTGTTATGGTGATTTTCTGTATGTTAGCTTCTAGTCTTTCTTATTCTTCCCAATGATCACTACCCTAATAATAATAACTATTATTACCAAAATTCTTCAACTAACCAAAAAAAAGCTTGGTCTCCTTGTCCTAAACAAACTCCCTGCCAATTCTTCCTCAGTAGCTGCTTGATCTTTCTAAAAACAAAGTTATTATATCACCCTCTTAAAAATGAGGAAATCATTCATCCTCCCTCTTGCCAATGATTTTGCCTCCCAAGTAAAGTACAAACCCTTAGGCCCGACATTTTAAACTCCTCGTAATCTATCCCATATGAGCTTCCATATGGATGACTATTGCATATCTACATATACATCCCTTCAAATGCAAGCATACTTCAAAGTGTTCATGGAAAAATAGAAATAAAAGACAAGTGTATTTTTTGCAACTAAAGAAAGTTGAAATCCATCACAGTTTTTTCATAATATGTATTTTCTGTGAAGCTTTTGAAATTCCCTCATATGCATTGATTTCCAACTTTTCTGCATCAAAATTAACTGAGCTTTAAATTCAATTTTCCATGAACTTTTGGAAGTATTCTCATATATTCCAACCCCTGAGGGAGACTACCTAGTTTGATAATCCCCTCCACAAGAAGATTTTGCTAGGCAATTACACTGATGCTATTGAACACACAAAAGTAGATAAGTTTGTCAAAAGAAAATAAAGACAGAAAACAACCTTGAAAATATGTAGAAATTAATGGGAAATAAGTCAGAGGGAAAATACAGAAGTTTGGGGACAATAGTAAAAAATTAATATTATGAACCCAGAAATGAAGGGACTGATTCTAAACTTAATAAAAAATGTTAAAATAAGTCACAAAGTGAAAGATCCCAAACAGAGGGTCATGGCGAGACCAGAGATGGATTTCCATAAATTCCAGAAGAGTGCTATGAAAGACTCAGGAGTGCAAGTTTAAGGGATTATTTGGTGCTGAGTAAATGAAAATATTTTATACATAGAAATGCCACTAAGCCTTTGAGAACTAACAGCAATGCAAGAGACAGGAGAATAGTTTAACAGGGAAATAGTTCATTTGCTGAGTTATGTTTCCTCCCACTATACTTATTCATATACAGAGGAGAACAAGTGTGTTGTAAGGGTGAGCCTCATGACGCAAGTGTGATGGACACAGCTGACAGTGTGGAAGATGGTGCTGAGTGCCCTTGGGGGCTGTTACTCATCTTGGAATTCCTAGTTCCTAGCCTAATCCTTGGCTCTGAACAGAAATGGATTAAATGGTTTTTGGATGAATGAACAAAATGGGAGAGGTTAAACCAAAACGGAGGCAACCCCTTCTGAAACCACAGAAAATGATAAAAGCCTGGGTAAACGTGTAAAAATACACTGGCGGGCAGAAGGGATATGGATCAACCAGGAATTCCAAGCACTAGAAATTTGATTCAATGTAGGAGTGAATAATGGGCATAAGGGTAAGAGACTGATCAGAGCAGAAAAGCTTTCCTATTAATCCAAAGAAAAATTAAAGTGTGCTTGAAAAATCAATTCCAAGATGTATGACTCATCCAGATGCAACACAAAATCTTCTGTCAATAAAACTCAGAGTAAATTGGATTTGTCCTTCATTCTTATGGGAGATTGGTTCCAAGGCCTCACAGGGATCCCAGAATCTGCATCCAGGGGCACTAAAGTCCCTTAATGTAAAAGATGTCTATGCAGGGATTTAAAAAACTTCACATAAGGCCAGCATCGCGGCTCAATAGGCTAATCCTCCACCTAGCGGTTGCGGGCCACTGGGTTCTAGTCCCAGTTGGGGCGCCGGATTCTTTCCGGGTTGCCCCTCTTCCAGGCCAGCTCTCTGCTGTGGCCCAGGAAGGCAGTGGAGGATGGCCCAAGTGCTTGGTCCCTGCACCCCATGGGAGACCAGGAGGAAGCACCTGGCTCCTGGCTTCAGATCAGCGCGGTGCGCCAGCCGCAGCACACCAGCCATGGCGGCCGTTGGAGGGTGAACCAACGGCAAAAAGGAAGACCTTTCTCTCTGTCTCTCTCTCACTATCCACTCTGCCTGTCAAAGAAAAAAAAAAAAAAACTTCACATAAATGAATGTTTATTTGGTGTAAAAGTTCTTTTTGGAAATCCAGGCCCAGAAACTTTGTGATGAACCCTCATAGTTGCAGATAATCTATTAACATTCTCCTGTGCATTTCAAATCATATTTAGGTTATTTATAATACCTAACACAATGTAAATGCCATAGATATAGGTATGTTGTATTGTTTAAGGATAATGACAAGAAAAAAAGTTTGTATATGTTCAGGATAGATGTATTTGTTTTTGAATATTTTTTCAAAGTTTTATTGTATGCATTTGAAAGAGAGTCACAGAGAAACAGAGAGAGAGATCTTCCATCCAATGGTTCACTCCCCAAATGCCTAAAACAGCTGGGATTGGGCCAGGCTGAAGTCAGGAGCCAGGAATTCCATCTGAGTTTCCCACATGGATGGCAGGGACACAAGTAGGGACACAAGCAGGGACCATCATGCATTGCTTTCCCAGGCACATTAGCAGGAAACTGGATAGGAAGTGGTGCCCAGATCTGAAACTAGAGCTGCAATGTGAGTTGCTAGTGTCTCAGGAGGCAGCTTAACCCATTGCACCACAATGCTAGGCCCTTTCTGAATATTTCTGATCCAACATGGATTGACTCCTTGGATGCAGATAACACAGATGGGAAACATTAACAGTACTCATGCTTTAGAAGATTTTCATTTTCTTCTCAAAATAACTTTAGCGAAGGCACTAATTGTTCACACTAGTTCTTCTGAAGAAATCTATATTTCTATCACTTATATCTCATTATAGCTGCTAAAGAACTTCTGGAATTTGCACTGATAAAGTCTCATTGTCACTGTTCTTTTGGTAAATACCTTTGTGTTCCTAGAAAGCCAAGACTGTTAATAAATAAGATTCCACATTTAGACAATCTTATATAGTTCATCCTTTCAATTTACATCATCATTTAAACCCAGTAGAATAACACTCACATAATCAGCTTTCAACTGAAAGATAATAAGGCTCATTTTCTTATTTCCATCACGATATTGGAACTAAGCAGGACAGATCAAAGCTGTTATCCTGTCTAGATCGGTTCAAGTAGGAAGTCACTCTTGATAATCCTTGCAGCAGCTGACATTAAATTCCTCTGGCTGAATCAAAGTCTGGAGCAGCTGGCAAAGGAGAAAATCAGATAGGAAAACAACTGGGTTTTGGTCAGAAATGTTTTCCTCTGTCTCCCGCATTTGACAAGGAGTCCTGCTGTGCACACGTTGCTTCTGGACTGTGAATTGTCAGCACGTTCTTTGCAGTTTTCTCTTTGACATCAAATGAATGTACAGTGAGGAAGCAGACAGCTCTGATCTGGGTTTGAGGCCAATAATCTTCAGCTGTGTGTGGGACAAACCGCTCTTGGCTCTTCTCCATCTGAACTCTGAACAACTAAATTATCCCTCTCAATAGTTTGAGCCAACATGATGGAGTGGACAGAGAATGGTCTCTGGATGAGACTGGACGTGTGTTTTATTCCAGGCTCAAATGCTGTCTGTAGAAAGATGTGCTCTGCAGAAAGATGGCTAGTCTGACGCCTTGGCTCATCAGCTATCAAATTCAGGTGCTACTATGCTGACTATAACACCAACACATCACCCAGCGTAGTGTCTGGCACACCATAGGCATTTAATAGATGTATGTCTCAGGAATTGCTTCCTTTTATTCATAAAGTTCAAAAGATCAGATTGTTTGTTAGCTACAGATTGCTGTGGATTCCTTGGTGCATTTATTTCACAGCATAAAGACTGCTTAAAAGGGAAAAAAAGTTGGTTTTCTTTGAAAGACAGAAATGCCCAAGAAATTTCTTATTCTGCAATAATTAATTCATCTCAAAGTCTGCCAATAAGCTTATCATAAAAAGTAGTTCAAATTACTCATATTCGTTAGGTAAAAATATTTCCTTTAAAGTTTTCTTCATCATAAAACTAAATTGTTCATATCTTGTAGTTGTTCTCCCAATGGATTAGATAAGCAAAACCTGATCAGTGAAAGAAATTGTGACAAAAATTTTAAACAAAGACTGACAAAACACCATATTTGAAGCAAAACGGATACACACAGAATCTTTCTTTTTAGTTTTTGTTTCTTGATTTAAAAAAAAAAATCAGCTCTCACATGCAAGGGAGCATGCAGGCTTTGCCTTTCTGTGTGCAGCTTATCTCATTCAATATTATGGCCTCCAGTTACGATCACTTTGACACAAATGATAGAATTTCAGTCTTTTTTATAGCTGAATAATATTCTATTGCATGTATGTGACACACTTGCTTTAGCCACTCATCTGTCAAACCAATGGTCAAGAATTATATCTTACTACAGTTTGAATGATCTGTGACAATTTTAAAATTTATTTATATGAATGAAGTTTAATATCTTTCTGTTTGATTGCTATTTAGACCTTTGTCTACAGTTCCTTCTGAATTATAGTCTTTTTTGTTTTACTTTAACTCTTTATTTATATTGCATTAAGCCTTTGACTATAATGTAAATTAAAATGTTATCCAAAAATAATAAATAAAATTTAAGTTGAATAAAATAAAATAAAACAAAAGGAACTTATGAATTTTACCTTCTAAAAATGATCTCTGTAAAGACAGTTTTCTTATCATTTCATTCACTGAAGAAAGATACTTATCTTCAAGTAATGTTAATGGCTTTAATTCTTGTATGTATATAAGATGCACTGTTTTTGGAATTTTGTAATTCTGTGAGATGAATAACAAAGAAATATTGGTATTGAGGGTTTTTTTTAAGATTTTTTATTTATTTATTTGAGAGGTAGAGTTACAGACAGTGAGAGGGAGAGATAGAAAGAAAGGTCTTTCTTCTGTTGGTTCACTTCCCAAATGGCTGCAGTGGCCGGAGTGATGCTGATTGAAAGCCAGGAGCCAGGAGCTTCTCCCAGGTCTCCCACGTAGGTGCAGGGGCCTAAGCACTTGGGCCATCTTCTACTGCTTTCCCAGGCCATCGTAGGGAGCTGGATGGGAAGAAGAGCAGCCTGGACTAGAACTGGCTCCCATATGAGATGCTGAGGCCACAGGCGGAAGATTAACTTACTGAGACAAGGCGCTGACCCCGGTATTGAGTTTTTATAATATCAAAATAGATAAATGAATGTGTCTTCAATTAGGCTTCAATGAATAGCACCTGCTATTGCATTATAAGTAACTTGAAAAGAATTACAAACAGATTTTACCACCAATGTTCTCTCTTAAGTCCAGATGTAATTTAAGGAAATATATACTCAATAATTAAGCTTAGTTACAAAAAAAATCAGTTGAGTATTTTAAATATCATATAGATGAGGTTTATTGTCACAATTTGTCAATAAAGATTTTGGTTCATTTTAGCTCTAATCTTCAATATTAGTCATGTCAATTTACTTTTTTTTAGACTGAATTTGGGATTTTTTTTTTTAGCTTACAATTCAAAGTTTTATTTCTTTTTTTTTAACTTTTATTTAATGAATATAGATTTCCAAAGTATAGCTTATGTATTACATTGGCTCCCCCCCATGACTTCCCTCCCACCCACAACCCTCCCCTTTCCCGCTCTCTCTTCCCTTCCATTCATATCAAGATTCATTTTCAATTTTCTATATATAGAAGATCAGTTTAGTATACATTAAGTAAAGATTTCAACAGTTTGCACCCACATAGAAACACAAAGTGAAAAATACTGTTTGAGTACTCGTCATAGCATTAAATCTCAATGTACAGCACATTAAGGACAGAGATCCTACATGAGGAGTAAGTGCACAGTGACTCCTGTTGTTGACTTTACAAATTGACACTCCTGTTTATGGCATCAGTAATTTCCCTATGCTCCAGTCATGAGTTTCCAAGGCTATGGAAAGATCTCTGTGAGTGAGATCCCAGTGGAAAGAACAGGTCTTCAAAGAAGGAGGTACCTTTCTCTGAAGGGAGGAGAGAACTTCCACTTTGACTATGACCTTGTCTAAATAAGATAAGAGTCAGAAGGGATCACATAAACAAGAATAGTGTCTGCAAATACTAGCTGATAGAATAAAAAAGGGAGAGAATGATCCAACATGAGAAGTGAGATACACAGCAGACCCATAGAATGGCAGATGTCCTAAACAGCACTCTGGTCTCATAATCAGCCCTTAAGGCATGCGGATCTGGCTGAAATGCCCATGAGAGTATTTCAGGCATGGAAAGCCAAGACACTCTGGGGGAAAAAAAAAACACCTAAATGAAAGATATCCACGAGTGAGATCCCTGTGGAAAGAATGGGTCATCAAAGAAGGAGGTACCTTTCTCTGAAGGGAGGAGAGAACTTCCACTTTGACCATGGCCTTGTCTAAATATGATCAGAGTCAGTGAACTCAGGGGGCTTCCATAGCCTTGGCAGCTCATGACAAGAGCCTAGGGTGATTACTGATGCCATAAACAAGAGTGTCAATTTGTTAAGTCAACAACAGGAGTCACTGTGCACTTACTCCTCATGTAGGATCTTTGTCCTTAGTGTGCTGTACATTGAGATTTAATGCTATAACTAGTACTCAAACAGTATTTTTCACTGTATGTTTCTGTGTGGGAGCAAACTGTTGAAATCTTTACTTAATGTATGCTAAACTGATCTTCTGTATATAAGGAGAATCGAAAATGAATCTTGATATGAATGGAAGGGGAGAGGGAGTAGATAAGGGGAGGGTTGCGGGTTGGAGGGACGTTATGGGGGGAAGCCATTGTAGTCCATAAGCTGTACTTTGGAAATTTATATTCATTAAATAAAAGTTAAAAAAAAAGAGTCGGAGAAGTCAATTTACTTTCATCGTCACTGTGGATTGGACTCTTGAAATATGGCTAGAGTAGCTGAAGAAGTGTCCTTTACACTTCATTTAATTTTAATTACATTTATGTTTATGAAGTCACCTGAGGCTAGTAGCAGTCACACAGGCCAACGCAGCTTTAGAAGACATCAACCAAAGCCACTGGGTTCATGGTTATTGAGAAAGATCTTTTGGTTTAATTAAGGAAGAACACCCACTCCTAGCTACCCAATGGTGTGATGGGATGCCTCCTAATGGGGAGTTGTATCTCCACTACGGCTTTGCACAATGGTTACTGCACGGTTCTAGTTATGGCTTTCATGAGGTTTTTTTTTTCTCCCCCCAGTTATTTTCTTCTCCAATTATAAACTTTGTACTTTTTCCTATTGGCAACTTCTGTCTTTGCTGGATATCCTGTTTTCATTTGGTATGTGCATACTCAGAATTGCTTGTTGAAACAATTTTGTGATGGTAGCTTTAAAATTCTTGCCATGTAATTCTAACTCTTTGTCACCTTGGTTTGACATTTGCTCCTCTATGTTCCTTTGGGGAGGAGGGGAGGAGTTCATCCACATGGACCATGGACCACCTTCTGTTCATAGGCCAGCTTGGGTCATCTTTTTCTGATGGGGGCAAGGGCGGTTCTTTAGCCACCCTGCTACTGTGTTGTTTTATGGTTGTGGGAAGTATACTAGATCGTCTTTCACACTACATCGTTCAGAATTCTCCTTTGTCTGCCTCTGCTCTTGTTTCCATGCTTAGCATGGAAAAGCATGCAAATGAATTTACATTTTCTAAGCTAGAACCCAGCACTTGTTTTTGAAAGAACGAGTACCTGTCCTTTTCTACATTAAAAAAAAAAAACTTGCCAAATAAATATATAATACAAAAGCAATTTTCTTCTGTTTTTCCTTTTGTCCTCTACATTCTTATACAGAACGTATCATAAAGTGAAACAACAATCACTTCTGCTTAAAGTATGGTTTTTAAATGATAAATACAAAATTGCAGAGACAACTCAAGTGGAGTCATTTTTAAATGCTTTAAGACCAGGGGCCAGTGCTGTGGTGCAGTAGGTTAAGCATCCCCTGTGGTGTCGGCATCCCATATGGGCACTGGTTCAAGTCCTGGCTGCTCCATTTCTGATCCAGCTCTGTGCTATGGCCTGGGAGACTGGTGGAAGTGTCCAAGTGCTTGGGTCCCTACAGCCTTGTGGGATACCCAGAAGAAGCTCCTGGCTCCTGGCTTCAGATCAGCCCAGTTGTCACTGTTGCAGCCATTTAGGGAGTGAACCAGCACATAGAAGAACACTCTCTTGTCTCTCCCTCTCTCTCTAACTCTGCTTCTCAAGTAAATAAATAAATCTTTTAAAAAATTCTTTAAGCCCAAAAAAAACCTATTTTCATGAATATAGAGAAAATCATTTAAAAATCATAGCCAAACAGCACAGTAAATTAAAGTAGAATGAACTATCATCTCAGTTTGTATTGTGTTTTCATCACACAATCATTGCACGTTTCTGCTGTTCTCACTCCTTCTTTCTTGATCTTGCAGTTCAGATCATGGCATTAGGGGACAAATGTTAAAGTAGGCAATGAGGTGGTTGGTTGTGATGGGACTGACTTATGGAGAAGTATTAGGAAGGAGCCAAAGTGGTTCTGAAAGTGACATAATGCATTTGTTTATTTCATTGGAGGGATTTGAGTTTCATCTCAGACTTTGTTTTTTTACAAGTATTAAACATACCAATAATTTTCTTTGTCTTCTCCCGCTTCGTGATCTCATTGATCACTGTGTGTATGAGTTAAGTGGAAATTGCCTTAAGAAGTGGTTTCAGGGGCTGGTGCCGTGGCTCACTAGGCTAATCCTCCGCCTACGGCGCCGGCACTCCGGGTTCTTGTCCCGGTTGGGGCGTGGGTTCTGTCCCGGTTGCTCCTCTTCCAGTCCAGCTCTCTGCTGTGGCCCAGGAAAGCAGTGGAGGATGGCCCAAGTGCTTGGGCCCTGCACCCGCATGGGAGACCAGGAGGAAGCACCTGGCTCCTGGCTTCGGATCGGCGCAGGGTGCCGGCCATAGCAGCCATTTGAAGGGTGAACCAATGGAAGGAAGACCTTTCTCTCTGTCTCTCTCTCTCACTGTCTAACTCTGCCTGTCAAAAAAAAAAAAAAAAAAAAAAAAAGAAGTGGTTTCAGAAAGTGGACTTTTGGTAAAGTAACACATAGCAATGCTTTCATTTGCAACCTTGCAACTGTATGCACATAAAATACTTTTAGATTTGCCCCAGTCATTTTTGGAAATTATAGACTATTTTACCAAGGAGAAAATCTTCAGGTTCTCAGCATTCTCCTGAGCAAGAAGATTATACATCATTCCCATAACTTGCTTAAACTTGAACTTCTGAGGAATACTGGAGTCAAATGTGTTTTTGTCAAATTTGGAGAATATTCCTGGTAACAGAAA
Organism: Oryctolagus cuniculus; assembly: GCF_051225735.1. NCBI lineage: Eukaryota > Metazoa > Chordata > Mammalia > Lagomorpha > Leporidae > Oryctolagus > Oryctolagus cuniculus. The sequence continues at coordinate 145,567,957 of NC_142869.1, read as the reverse complement.
ATAGCAACAATACATTATTGGTCATCTTCAAACTTAACCCTAACTTATTAGGTAAGCTCACTAAGCTTTTCCATCTGTTTATATTACTAAGTGAACATCCGATTTATGGTGATACACATCAGGTAACCCTAATTGCAATTCATTGTATCAAGAATGAAAAAAGGGGTAACACAACGTCTTTTTAGTTCAACTTTGACTTCTAGCAAGTCTTGGTGAAGGGAGTAATTTTGCTTAATAAAATACTTATTAATGCTAGCATTTACCCAGGAGAAAATATACAGTTACAGAACTAAGGCTCTTGTCCAAAAATGTAAAAGACACAAATTGTATTTAGACTCCTGAATACTTGCAGTGAACCCTTACCTTACTTCAGCAGGGGAGAGGAAGTCCATCATTAAGCAATCTGTTAGCCAATGCCGTGTTTAACTATTCTCATTGTTTGATTCTAATTACATGTTTGCATCAGGAAACTGATTCACATCCTCTGAATGCCATCTAAAATTATAGCCTTAAATCTAAGTATATTTGTTGTCAAACACTAAATACCATGTAGGAAAAAAGGTGTCTTCCCACCAGTATCTTTGCAATTGCTTTAAATAGCTCCTTCCTTTTTCATCTGAAGTGTTTCAGATGACCAAGTCAAGTCACCAGGGCTGGTGGCAGTCATAAGGACTTATCTGTCAAGAAGGCCACTGACTGATTCGTTACTCTTCCGCAGACTTGTACTACAGACGGAAGGTGAGGCTACTGAGAGAGAAATCTAATCCTGAGAAAAGCAGACATTTAGAAGACCTCTCATTTTGTTTTGGGGAAATATTTTGGTTTCTATTGTATTAATTCATGCTGTTATTGATCAGAAATTTAACCCCTGCTTTTAATTGGTTGCATGAATAATATATTCACATGGTTCAAACATCCAATGTCATTGTGATCACTGCCATTTCAGCCAGTGTCAGGAGTTACAGAGCAGATGACCCGAGCCAGACAATCCCCTTAGGGAAGCAAGGAAGAAGTTGTGCTTGCCCCTCAGTGGAAGAGCTTGGTCCCACATCAACCACTGCTAGAAAGACTTTGGGACATGTCATATGCGAGTGGGTAGACAGTGATGAGGCAAAAGTCTATTCCAAAGGAGGTAAAGAAGAATGGCATTGATGGACGTGTGGTGACTTTCAAACACCACAGAATGCCTATTGACCAGCGTCTCTGGAGCCTGCTTGGGTCCAGTTAGTGATCCTTCTATGGAATGGTAGAGACTACTTCCACATCCAAGTGATGCCAAAGAATGTAACTTACCTTGTCACCTTTAAAAATTTTTGTTTCTCAGGACTGAAGGGAAAGAATTATCTGGTTTTGGTGTACTGATTTTTTTTTCTACTTGTGGAATACTGCATCTCCCTCCAACAGTAGAAATTCTGAATAAGTTGCAGTATGCATGAATTTTAGGTATAAAGCACATTGCAGTGAGATATTGCATATAGAAATTACATTAATTTAATAATGTAACCAGCCTATCTAGACAATAATCTCTATTTGTTGGCCAGCGCCACAGCTCAATAGGCTAATCCTCCGCATGCAGCGCCAGCACCTCGGGTAGTCCCGGTCCGGGCGCCGGATTCTGTCCTGATTGCCCCTCTTCCAGTCCAGCTCTCTGCTGTGGCCCAGGAGTGCAGTGGAGGATGGCCCAAGTGCTTGGGCCCTGCACCTGCATGGGAGACCAGGAGAAGCACCTGGCTCCTGGCTTCGGATCAGCGTGATGCGCCGGCCACAGCAGCCATTGGAGGGTGAACCAACGGCAAAGAGGAAGACCTTTCTCTCTGTGTCTCTCTCACTGTCCACTCTGCCTGTCCAAAAATAAATAAATAAAAAATAAAAAAAAAGAATCTCTACTGTAACCACTGGGCTTAGGGACATGGTGGAGACCCTACTTCCTAGTCAGGCTGCAGCTCATGCCACTGTTGGGTAGCTATGAGTGGGTGTTCTTACTTCATTAAACCATTAACATCATCCCAGTGGTTTTGGTTGATGCCTTCTAGATCTGTGTTAGCCTGTATGACTGCCCTAGACTTAGATGCCTATCTAAATGCAAATTAGTCAATTAAAATTGAATAAAACTTAAAAGGCACTTTTTCAACTATACTAGCCTCATTTCAAGAGCTCAGTGACCATAGATGAGTAGTGGCTACTATCATGCATAAGTAGAGAAGAGTTTCATCATTGTAGAAAGTTCTGTTGGTCACTAGATCAAGTGTAAATCATCAAATATGCTATAATTTCTATTACAATATTATTAATAAAGTTTTGTTAATACTTCTAACATCATAATGGCTTGTTCTTTTGTTTGCTTTGAAAGGTCAATTTAAAAGCCACTTTAAGCTTAAAAAATGTTTATTGATACTTTATATGTCTCATGTTCTATTCTGGGAATTTGAAATGGGACTGTGAGCAATAGCAGGATCCTGACCCTCCTTGGGCTTTGGTTTTGGCCAAGAGAGATCTCCAAAAGCAAACAAATCAAACAAAATAACTACCATAATCAATAAAATACACAGATTTTGGATATTGATAAGCCCTATGGAAGTGAGAAATGTGGATCAAGGGATAAGGATGCATGAATAGGGATGATGTGCCAATTTAAATGGAGTGCTCTGAGTGGTCTCCACTGAAGTGATGCTACAGCAAGGACTTGAAAGAGGTGAGGGGACAGGCTCTGTGAGTGGGGTAGACTAGTCCTCAGCCAGGACAAAATGAAGCAGACAAGTAGCCTGCTTGGCTGGAGTAGAAGGAGTTAGGGCGAGGGCTGGGGAACAGTAGTGACAGCTGGAGAGGGGAGGTGAGAGGAGGTTACGCTCAGCTTTGTAGACTCTTTTAAGGGAATTGTGGAGCTACCAGAGAGTGTTGAGAAAAGAAATGACATCTTCTAGCATATTTTAGGAGAGTAATTCTTCTGCAATGTCGAGAACAGACTCTTAGCAAGGGATGGGGTAGAGGGCAAGAGCAAAAGCATGGAGTTATATTTAGTACGTTGCATGGTTTATAAGGTTGTTTCCTGATCACTTATCACCCTGAATTCCCATTGTGTCCTCTACTTGGCATAATGCACTTTCATAGTGTCCCTCTTAAAATGCAGTTCCAAGAATAGAACACAATGCACAGATGATGCCACAGAGAAGCTCATGAGACAAGGACTTCTCAAGATCTGAATGCTTTCTCCAGAGCTACTGGATTTGTTATCAGACTAAGTTTTTTAAAGTATTATACAATTTGTCATTTTGAAGTTAAAGACTCATCTTATATAGCTCTTTCTACATTTGAGCCTACATCTTTTAGCTAGTTTAGATAGTTTCCTATCAGCCATTTTCCTGCTTTCTTTAAACTTTAAATATAGTAAGTTTTAGTTCCATTCTTTCACGTAAATTATCAATACACTGTTTCATAAAGCTAGGGCAAGGCAGTGCACTCTGTCATTCCACTACCTGAAACTTCCTTTAATCTGAATAGACAGAATATGCATTCTCTAAATTAATACTGAAGCATGAATTCATTCTCATTGAGTATAATTAAAACAGTTTTAAATTACTAACTTTACTATGAGTAAAATTCATAGTAACTTTTCAAAACACTTTTAAATAGCCCTGAGCCATTGACCAATAATCTCCCAAATACTGCCTCTTTGATCATATCTCTTGCCATTCTCTCCTGTCTCTATCTGCTCTTTCCATAGCCTTCACACAGGCTGGTAAGCTCCCTGCTCAGAACCCCTGTACATCCTGCTCCCCTCTGTCCATATGCTGCTACCTGACCAGGTAATTGAATGAGTCATGCCAAAGCTTACTTCCGATATTTCCCAGAAAGTCTTATCATGGAGAGAACGTCCCCATCTACACTACATAACACCACAACATGCCTCAGTATTTCATATTCCCTTTCCTTCTTTATTTTTCCATAGTAATTTACATTTTCCAGTATAATATATAGCTTTATTGTGTTTCTCATCACCACAAGATCAGATGAGCTATCAGAGGGTTTTATTTGCTTTAGTTTATGGCTATATTTCCAGCACTTAGAACTGTGCATTGCATATGGTAGGGAATCAGTAAATACTTGTTGAATGGATAAATGAATTATCCTGTCTGCTGAGATTATGCCTTCAATTATTTCATTTGGTTGGTTACCTAATGAAAGTCCAAGAAGATATAAATTGACAATTTATAATTATATAAATGTATAGTATACAAAGCAATGTGATGATTAATGAACACAATATGAAATGATTAAATCAAGCTAGTTTATATATCCACTTCTTTAAATTTTAAACATTTTTGTGGTGAGAACATTCAAAATTTACTCTCTTTAGAGTTTTGGAACGTGTCTTACTCTATTGTTAATTATATTCACCATGCTCTGCATTAGAGCAAATAACCTGATCCTATTATTGGAGATGTTCTACCCTCTATTATCTCCCCATTCCCATATCCAAGGTTCTGTCAATTCTACTTTTTTACACTCTGCATTCACTTTGCAGTATTTATCTTTCTGTTCCTGTCTTACTCAACCTTCTGTGATGTTTTCCAATTCTATAAATTTTGTCAGAAAAGACAGAATTTCCATGTATTTTAAGGCTGAATAGTGTTCCATTGTGAATTTATATCAATTTTTTCCATATTTAGTCACCTGCTGATGGACACTGGGTTGAGTCCATAATTTGGTCATTGTAAATAGTGTGGCAATACCCATGAGGGTACAGCTACTTTGGAGAAATTGACTTCAGATGTTTTGTATAAATAATCCCATAATTTTTGTTCTGTTGAGGAACATCCATAGGATTTCCACACTGGCTTTACTAATTTACATTTCCAATAACAGGGTGCAAGAGTTCTCTTTTTTCCACACCTTGGCCACTATTTGTTATCCTTTGTCTTTTTGTAAGATTTTTTTTTATTTATTCAAAAGACGGAATGAAAGAGAGTGAAAAAGAGGGGGAGAGAGAGAGAGAGAGAGAGAGAGAGAGAGAATCTCTCATCTGCTGGTTCACTCCCCAAATGGTCACAATGGTCAGGGCTGCAATAGGCCAAAACCAAGAACCTCAAAATCCATTTGGTTCTCCCACATGGGTAACAGGGCCCAAAGTACGTGGGCCATTTCTGTGACTTTCCCAGGTAAATTCACAGGGAACCAGATCCAAAGCTGAGCAGCCAGGTCTTGAAACAGAGCTCTGAGTGGGAGCTTTGGGTTTCTCAAAGGTTTGATTTGGGTTGGAATATTATAATTTTAGACATCTACATATGCAGCCATGTGTCCTGTATGGAAACTGGCCATAATGGAGGCCAGAGTGGAGGTGATGGGTTGATTTGTGCTAATAGATTATTGAATCTCAGCTCACACTATGGAATGAAGCTTCTCTTACTGTCTCTGCCTGAGGAGTAATGTGACATTGCAAGGGAGCTATTAAATGTCACTAATTGCAGCCTCTTAGGTGTTTGAATCAGAATTTTCTTAATGTGGTGCAAAAAAACTCCAAAATACAAATGAATCAGATGCTGACACAGAAGAATGCAACTGTAATCCATAGCCCCTTCTTTCACATTTTTTCTGTTTCATTAAAAAATCCATTTCCCTAACAAGTAAATGTTTAAAAAATTGCACTTAAAATAAATTTGTATTAATTAAAAATGTTGATGTTGCAAGCCATGGATTAACCTGTTGCACCTCAATGTGGACTGTTGGATAATAGCCATTCTGAAAGGTGGGGCTATGATGGTTTTAATTTGCATTTTTCATAACAGTAATTTTGAGCATGTTTTTCCTATATCTATTGGCCATTTGTTTCTGTTTGTTTTAAAGAAATGCTTATTAACATCCATTTCTCATTTTTCTAGAGTTTTTTTTTAATTTTCTTGCTATTGAGTTGTTTGAGCCCCTTATATATTTTTGATGTTAACACCTTATCAGATAAATGACTTGCAGATATTTTTTCCCAATCTGTAGGTTATCCCTGCACACTATTATGAAATATCATGTAATTTCTGAATGAAGCTGAAGAATTTACTTGGTTCCAAGAAATGCAATTGACTTCTCACCGCCAAAACTCAACTTCTTCCACATAATCAATAATAACCATGAAAACAACAAATAATGGCCTACAAACATTAATTTCCTGTGGACTCTAGCATTATCCATTAATAAACATTTTATCAAATAGGAATAGAAACAGAACTTGGTTTACTTCATTTGTAATACTAAAGAACACAGAATGAGAAGATATATGAAGTATAAAAATTAAAAATTCATGTGGCAAGTAAGTTAAGTTCACCAGCATTGGGAAGAAATAGAAGAACGCAATGTGATATTCACTGTGGATCTGCCTGGACTTCTTGTGATAAAGTGTTTGGTGATGAGCAGGTGGCACATTTGAGAGTGAGCAAGTGGATTGCTGGGTCAAAAGATTTCATAACTGAAATTCTAGGCAAGTTTTTGAGATAATAACCAGGTTTTTGAGGAGTTAACTGACCACTTCCAAATTTATCAAGCACATTCATGAATTTCACATGAAGTATAAAAGAAATTTGGAAAGGAACATGATTTGATACAAAGTATCCAAAAGTTAAATCATTCATCTTTCAAACCTCAGACACTGGAAATCTAATTTGTGCAGCCTTATGACAAATGCAAAAGCCTGTTTTTTTTTTTTTTTTTTTTTTATGTTTTGACAGGCAGAGTGGACAGTGAGAGAGAGAGAGAGACAGAGAGAAAGGTCTTCCTTTGCCGTTGGTTCACCCTCCAATGGCCGCCGCGGCAGGCGCGCTGCGGCTGGCGCAACGCGCTGATCTGATGGCAGGAGCCAGGAGCCAGGTGCTTTTCCTGGTCTCCCATGGGGTGCAGGGCCCAAGCACCTGGGCCATCCTCCACTGCACTCCCTGGCCACAGCAGAGAGCTGGCCAGGAAGAGGGGCAACCAGGACAGAATCCGGCGCCCCGACCGGGACTAGAACCCGGTGTGCCGGCGCCGCTAGGTGGAGGATTAGCCTAGTGAGCCGCGGCGCCAGCCCAAAAGCCTGTTTTAAAACTGTTTCTACTCGGCGCCGCGGCTCACTAGGCTAATCCTCCGCCTAGCGGCGCCGGCACACCGGGTTCTAGTCCCGGTCGGGGCGCCGGATTCTGTCCTGGTTGTCCCTCTTCCAGGCCAGCTCTCTGCTGTGGCCAGGGAGTGCAGTGGAGGATGGCCCAAGTCATTGGGCCCTGCACCCCATGGGAGACCAGGAAAAGCACCTGGCTCCTGGCTCCTGCCATCGGATCAGCACGGTGCGCCGGCCGTAGCGCGCCTGCCGCGTCGGCCATTGGAGGGTGAACCAAGGGCAAAAGGAAGACCTTTCTCTCTGTCTTTCTCTCTCACTGTCCACTCTGCCTGTCAAAAATAAATAAATAAATAAAATTAAAAAACAAAACAAAAAAAGTGTTTCTACTGATTAGAGATGGATATATCCTGTGTCCATCTTTCAAGAACATTGACATACCATATTTTGTTAATCTGGAAGGACACAAATGAAATGTGACTAAATCTTAGGAAGCTTTTGCTGAAAGTTAAAATTTTATTCTGTGAATCATTTTACATACTAGTTAGATCTCTATTTACATCATAAATATTTAGTTATTTCATTTTTCATAGAAGGAGCAGTGAACAGAGAAGGATGTGAATGAGTTGAAGAATTCGTGGATTTGATTACAGCTGCTTTTACTTTGCTTTTATACACATCAGCATCAGTAAAACATTTTTTGAGTAAACTATAACACTTTATAAATCTAAGCTTTTTGATCCTTATTTTATATCACTAATAAGGATTTAACTTGTGCATAATCTATGTTCAGGAATTGATTGATTAGAATAAGGTAGAGTTATGATTTCATATGTTCAAATATACATTAGTAGAATCCAGATCAAAGTATTTTTGCTGGGTCAAATCATACAATTTAAACCACATTTATAGAAGGAACTCTTGAAAAATGCTGATTTTAATGATGGATCCTATATTTGGACTACAAGTTTAAAATGTATGGGAATTTTTTCACATTTTATTTATAAATTTTGGAGCAACAGTTCTTATTCATTGTAATCAGATGTGTAGGTATATCAAGTGTACAACAAACAAAATATAAATTTCATCAAATACCTAGATGTTTCATGTGAACACATCTGAATATTTGACAATAAATGGATGATTAAGTTTTCTTTTTTCCAAATGTTTTTCAAATATACAAAAGCAGTTACATTCTGGATTGTACACACATTGACGTGAGTAACAGGACTCATTGAAATGGGATATCAACTATATGTAGTCACTTTGTAATTTGTGCCAATGCATAGCATTGAGTACGTGTTTTATTACTGACTACAGGAAGCTACAATTACTGAACAGAAGACAGTACATACTTTGACTTTCCTAGTCTTCTGAGCATATGAAAGCAAAAATGAAGTTTATATTCTTTGGTTCTGAGACATACACCAATGAAACCAGCAAGACCTATATACATGTTGATGCTCACTAACCTCAAGAGGAAAATAAAATTCAATTTCCAAGCATGGATTTAAAAAAAAAAATGGTTTGTGTTGGAAAATCGTGTTTCTTTACTCAGAGTTAAAGCAACAGATGCAGAATTTTCAATTAAAGACTTCAGTAGAATAGTAAAAGGAAGAAAACAATCTAACTGATAATTATAAACCAGAAAAACCAGTTTAATTAAAATTTTCAAAAATCATAGGAGGATTTTTGAAATAACTCACAATGATTTAAAAGTTCATTTGAGAGGTCAGATGAACTGCTGCATTTTAGGAGTGCAATAGACATTTTGGGGAACAAAATAGTGAGTGAGAGAAGATTAAAAACATTTGATCTGGGGCCAGCGCTGTGGCACAGCAGGTTAAAGCCCTGGCCTAAAGCACTGGCACCCCATATGGGTGTCAGTTCCTGTCCTGGCTGCTCCTCTTCTGATCCAGCACTCTGGAAAAGCTATGGCCTGGGAAAGCAGTAGAAGATGGCCCAAGTGGCTTGGGCCCCTGCACCCATGTGGGAGACCCAGAAGAAGCTCCTGGTTCCTGGCTTCTGAATGGCGCAGCTCCAGCTGTTGCGGCCATCTGGGGAGTGAACCAGTAGATGGAAGACCTCTCTCTGTGTCTCTACCTCTCTGTCATTCTGTCTTTCAAATAAATAAAATAAATCTTTAAAAAAATATTTGACCTACCACATTGTGCAGATCCTCATCTTTTGTTCTCCCGTGAATTAGGACAAAGAGCATAAAACTGATAGATGGAAGATGGTTCATGTCATAACCAGAAGCCTTCACATCCCTCCAAATTAATAAAGATTAAGCCTTAAGCTGATGAAACTTACTACTATGTGTAAAGGAATAATTTATTAAATGAACATTTATTGAACTTCTACACTACCCTAAGCGTGATGGAAATAAGAACTGGAATGAAGAATTATGAACATCTGTAGAAAAAAAACTTTTTTTCCATTTTTTTAAATGTCTTCTATTTTCTTTAGTGTCTTGTAATTTGCATTGTAGAGATCTGTGACATCCTTGATTAAATTTATTTCAAGGTATTTAATTGTTTTTTGGAACTATTGTGAATGGGACAGATCTTAAAAGTTATTTCTCAGCCATGGCATCATCTGTGTATACAAAGGCTATTGATTTTTCTGGGTTGATTTTATATTTTGTCACTTTACTAAACTCTTTTATGAGTTCCAATAATCAATTAGTGGAGTCTTTTGGATCCCCTATATATAGAATAATATCATCTGCAGATAGAGATAATTTTCTTTCCTCCTTCCCAATTTATATCCCTTTGATTTCTTTTTCTTGCCTAATGGCTCTGGTTAAAACTTCCAAAAATATTATATAGCAATGGTGAAAGTAGGAATCCTCACCTAGTTCCAGATCTTAGAGGGAATGCTTCCAATTTTTCCCCATTCAGTAGGATGCTGGCTGTGAGTTTGTCATAAATTACTTTGATTGTTTTGAGGAATATTCTTTATATGCCGAATTTCCTTAAGGTTTTCATCATAAAAGGACATTGTATTTTATCAAATGTTTTCTCTGCATCTATTGAGATAATCATATGATTTTTGTTCTTCAGTTTGTTAATGTAATGTATCACATTTATTGATTTGCAAATATTGAGCCATCCTTGCATACCAGGGATAAATTCCACCTGGTCCAGGTGAATGATCTTTTGATGTGTTGTTGGATTCAATTAGCTAATAATTCATTGAGGATTTTTGAATCTGTGTTCATCTATGTTCTTCAGGGATATTGGCCTATTATACTCTTTCTCTGTTGTATCTTTTTCTGGTTTAGTAATTAAGGTGATGTGGGCTTCATAGAGGTAGCATGGAAGTATTCCCTCCCTTTCAATTGTTTTTAATAGCTTGAAAAGAATTGGATTCTGTTCTTCCTTGAGAGTCTGGTAAAATTCAGCAGTGAAGCCATCAGCCATTCTTTGTTGAGAAGGTCTTCTATACTGATTCAGTTTCTGCCTTGGTTATTGATCTGTTTAGACTTTCTATATCTCTATGACTCAATTTTGATAGATTGGATATGTCTAGGAATCTATGCATTTCTCTTCATATTATCCCTAATGTGTTGCCATACAGCTCCTTGTAGTAATTCTTGATGATTTTTTATTTCTGTGGTATCTCTTCTTACATTTCACCTTTCACCTTTCAGAATCTCTGATTTTATTGATTTGGGTCTTCTCTCTGTCTCTCTCTCTCTCTCTCTTTTTTTTTTTTTTTTGGTTAGTTGCACCAATGGTATGTCAATTTTGTTTGTTTTTTCAAAAATCAGCTCTTCATTTTGCTGATCTTTTGTATTGTTCTATGGTTTCAATTTTGTTTATTTCTTCTCTTTTTTAAATTTTTTCTTTCTTCCTACTAATTTTGGATTTGATTTGTTGTTGTTTTTCTAAGTCCTTGAGATGCATTGATAGATCATTTATTTGGTGCCTTTCCAATTTCCTGATTTAAGCACTGATTGTTATAAATGTTCCTCTTAACAGTCTTTGCTGTATTCCCTAAGTTTGATATGATGTATCGTCATATTCATTCATTTCCAGAATTTTTTTATTTCTCTTTTGATTTCTTCTATGATTCACTGTTCGTTTAGGGACTTGTTGTTCAGTCTCCATATGTTTGCATATGATATGGAGATTCTTGTTGTTGATTTCCAGCTTCTTTCCATTGTAGTCAGAGAAGATGCATGGTATGATGTTGATTTGTTTTGAATTTGCTGAGACTTGCTTTACAGTCTAGCATATGGCCTATTCTAGAGAATGTTCCATACACTGATGAGAAGAATCTGTATTCTGCAACTAAATGGTTAAAAGGTCTGTCGATATCAGTTAGGTCCATTTGGTCCATAGTGTTGATTAGCTCTGTTTTTTTTTGTTGTTGTTGTTGTTATTGTTGTTGATTTTCTGTCTAGTTGATCTGTCCACTGATGAAAGTATTGAAGTCCAGCTTTACTATTGTGTTTGAGTCTACATCTCTCTTTAGATTCATTAATATTTGTTTTAAATAGCCTGGCACCCTGTAATTGGGTGCATATACATTTATTATAGTTACATCTTTCTGTTGAATTTATTCCTTAATCATTACAAAGTTCCCTCCTCTGTGTCTTTTAACAGTTTTTATGTTAAAGTTTATTTTGTCTGATGTTAGGATGGCAACACCAGCCCTTTTTTGATTTCCATTAGCATGAATTATCTTTTTCCATCCTTTAACTTTCAGTCTGCATGTTTCTTTATTGGTGAGATGTGTTTCTTGTAGGCAGAAAATAGATGGATCTTGTTTTTTAATCCTTTCTGTGAGTCTGTTTCAAGGCCTCTGCAATGAAAATTACAAAACATTAAAAAAAGAAATAGAAGACATTAAAATGGAAAAAATATTCCATGTTCATGGATTAGAAGAATCAATATGACCAAAATGCCCATTCTACCAAAAGCAATTTACAGAGTCAATGAGATACCAATCAAAATACCAATGACATTCTTAGCAGATATAGAGAAAATGATGCTACAGTTCATATGGAAACACAAGAGACCATGAATAGCTAAAATAATCTTTTACAATAAAAACAAAGGCTGAGGCATCACAATATTTGATTTCAAGACAAACAACAGGGTAGTTATAATCAAAACACCCTAGTACTGGCACAAAAACAGACATGTAGACAAATGGAACAGCATAGAAACTCCAGAAATATCCATACATCTACAACCAACTTATCTGACAAAGCAGCAAAAAGCAACTCCTGGAGCAAGGATAGTCTCTTCAACAAATGGTGCTGTGGAAACTGGATCTCAACGTTCAAAAGTATGAATGTTGAGATTCATACATTACACCTTATATAAATATCACCTCAAAATGGATCAAAGACTTAAATCTACAATCTGATACCATTAAATTACTAGAGAACATTGAGGAAACTCTGTAAGACATTGGTATAAGCAAATACTTCTTGGGAAAGACCCCAGAACAACCCAAGTCAAAACCCAAATTGACAAATGAGATTACATTAAGCTGAGAAGCTTTTGCATTGCAAAAGAAACACTCAGCAAAGTGAAGAGGCAACTGACAGAATGGGAGAAAATATTTGCAAACTATGCAACTGATCAGGGGTTAATATCCAGAATCTATAAAGAGCTCAATAAACTCAATAACAACAAAACAAATAATCCAGTCAAGAAATGGGCAGAGGACTTGAATGGATATTTTTCAAGAGAGGAAATTCAAATGGCCAGCAGACACTTGAAGATTTCCCTGGCCATCAGGGAAATGCAAATCAAAACCACAATGAGGTTTCACCTCACTCCAGTTAGAATGGCTCTCATACAGAAATCAACAAACAACAAATACTGGCAAGGATGTGGGGAAAAATCCTAACCCTCTGTTGGTGGGAATGTAAATTAGTGCGGTCACTAAGGAATACAGTATGGAGATACCTCAGAGATCTGAATATAGACCTACCATATGATTCAGCCATCCCACTCCTAGGAATTTACCCAAACCAAAAGAAATCAGCATCTGAAAGCTGTATCTGTACCCTCATGCTCATCGCAGCACAATTCACAATAGCTAAAATATGGAATCAACCCAGATGTCCATCAACTGTTGACTAGATAAAGAAACTTATATATAAACACTGGGGAGTACTACTAAGCTATAAAAATGAAATTCTGTGTTTTGCCACAAAATGGATGTAACTGGAAACCATTATACTTAGTGAAATAAGCCAGTCCCAAAAATACAGATAACATATGTTTTCTCTGATCTGAGGTAATTAATAGATTACCTGAAATGTGGTGTTTAGGAATGAAATGGACATTTTGAGATTTGATGATCATTTATAGCCCTTGTCTCTGCTGTTGAGGAACAGTATTTTTTTTTTCATACTATCTATTGAACTCTTTTACTTAGTGTAGGGTTAACTGTATGATCATTAAGTTAACTGAAAATATTTCTTTGCAAAAATTAAGAGTGGGAACGTGAGAGGGAGGAGAATGCAGGGTTGGAGCTTGGGTGTGAGGAAAGGTAGAAATGGAGCTATCACTATGGTCCTAAATTTTTATATATGAAATACATGAAACTCATATAACTTAAATAAAATTTAAAAAATTATTCATCTAATAAAAAAAAACAAAGAAAAGCAAAGTCATTGATAGAAAGATAGAAAACACCAAAAATTCTCAGCATGTGGAGAGGTGGTAAGATAATCTTCTTGTAAGGTACTACACTGTGGCATAGTGAGTAAAGCCACCGCCTGCAATGCTAGCATTCCATTTTGGCTCTGGTTTGAGACCCGGTTGTTCCACTTCCAATCCAGCTCTCTCTGCTGTGGCCTGGGAAAGCAATAGAAGATGGCCCAAATCCTTGGGCCCCTGCACCCAACGTGGGAAACCTGGAGGAAGCTCCTGGCTCCTGGGTTCAGATCGGCTCAGTTCCGACTGTTGCGGCCATCTGGGGAGTAAACCAGTGAATGGAAGACCTCTCTCTCTCTCTCTCTCTCTCTCTCTCTCTGCCTCTGCCTCTCTGTAGCTCTATCTTTCAAATAAGTAAATAAATCTTTACCAAATATATATATATATATATATAGTCTTACCATTAAGTAAGTAATTTGCAGTCACTGAAATAAGTCACTTATTCCATTTTGTATTTACAAAAAGTCTTAAATTTAAAAAGTATGGGTTTCCCACATGACCTTTCAAAAAGAATGACTTAACAATAAATTTAACATTTCAAATGAATGAATTAGGTTTTTAAAATTTGCCCCTTACTTGCTTTTTTTATTTTTAACATTTTCAAATTATTTTTCAAACAGTCTGTGAATTTCCACATCTAACTATAAAGGCACAAGCATGGCCATTGATTCAAGTCCTCCGTAGTACTTGGGGTTACAGACTTCTAATTTGTGCCACTCTAATGGGTGCATTTCACACCCACCCATACAGTGTACAAGGCACTGTCTGGGAAACAGAGGCTGGATCCTCAGCAGATGCTGAACCTGCTCACATTCTGATCCAGAACCTCTTGGCCTCTAGAACCTTGAGACATTAATTTCTATTATTTATACATCACCAGTTCAGGCAATTTTGAACAGACTAAAAATAGTCATTGTATGTGCTTTATATCTGATTATATTAGGAAGAACACACGTGTTTTCCCACCATTTTTCATGATGCTAACTAACATTGACTAGGCTGGGTTCATGTGGCAATACCACAATATTTCCATGGTAAAAATTTCCCACCAGTCTTTCTTTTATTCCCTTCTCTGTTTATCTATTTATGGTTAGTTTCTAAATCACATATTTCACTTAGAATTGCATGAGGGTGACCTTTTTTAGTTAATTATCTTTTTGTTATTTATTAGCTGCTATATTTTACAAGGATTAACGTTCCCTTCCTCATTGTCCAAGGATATTTGAGTGGTGCAAATTATAAATTATGCAGGAAATTTTCTCAGTCTCTGGTCCAGAGTAGGGGGTTGGTGCCAAGTTGCTTCCAGAGGTATTCAGTGAGATTCTTTACCCTTTTTGCAATTCCTTCCTCCTCCCATTCTATCTCGCCCTCTTTACATAAATTCAGAACACTGTCTTGATGTGTCTTATACATTTATTGTTAATAATTCTCTTTGAGGTTCAAATTGTCCTCCTGAAAAAAATAGCTCATTTATGTTGGCCTCTGTGTCCTTTTACACAAAATAACAGGGTTTAGTAGAAGTTTGATTGTTATTCCACTGAAATTCTCCAGGTTCATCATATGTTTTCTACCACATGGCTGAAGTCAGTATTCTTTGCAAAAGCCATAGTTCCTTTTAATGGGAAATGACATTTGATGACCATAAAGTAAATGAGTAGTTTTTATTCCTAATGAGTTACCATTTATTTAAGTAATTTTCAGTGAATAGAATTCACAAATAACAATAGCAATCATGTATTTATGTGATAAAATGAAGATATTATCCTGGTACTTTTTTAAGAATTTAAATATTATTTTCAATTGGGATTATAATCACACATAATTATGGACCATTTAACTATTTAATAAGTACATAAAATATTGCCTGCTATATGACTGTTTAAATACTCACACTGATACCTTATAAAATATTGTATAAAAATGTTCTTCAATGAATCCATGAGATGGCAAGATAGTAAAGACTTCAATCAAAAAAGAAGGAACATTAAATTTGTCTTTGTCCATGATATTTCTCTGAACCCGATACATTTGAGAGTCAGTTTTTGCAAATATCCTGGAGTTGAAGTAAGGATTAAATTTCAGAGCCTGAGTTGAAAGGTATAATTCAAAACTGCTATGAAGCTGGTGCAAAAGATTTCACCTTATTTGAGTGATAAGGTATAATTATCTTTCTCCCAACCAGACACTGCTACATAGTTGATTGTATTGAAATTTGGCACAAGATATTTAAAAAATTATTTCTGAGAATTTGATTTGTAACTTTGCATTGAATGTCATGCAGGTTTGCAGCCTAAAGTCATTACACAGTTTGACAGTATTAATTCATATTAAAAAGGTGGCTCATAAAACCCTCAAATTTTAGTCTAAAACATCTTAGACTCAGTGCTTTTCAATATTTGACAGACTTCAATTAAAATTCTCTTGAAAGAACATAACCACACCCCATATCCTTGGACAAGATTCAAGGAAACTGAGCAGATCATGTTCAAAAGTCACAATATGTACAAAAATATAATACATCATGAGTAAGAACCAGTAGAAAAATGTACATAGTGGAATCATACTAGTATGTACGCACAAATGTTTGTGCAATTTACAAAAGGATAATCAAATATAAGCTTCTTACAATTCCTAATATTTGTGAAATCTTTGTCTAATATTATAGTACAATACTTGATAAACTTAAATACATGGAGAGATATACCACTTTAATGGATAGAGGTCATGGAAGAGGTCATTTTCCCCAGTTTGATCTATAGAGTCAATACAATTTCAATCAAGATCAAAACACAATTTTGGTGCAATTTGGGAGTAAATCCTCAAATGTATATGGAAATTCAAAGACTATAATGGAAGAAAATTGTGACTGGATTTACCTTAACGAAAACCAAGGCCAAAGCCAAGAGCCACAGAACTCAATCTGAATCTCTCACAAGGGCAATGTATACTTATCTGTTTCATCCCAGGGTGTTCATTTGCAGGAAGCTGGAATCATAAATGGAGCTGGGACTTGTACCCAGGCACCCTGATATGGAAAGTGAGTGTTCCAAGTGGCATCTTAACTGCTATGCCAAATGTCTACCCCTAACTTGGAATTTTCTGATTCTCAGATTCTTTCTACTGCAACAAAATAGCTGTAAGAGATTAAAACATAAAATATTAGAGGAAAATGATAGCTTGGCACATTAGAAAGTTTCAAATAAATGGTTCAAGAAACAAATACAGGCATCGGCATCTCACTTCCAATCCAGCCTCCCTGCTAACATGTAGTTAATGACAGTCCAAGAGCTTGGACCCCTGCACCCATGTGGGAGACCTGGAAGAAGAAACAGATATAAATTTTGAAATAAAAAAGTAGATGTACTTCTATGGAATATCTAAAAGTTACTCTTAACCTTTTGAAATAATTGTTTGATTAGGATTAACAAGTTATAAACACAAGTGAATAAGAAATGGAATGATCGAGTCAAAATTTTATTCTCTTATGACTGTATAAGTCATGAATAAGTCAGCAGCCTCATATGACTATAAATACAAACCACAACGATGACCAAACTGGTGCATCTGGTAATGTAATCCTTTCTTCCGGTCTCTCCCAATTTTTAGTATTTATAGATTTGATGCTTTTATTTGAGATTTATTTAAAATTTCTATAAATCCATCAAAGCTTTTTAATTTCTCTAAAATACATAGGAACATGTCATGAATGTTCAATTTTTACATCATGAATGAATGTAGTCTCTATAATAAATGCAGTCTCCATAATAAAAATATATCAAGGAATATAAAATTTTTATACTTGTTATTTTTGGGTTTTAAATGAAAGATCTCCACGAGTGAGATCTCAGTGGAAAGAACAGGTCATCAAAGAAGGAGGTACCTTTCTCTGAAGGGAGGAAAGAACTTCCACTTTGACCATGGCCTTGTCTAAAAATTATCAGAGTCAGTGAACTCAGGGGGCTTCCATAGCCTTGGCAGCTCATGACAAGAGCCTAGGGTGATTACTGAGGCCATAAACAAGAGTGTCAATTTGTTAAGTCAACAACAGGAGTCACTGTGCACTTACTCCTTATGTAGGATCTTTGTCCTTAGTGTGCTGTACATTGAGATTTAATGCTATAACTAGTACTCAAACAGTATTTTTCACTTTATGTTTCTGTGTGGGAGCAAACTGTTGAAATCTTTACTTAATGTATGCTAAACTGATCTTCTGTATATAAAGAGAAACGAAAATGAATCTTGATGTGAATGGAAGGGGAGAGGGAGCGGGAAAGGGGAGGGTTGTGGGTGGGAGGGACGTTATGGGGCGGGGGGGAGCCATTGTAGTCCATAAGCTGTACTTTGGAAATTTATATTCATTAAATAAAAGTTAAAAAAAAAAGAAAAAAAACTTATTCAACTATTTCAAATTAATATTCTGTTTCTCACTGAAAATATTCAACACATGACAACAGTTTGGTTTTTTGTTGTTGTTTTTAATTGGATGGGCCCAGTATTGTGGTTCAGTGGGCTAATATTTTTGATACCTGCACCCTGTATTGGAATTCTAGTTTGAGTCCTGACTGCTTCATTAATCTGGCTTCCTGTTTAAGAAGCTGGGAAAACAGTGAGAGATCATGCAATTGCTTCGGCCCATGCTACCCGTGTGGGAAACCCGGATGGAGTTCCTGGTGCCTGGAATTGGCCTGGCTCACCCCTGGATGTTGAGGCCATTTAGGGAGTAAACTAGAGGATGGAAGACCTCTCTCTTCTCTCATATCTCTGTCATTTGGCATATCAAATAAATAAATAAATCTTAAATTTAAAAAAAGTTGACTGCATTATTTTTAGTAAAATTCAGCCCCAATGCCTAAAATAGAAGCATAAATAAGTTTCCTCCTACTCTCTAACAATCTGAATATTAATCTCTAAATTTAATTCTGTGGCTCAGTTTACATTTTCTTTGATATTAGACCTGGTCTTGAAAAATTACTAATAAAATAAAGAGAGAATATAGATTCACCACACTTTAATTTGTATACAAAACATAATCTCAGCTGAAAGTGATTCACAGGATTCTAAATCATTTCATTGAGCTCTTTTACACTCTTCTAATCTTTTTTGGCCACAGCCAACTGTTTATTAATGTCCCTTGGCACAAAATAATGAAATTTTCTGTTCAATTGTAACACCTTCTGAACCTTTGGATCTGTATCATCTCATTTCTGGAACGTTTTTGTTGCCATTGAAGCTTTCACTAATCGTCTGACCACAACTAACCCTATTTCTTACCTCTGCCCTAGCTGGAAAACCAGTGAACACAAATAGGGCCGGTCTGCCATGTATAGCAAAGGAAATTCCTGTAGTTTGCAATCAGTATTTTCTTTCCACTATGAATCCTAAGTGACTATGTATGTGCACATATATTTGCCATTTCGTAAGCTATTGTGATCTGGTCTCAGATTTAGAAAAACTAGGATTTCTTACCAATTCCATTATTTCTTACCATATTCAATTATTTTTCCTTCAGGAATAAAAACCATTGTATTGGCATAGTGCCTTTGGGTTGCCTGTTTAAAGGATTCCACACATATGATAGCAAATATATTTTTCATGTTTTATGGCTTTTATTAAAGCTTATGCAATACTTGTTAAATCACAGAGATTCAGACACTAAAAATTATATGGAACTCTTGAGTCATCAAAACCCAGTTGCTGGGGATTTCTGAGATGGTTACAACAGAGTAGCTTCAGCTGACTAATGCTCCTACTAAGATGCAAGTAGAAGAAACAGTAAAATCACAAAAGGGGAAGCGATTTGCTTGAAGTCAATCTGCTGAGGCTATAGGAACCTGGGGACCCAAGATCCCTCAGAAAGGTGAACCAGAAAAACGTGAGCTGACTTTGGGTAATACTCAGAGTATCTGTTGTAGAGAGAGACTGAGAAATCAGGTCTAATCTAATCACAGTTTTTATTAGCAAGTAAGCGGAATGAAATGTGGGACACTGTAAACAGAGAAAAAAGAAATATATAAAATAGGTTTGAAGTCTTGGAAGCAGGAGAGAGTGTTTAGGCAAAAGTAATAGTTGAAAAACTGATGTGTAAAAAGTTTTCAATATTGGCAAAAGTAATTAAGCCAAAGATCAAAAAATACTGTAGACCTCAACTGAGATAAATTTCCCACAGTAATAAAGAAGGAAGATTAAGGGATGATGTAAAGACATGCAGAAGTAAAACTATAATATTTAATGTCACTGATAATTTTTAGAAGTCTAAGGAAACAGCTCTCTACTGTGGCCTGGGAGTGCAGTGGAGGATGGCCCAAGTCCTTGGGCCCTGCACCCGCATGGGAGACCAGGAGAAGCACCTGGCTCCTGGCTTTGGATCAGCATGGTGTGCTGGCCGCAGCGCACAGGCCGCAGCGGCCATTGGGGGGTGAACCAACAGAATAAGTAAGACCTTTCTCTCTGTGTCTCTCTCACTGTCCACTCTGCCTGTCAAAAAAAAAAAAATTAAAAAAAAGAAGTCTAAGGAAACAATTAATAGAACTTTCTTAACCTGATAAAAGATGTCCATAGAAAACGTTATACATATTTATAAAATGTTGAAACATTTCCTCTAGTTTACAAATTTATATTTATATTCTAATTCCAGAGGGAGAGAGAGAGAGAGAGAGAGAAACTCCTATTCGTTGTTTCACAGCAAGTAAGTGGGTAACTGCCATTCACACAGGACACCTGGATTGAGTTTCTGGCTCCCAGATATAAAGATTTCATGTTGTGAAACACCTGTTCTCCAAAAATTGACCAGTAAAAAAATCAGATTCAAATGAAATCCAGATCATATCTGCACTTTTACATTTATGGAAATTGACAAGGTAATTCCAGACTTTGCATGAAAACTCAGAGTCAATAATAGCCGATCTATTCTTAAAGTAATGAAGGTGAATGATTTCCATGTTGAAAATTAATCTTATCTTCAGCTTATACCATACACAAAATCAATTCCAAATGAGTTGCAGACCGAAATATAAAAGATAAATTATAGTTAATAATTTTTCTGAATGTTATTAAGATAGGAGAATAACTTCCTGTCTTTGAAATCTGCAAATATTTCTTTAGCAGAATATAGAAATCACTGACCACAAAGGTTCATAAATTCAATCATTAAAATGAAAATTTCTTTCACCTCCTCCCTATCAGAATAGCTTTCATACAGAAATCAACAAGCAACAAATGCTGGTCAGGATGTGGGGGGAAAGGTATCCTAATCCACTGCTCATGGGAATGTAAACTGATATAGCCACTGTGGAATACAATATGAAGATACCTCAGAAATCTGAATATAGAACCTACCATGTCCCAAACATCCCCCTCCTGAGAATATACCCAAGGGAAATGAAATCATCAAATGAAAGAGTTATCTGTACCCCCATGTTTATTGCAGCTCAATTCACAATAGCTAAGATATGGAATCAACCCAAATGCCCATCAACTGAAGACTAGATAAGGAAATTATGTGATATGTACACTATGGTATCCTACACAGCAGTTAAAAAACAAACACGAAATCCAGTCATTTGCAACAAAATGGATGAAGGAAACTGGAAAAAATCGTACTTAGTGAAATTTACCAGTCACAAAAGGACAAATACCATATGTTTTCCCTGACCTGTGATAACTAATAGAGCACCTAAAATGTAATCAATGGAAGTGAAATGGACACTTTGAGAAGCAATGACCTTGAACAGCCCTCGACTCAACTGTTGAGGAACAGTTTTTTTCCATACTATTTGTTGAACTCTAAATATAGTTAATCATATGTATATAAAGTTAATTGAAAATAGATCTCAGTAAAAAAAAAAAAATAAGAGTGGGAATAGGAGAGGGAGGAGGAAGAGAGGTGGGAGAGTAGGTGGCATGGTGAATACAGTAAAAAGAATCAGCATGTTTCTAAAGGTGAAATATGAAATGTATGAAGTTTGTATTCCTTAATGAAAGGGTTTCTGGGGAAAATAAATAAAATGAACATTTAGGGGGCCGGCACTGTGGCGCAGCGGGTTAACACACTGGCCTGAGGCACCAGCATGCCATGTGGGCGCTGGTTCAAGACCCAGCTACTCCACTTTCCATCCAGCTCTCTGTTATGGCCTGGGAAAGCAGTAGAAGATGGCCCAAGTTCTTGGGCCCCTGTACCCACGTGGGAGTCCTAGAAGAGGATCCTGGCTCCTGGTTCAAGTGCCAGCTTCTCAGGAGCCCAAGAACTTGGGCCATCTTCTACTGCTTTCCCAGGCCATAACAGAGAGCTGGATGGAAAGTGGAGTAGCTGGGTCTTGAACCAGCGCCCACATGGCATGCTGGTGCCTCAGGCCAGTGTGTTAACCCGCTGCGCCACAGTGCCGGCCCCCTAAATGTTCATTTTATTTATTTTCCCCAGAAACCCTTTCATTAAGGAATACAAACTTCATACATATATATACATATATACATATACATATACATATATACATGCATATATACATATTATACACACACACACACAAAATGCAAGTATAGTAGTATAGTGCCTGGCACTATGGTACATCAAGTTAAGCCACCACTTGGGACACATGTACCATTATCAGAATGTTGTTTTGAGTCCTGGCTACTTTGGATTTGAATCTAGCTCCCTGTTATTGCACCTAGGAAGTAGGGAAATGGCCCAAGTATTTGATTCCTTGCCATTCATGTGGGAGACCTGGATGAAATTCCTGGCTGCTGGCTTCAGCCTCTCCCAGCCTTGGCTGTTGCAGCCATTTGGGGGAGTGGATGGAAGATGTTTCTCTCTTTCTTTCTGCTTTTTAAATAAATAACTCTTAAAAGAAAGAAATACAAGTGTAATGCAATCCATTTTAAAAAAAGATTGTTATAGATAAGCAAACTCCAGAAGCCACAGAAGGAAAAAATGCCCGATATTGATATGGTATCACCAAAAATATTGTAACTTTCCTCTATAAATTATAGTAACCAGTTCACGGTTATCTCTGCCCACTGTGTTCATTATATTAGAAATACTGGTTTTGCTACTGTCACATGTATGTGCACAATATAGTAATTTTTAAATTCCTAGTCATCTTAATTATTTATCTGTGATCTTTGATTTACTCTCTAATTCTGGAATATGTATTGAGGAATTTCTGTTCATCATGTGCATTGTTAGGCACAGGTAGACAGACAGCTGTGGGGGATATAGACATGGTTCCTACTTTGTGTGGCATTTAAATTTTGGAGGAGGAAATACATAATGTCATAACCATGCAAATAAGTGCAGAATTGCAACCTGAAGTTTAAAAATTAATCATTGCAATGAAACTTCTTAAAGAGTCCATCACAGAGACTCAAATTAAACTGCAGAGTCAACCCAGTGCTTCCTGAGGAAGCGACTTCTGATCACCGTCCCAAGGAGGAATGGGTAAAGTACAATCTAGACTGGTCTCCCAGAGGACAAACTCACTGACATCCTGAAGCAGGCAACTGATGAGGAAGCTGAATCACCCCCTCTTACCTCCCAACCTCCTGTTCTCTGGGTACCCTTTGGCTTTTCATTGCCTCATCCCATTCCATGAACACTTAGGTATTCTTTATTCTCATGTAGTTTAGCCAGGCTGCTGAAATTTTAGTACTATCAGTGCTGTTTTTAGAGATCCATCTGTGTCCAGTATTATTTCTTGTATTCCAGTATCCCCGTATCCAGCATCAGAGCTACGGGTCTCTAGCATGTGCCTTACCAGTCTCACAGGATCAGCTCACGTTAGTTATAGCCGCTGAGCTTCTGCTACAACATTTCCTTTAAAGACTGACCTATTGTTATTTACATAAATTGTTAGTTTATCTAAGCTTACACACAATAGTTTCACTGTTTTAAAAACATGAACAAAAATGCACACCAGTTCAATTCCATAACTGCTTACTGAGTATCCATTACATGAAAGAAATTATAGCACAAAGAACTAGAAAGACGGCACAATTCCTTCTGTCTGCTGTGTGAATCTACATATTCCCCAAAATAGAATCCCCATATTTGTTCAACAAATTGACTTTAAATTTATACAATGGAGAAGGAATGTTATCTAAGCACTAATAAAACATAGAGGGAGGAAGGACAAAAATATGCATTTTCATCTGACATATAGTGGTGACTGATTAAATTACTCAAACACGCGAAGTTTGGAGAAAACAGCCTCGATTACTATTAATGTGCTTCAGGAGTGAGAGAGTGACACTCATAGTAACTTATCTACACTTAAATATGCGTGCTGATGCTTTCAAGCTAACTCCCTAGTCCTTGGATTTGATTAAAACCATCAGGCTACTGTAAGTTAGAACAAATACATTCTTTGCGAAAATGAAGGGAGTGGTTCCAATCCCAGTTAGGTCAGCCAAGAGCTAAAGGGAGGAGAAAGAATGGAGAAAGAATCAAATTTATTAAACCATATTGTATGCATTTAAAAAGCATATTTTATGTTATTTCTTCCAGGTAAAGAGAAGAAAAATCTGGTAACAATTTACACTGATGTTTAGACCCATACCCAAGAGTGTTTGTTAATTGGAAGCAATAATAAATGTATCAAGTTTTGACTTATTGTATAAGGTCCTGTGAATTGAATTTTACATTCAGAACTTTGACACAGGCCTCAGTTTCTTTGTCTCTATGCAACATCAAGAGCTGTCTTACTGTCTAGTCCACGTAGATGTAGGCTATTGATATTAATACCCTAATCTCCAGGCTCCAAGACCCCCGTGATAACTTGCAGGAAAATTGCTGCCTAGGAGTCACTCTGAATTGAAATTTTCCCCTGGGGGAAAGCGGGGCTGGGATTGGAGGGCCCAACCCTCAGATTTCCACAGAGAAGGTAGCCCTCTGAGACCATTTCCAGAAGGACATTGGATACTTGATACTTTGAACTCTTGGACATCAACTTCGCCTTCCTTCTGATCTCACAAAAATAAAAATGAGCATATTTTTCCATGTGATTCGCCTTTAGGATATTCAGCAAATGACTTCTTAAGAAAGAAAACATTACAGGAATTATTGGAAGTGTTCTCAGTACTTGCTTGGGGTGGCTGAGTCAACCCAGTGTGCAGCCAGCCTGGTTTCCCGAACTTCAGTACTCCTTGGCGTACTTTCCAAGTAAAGTTGTTGCTGTATCCTACTAGCACATTGGTGGAGCTGAAACTATGCTCCTCCTAAGTGGTTTCAGAAAACTGCATTTGGAGTGAATGAACAAAATGTATGTATTCTCTAAAGCACTCTGAAAGCAACATTCCTATGTAATATTCACCATGATGGATGGGATGGACCTAAGTCAGAGTTGCTTCTATTTCAAGAGGTTGGAGCCCTGAACAAGTCTTTCAAATTATGGACAATACTTCTATCTTAAAACTAGCATTCAAACCTAATGCCAGGGTGGCTGGGTGAGAATTCAGATGTCTTGTGAACCTACTTACACTTGGACCTACTTTGTTCTACCAGATGTCCCTGTCTTTCCACTGGACTTGCCATCCTGATCCCTTCCTGTGGTTGAGTTTTCCTTGGAAGCTCTTCTCTTGATTCAGTGGCCTTGACTCCACAGAAATAAAATCAGGCAATGAATACATTAGAACACATTTGGGCCGGTGCTGTGGCTCACTAGGTTAATCCTCCGCCTGTGGTGCGACACCCTGGGTTCTAGTCCCGGTTGCTCCTCTTCCAGTCCAGCTCTCTGCTGTGGCCAGGGAGGGCAGTGGAGGATGGCCCAAGTGCTTGGGTGCTTGCATCCGCGTGGGAGACCGGGAGGAAGTACCTGGCTCCTGGCTTCCAGTCAGAGCAGCACCGGCCGTAGCGGTCATTAGGGGAGTGAACCAACGGAAGGAAGACTTTCTCTTTGTCTCTCTCTCTCACTGTCTATAATTCTCTCTGTCTCTCTCACTGTCTAAATCTGCCTGTCCAAAAAAAAAAAAAAAAAAAAAAAATTGTGCCATGGTAGTTATATGAGCTCACACCATTTTTTTTTTTTTTCAAGAGAATCATGGCCCCAATACGAGTTAGTAGATATAGGCACATAAAATAATGTAGGTAAAATACTGCTATAAAAAGGTACTGGGACCAGCGCTGTGGTATAGTGGGTAAAGCCTGCAACACTGGCCTCCCGTATGGGTGCTGATTCATGTCCTGGCTGCTCCACTTCTGTTCCAGCTCCCTGCCAATGTCTTGGGAAAAGCAGTGGAAGATGGCTCATGTGGACCAAAATTAATTAATAAGTGATGGAGGAGCCAGCACAAGGGCTCAGCCAATTAAACTGCTGTTTACGCTACTAGCATCCCATATCAGAGTCTGGTTTGAGTCCTTGCTGCTCCACTTGCAATCCATCTCCCTACTAATGCAGTTGGAAGGCAGCCGATGATGGCACAAATATTTGGGTCTCTGCTACCCATGTGGGAGACCCAGATGGAGTTCTTGGCTCTGGACCTTGGCCTGGCCCAATCCTTGCTGTTGCAGCCAGTTGAGTAGTGAATGAAGAATTGGAAGAACTCTGTTTCTCTCTCTGTGTATGTCACTCTGCCTTTCAAATAAATCTCTTTAAAAAATATGATATTTGGCAAAAATCTCCAAAAATCACTCTGCTTTTTCCAGTAATTATGAGTACCACCCTGCTGCAATGGTGAACTTGCCCATGTTACTTGTTTGAGTCAGTGAAATAAGAGCAAGTAAGCAGAGACTTAGGGAATGCTTGCATGAAAGGGATTAACTAGGACCTCCAGAAAAGCCACTCATTAAATCCAGCTCATACTGCTGTCAGATGAATTGTGAGCCAAATAAATAGTTGTTGTTTTAATCCACAAGATTTGAGGATGACATATTTGTCCCCCAAACTAAAAGGTACAATATGAAAATGAAATGTTAATTAACTTTTTTCATTCTTCTTTTTTATTTGCTTATTTATTTTTAATTTGAGAGGCAAAGAGACAAAGAGCTCACAGTTGTTGGTTCACTCCCCAAATGCCCACAACAGCTGGGACTGTGCCAGGTCTGGAGTCTGGAGCCTGGAGCAGGGAACTCAATCCTGGTCTCCCATTGCTGGTGGCAGGAATCCAGTTACATAGATTGTTGCTAAGGCTTCCCAAGGTCCGTGCTGGCAAGAAACTAGAGTCAGGAGGTAGAACCGGGATTCTTGCCCGGGTATTCTGATGTGGGATAGGTGTCTTAACTACTAGGCATTTTAAATACCTGCACGCTAATGTTTTTGATATTATAGTATAATATAATACTTTCTATATTATAATTTTATAATATATAAAAGTATGTGGAAATTTGGCAACTATTGAATTGTTAACATGGGTAGACTGCTGAGCAAGTTGGGTCTATATTCTGATCTGCATTATCTAGTTTGCCACTACATTGGATCACATCATATGCAAATTATTAATGCACAGCTGATTGATCATTACTGGAGTTATTTCAGGTCATTTGGCTTTATACTCAGTCCTACTTTCGAAGCTGGCAGAACAAGCAATTGAAAACTATTACCATCCAAATGCCAGCAGACTTTATCTAGCAAAACTTCTCAGTCCTATTCTCAAAGTGAACCTGAAAATAATTGTCCTGGGAAATCCTACCAGCCTAGGGGAATGGTTTCTTTTCAACATGACAACCTCAACTCTGGGCATTGCAAGGGTCACCTTCCTTGGTATATGTTCCAATTTTTAGGGGGGATTGTTACAGGCACTGGAACGTTGCCTTCCAGGTAATAGTAAAATCAAAGTCAAAAAAGATTTTCATATTGAACCAGCCAACGCTTTCAGCATTTGTAATCTGCTCCATACTTGAAGATTAGGCACTGATTATGTTTTTCTAGGTGCTCTTTACCAGTGTTAGAATAAAGAAGTGTCTCTGTGTGACATACCAATAGTAAAACCAAGCACAATAACACCCATTTTAACTAATTTAATCCATGCCACTATGGAGAAATTACAAGAAATAATTTTTTTCTAAAGCATTAACTGCACACAGCAAAACCCTAGTAAAAAAGTTGCCATAGACATTTTTAACCATTTATCCAATTCTAATACCCATAGAAACATCTAACTGTGCAAAAACATTTTTGAGTGAAGGTGTTTTGGCTTCCTTTGTGGGAAAATATTTTTTTCAGAAGACTAAATGTATTAACTGAGGTGTTCTATAATACACAAAGATATTCCAAAAAAGTGACACAGTATGTATGATTAAGTAGAGATTTCAGTACCCTAAAAATTTTAATGATTGTTTATATTTTCATTATACCTATCAAAATATCCTCTAGCAGTTCAAACCATTTGCTAATTAAAAATAATTGCATGTATTTGGTGAACATAGATACAGGATGAAGTGCAAATGCATGACTCAGGACCTGTCCGGCCACAGGAACTGCAAATGTCAGTTAGTGAAAATATATTTACCATCTGTCCTTGTTGTGTTTCTGCTTTGGCACTGCCCATTGGAACACTCAGAGTGGCTTTGTCATGAAAATTGCCTTCCAGCTGTGATCTGTCCTGTCTGAGGCAGTGTTTTTGCAACTATTACCATGCATACCTGTTAAACCCGCTCTTTCCCACTAATGGAGCTTTGTCTGATTGGAGGCAAAGCACTTGGACAGGGTGATCTGTGCAGAGCAGACCAGGTGCCAGCAGCAGATGGGTGGGTGGGGCCTTAGTCACTGCTATGTTTATATGAAATTTGTAGAAGGCTTTCAAAACTGTTTCAACAAAAATAACAGTTTGGGGACCAATTTTTCCATCCCCTGAGCTATGAAGTATGAGCATATACTAATAATAGTAGCCAAATTTTTAATAAATAAAATCAATGTAAACGTTCATGAATTAAGTATTGTTTAGCTATTTGCTTATCACCATGGATACTTTTATTAATAACAATGTTGATATTTCAGTGTTAGCATGGCCCAAGGGAAGAATTCCAAGAAGTATCTGGAACAATGGACAGTAATTTCTTTTAGTAATATATTATCAACTTTCTTCTGTGGGCTGTACCATGCACAGAATCTCTTCTTAATATTCCCTTTTAGAGTTTTTGCTGGTACTACTTTCATTAACACTCTGAAATATTTCCTTGAACCATATTTAGAATCCAACCTACAATAATAAATATACAAAGCCTCAAAGTGATATAACTATTGTTTCTTCTCTCAAAAAGCATTACAAACAGATTATCACTAAAGTTACATCTGATATAAATTCATAACATATGTCTTTACCCACATAAAGCTGACTGAATTGTTTCAGTGTCACAGCTGAGGTACTAATTGCCATAGTTAATACCATAACTATTATTTTATACAAATGATGCCAGCAACTCTAAAAATTGAAACCGTTGTATTGATTGTGCTTTTATACGAGTGCTTATTTGTGACACATGCACATTTCAATTACATATCATGCAATAACAGAGAATGAAAAGTATTTATGAAAATGTTTTTCAGGGGCTGGGGCTGTGGTGTAGCAGGTAGGGCCACCACCTGCAGTGCCAACATCCCATATGGGCACCAGTTCAAGTCTCAGCAGCTCCACTTACAATCCAACTCTCTGCTATGGCCTGGGAAAGCAGTAGAGGATGGTCCAAGTCCTTGGGCCCCTGCACCTGTGAGGGAGACCCAGAAGAAACTCCTGGCTCTTGGCTTCGGATTGGCGCAGTTCCAGCTGTTGTGGCCAGTTGGGGAGTGAACCAACAGATAGAAGACCTCTATCTCTGCCTCTCCTGCTCTCTCTGTATAACTCTGACTTTCAAATAAATAAATAAATCTTTACAAAAAATGTTTTTCAATGAAGGAAAACAAATTATAGACATGAAATGTGAAATTAATTATTAGAATAATTCAAATATTAAAATATATATCTTTCCATGTGTCTAGACATCATCAAATGAAATTAAAATTTGACTTCCATGAGAGACTATATATATATATATATATATTTATCAGATTAAATCACAGATTCTGAGACTAGATTTCCCGGATTAGAATTCAAGCCTAGACGGCTGTCTGTATGACCTTGGAAAAGTTTCTTAATTGGGGGAGGCTCAGCATCCTCATAGGTAAGATGGAAGTGGAAGTGTTTCTTACCTCTTAAGCTTGTTGTGAGGATTAAACGCAAAGTGCTCTGTGGAGTGCAGGAAGCATCCATTTGCTACAGCCCATAAAGTGCAAATTTTAAGAACACACAATGCACCAATGAATTAGGCATTGCCCTACATCCTTTTTTGTACTTTGCTCGTTCATGCACTCTGATTCACCAGATAACCTCAAGGGAACTTTATTCACAAGTATTACCTGATTGTCCTCAGGATACTGCTTCCTTTTCTGCAATGTTTTGTCCGATACCTTTCTATGCTCTCTCCTTCTTATTCAGAGATACTGGTCCTCAATCAAACTGTATTAAAGAGCTGTATGCTTTGATCATGTTTTATCCTGTGGCTCTACTGCATTTTTCATAACACGTATCTAAATATTTAACGTACTTGTCGTTGATTTATTAAGTCCTTTGTAGTCTGTTTCCCTTAGTTTTTTCACTACTGTGCTCTCTGCATCTAGAACAATACCTGTCGACTTGGTGCTCAATAAATATTTGTAGAATAACAAAAGAGTACGTGTCTCTGTCCTTTTGTTGCCTCCTTAGCCCCAACTCCTATTTTTTTCTCTGCTATTTACTTCTTTTGCTCATTTTCATCCTTTAGGGACATTCAAGCTGGGTTGATGGAAATCTCAGCCCCCTCAAATAGCACTTGCATCATCATCAGCTTGCCCAACACAAAAGGGATTACATTATAGTGTAATACCTTCCTGGAAGTGAGTAGAACAATGAAGCCTTATGCATGAATTTTTAATGAAGTTATAGGAGAGCCATGAAAGTATGTAACAGGATTTATTCCTTCCAAATCACTGAAACATCTGCCATGTTTTATTAAAGTTGAGAATTGGGGCCCTTGCAACTTAGTTTCAGGGAATCCCTTGTCAATGGTACACACTACCTGTGCAACATTGTGATCCTGGTAGGGAACAGTGAGATATACAGACATACTTAGTTTCTGCTACAAATAAAGAGTTGGGTGGAGGATGGACAAAGAAGTAATATTAACAAAATCTCTAAGTACTATGATAGAACAATAGAGCACTATGAAAATATCCAGAAACGAATTCTCACCTGCTCCCAATGTGAGCACTCTCTTTCCTAGGCAAGGAATGTTTGTTCCCATTCCTGATGAACCAAAGGAACCAAAATGTCTCTCACCTGTGCCAGGCACTAGGTCCAATGCACAAAACTAGTGGCAGGTGCATTTAGAAAGGGCCTTGGGTATTGTCTATTCTACTATGGAGCACAAATCACTAGAAATGTAGAGGGAAAAGCTTTTATTTCTATATGTTAATTCTGGAGCATACTCATGTCCTCGTAAAAATGCCTAGATAATGGCTAATGAGCAGGTACCTCCCTTTAGAATATAGCCTGGCAATATTCAGTCACAAGGAGAAAAGGAGCAACTGGAGGAAAGGAAACAGAAAACTAGGAGACGGCATCTGAGGGCTCCCAGAAATAACTGGCCGGCATTTTCGTATTGCACATTCGGAGAGGGAGCGATGCCTGGCCATGATGAGAAGGCCTGTGGAATTGGGACATTAATATTAATGAGTCCTCATCTGAACCCACAAGCTGGTACCCTGCTCTAACAAAGAGGATGCATCTCTGTGACTGTTTCACTGGAGACACTCCTTCAAACAGAGGACCATCAGCACACTTTAATGTAGAGATGCTTTTGAACATCTGGATTTCTTTATGACTACCTAGCCCTCATTCCCTTGAGGGGATCACTGATCTCCAGGTCACCTTGCTTTGATCTCACCTGAAGCCTTGCCCCGGAGCTCCCTCCAAACGGTTTGCAGCTCACAGGCTCAAGCTACACTTTCACAACTCTTGGGTTGTGTGGATTGTGAACGTCCTGCCTGAGTGGGCTCTGGGTGCTCATTTTCATCCTTGTCCACGAGAGCACCAGGCCAAGAAATGATTGACCTTAAGCTCTCCCAGACTCTAAAACACACGGATTGATTTTGCAGAAGTATTATAGCTTTAGTTGCAGATGACTTACTCATCAAAATATCACTAGGAAATGATTTTAATAATATGTTGATAAAGTAGGATCTATAAAACATGCATGCCTTTGAGCTTGACCTCTATTGGGTTGTCTGTGTAGCACATTTCCAAAGACAGATCAGTATTCCTGTCATGTTAACATGACAATACCACGTAAAACAAAGACTGGCTGTCATAACTGGCAGCAGGAACAGTGCTCTTCAATGGACGTAATTCATTTAATTAATATTTATCAAGAGCCCAGACGGAGCCTAGCAGTCTACAAGGTGCCAGCCACTCCTACCCTCACCGCCTTTTTGCCATCTGCCATGCATGTGAATCGTAGGCAATCAGCCACCTCTGGATGAGAAAATGCTGTGTTCCCAGGGTGCCTCTCTGCTGCTTCCAATTCACTGACTCTCTCTAGTTTTTCAAGTCACTGGAGTTCATGTGTAAGCTGTGCTCAAAGGTACGTGAGTCAAGGAACTAAACCTGCTTTGTCTGCATGCCCGTTGAGTATTATTGTCCTTTCCATCCTTTGTAGGTGAATGAAGCCTACATTTAATACAGATGGGTTTGTGTATTTCCAATGATTTTTTAAAAAAGTATTATGAAATGTTTCATAATTGTGATCATCAGGAAATTTATTTTAAAGAACTTATCAGGGACAACGGGCAGAGTACTTAATCTAACATCTCAAACTAACATGGCTAGGCTAGGAGTGGGCATCTTGGCACAGTGGGTTAAATCATGACTTGCTACTCCCATGTCCCCTCTCAGAGTGCTGGTTTGCATCCTGGCTACTCCCTTTCTGATCTAGCTTCCTGTTAATGTGCCTGAGAAGGCAGCAGATGATGGCCCAATTATTCGGGTCCCTGCCACCCACATGGGAGACATGGTTAGAATTTCTGGCTTTGCCTTGGCCCTGCCCTGTCTGTTGTATCCATTTTGGGGAATGAACCAATGGACAGAAAAAATCAAAAAATCTCTCTCTCTTTCTCTCTCTCTCTCCTTCTTTTCTCTCTCTCCTCTCACCACTCTTCCTTTCAAATAAATATATATATTTTTAAGAAAATGCAGCTAGACTAAATGCCTGCCCCCTGGATGGCTTTAGTTGAATATTCATTCAATTGATTTGGGCCCTAAAGCTGGCAAGTAGATTTCCCATCAAGTGTGATTCTTGAGAAACAAAGATTGGAGCAAAATCTGGTAATGTGATAGCAGCAAAGAGCAGCCCAGCCAAAGTCAGACTGTCATCTGAGACAACAAAGTCAAACCTTCATGTCATTTCAAATTGTCTAAGTAGTCACAAAGTTCTGTTCTAAATCAACCCTCAGACTCATTTTCCTCCCATCCTGCTCTTGCTGCTCCAGGCACAGGAAGAGAATCGATGCCATCAGTAGCACTTCAAATACTGAAAAGTCTGCCTCTTCAAAGGAAGATCAGAGTGTTGACCATGGCCAGGCATTTTCATGGCTCAGATAATGACCCTCCCAGTCCGTGATTCTGAATCTTGCATGCCACGCGTGAAGTGTTGAATGGCACTTTGAACCCCAGTGTATTCCAGCTCCGGAACACTGAGGTAGAGCCACTCACGGCTGCAGAGATGATCTATTTGCGTCCTACCTGTGGATCTGACACAGCCTTACGGTGGCTCCCCTTGGAGAACTGAGATTCTGACTCTGCCACTGTCACTACTTTAAAGTGCCAGGCACATGTGTCGCCTGGCTTCATAGGGGTCATCTTCAAGACAGCCTTGCTTTGGCCTTGCTGCTCCAAGTTGCCATCCACTTCTTCCTCTTCTGTCACTAGACAAAGTCCAGATGGATGGAGTGAATACTCACTAAGCTGCACAGGATGTGACTTCCTAGGTTCACAGAGTGACGAGGTTCTAAGGTCTCCTGAATGAAAGTTTGAGCACAATATGATTTCTATCTCCTACTCTTAGGGTTTCCACCCTCAACCTCCATGGGAGCATATTCTAGTTTAATCATGGCACTGATGAGCTGAGCTGCCGTGCATGGACTTAATTTCATGATAAAGGGACACACAGCAAATATTATTTGTGTTTTTTTCTGCCATTATAGGCAGATCCTATTTTAGTCTATCTGAAATAGGTACTGAAGCAAATAATAGCCTATAGAAAGAAAGCTTTCATAACCCAAATTCATCTTGCACAGGATTTTAGGAACTTACATGAGTGGTTTTAATATCTTCCCATTTCCTGCCATAGCCTATTTCCAGTAAATCAGATTTTCTAGGAACGAACAAAACAAGTTTTCACTAAAACTCCATGTTTATATTTTCTTTTGTTAGTTGAATACCAACATTGATTTCATTACTTTGGCCAATGAAATGTTAATCCTTGTGAGTAATTCCCCAGAGTGTATCACTGTAGGGAGAAGGGAGTTAATTGCTTATTCATAGACTGTTAAAGCAGAAAAAGACATTTAAAAGATAAAACTAAAGTGGTCAAGAGATTTTATAAATATTTTCATGGAGATAACTAACTGAAACATAGCAATAGTCATATAGTGTTTTTTTAAGACATGTTTGTTTATTTGAAAGTCAGAGTTACAGAGAGAGAGAGAGAGAGAGAGAGAGAGAGAGTCTTCCATCCACTGCTTCACTCCCCAGATGGCTGCAATAGCTAGCACTGGGCCAGGCAGAAGCCAAGAGCCAGAAGCTTCATTAGGGGTCTCCCATGTGGGTGCAAGGGCTCACGCACTTGTACCATTTTCCACTGCTTTCCCAGGTGCATCAGCAGGGAGCTGCATTGGAGATGGAGCATCTAGGACTCAAACTGGCACCCATATGGGATGCCAGTATTGTAGGTGGTGGCTCTACCTGCTATGCCACAGCATCGACCCCAAACATAATAATTTTGATGATTATTTTAAATCTCTAAATTATTATAAATTGATCAAGATTTTATTTAAACCTAAAATCCCCAAACCAACTAATGTATTCTTAAATTAGAATAAAATATCTGTATCCCTATAGACTCAAAAATATTATAAATATGAAAACTATTGATAGATTTACTGAAAATGGCAAGTTAAATAAGATTTTGCTCCTGGGGGAGGTGCTGTGGCCCAGTGGGTGAAGCCACGGCTTACAATGGCCATATTCCATACTGTAGTGCTGTTTTGAATCCTGGCTACACTGCTTCCACTCCAGTTTCCCGCTAATGTGCCCCAGAAGGCAGCAGAGGGTGCCTCAAGTGCTTGGGTCCCTGCCACCCAAGTGGGAGATAGAAATGGAGTTCCTGGCTCTTGACTTCAGCCTGACCCAGTCCTGGCTTTTGTAGTCCTTTGAGGAATGAACCAGCAGATGAAAGATCCCTCTCTCCCTGTACCTCTTCCCCTCTCTCTGTCACTCTGCTTTTCAAATAAATAAATAAAATCTTTTACAAATGAAATTTTTCTTATCAATTTTTCTACCTAACTTGACCATGTCTCCCAAGATGATATTTTTACACACAGAACAAGAAGTGAGTCTGTGATCTCAGTAAGAATAAAGAGGAGTTTGAAGCAAATGTGTTTAAAATGAGATAAAACTCCTTTAAAAAAAAAAAAAAAGATTTTTTGTGTCTGGCACTGTGACATGGCAGGTAAAGCCACCACCTACAATGCCAGCATCCCATATAGCCACCGGTTCAAGTCCAGGCTGCTGCACTTCTGACCCAGCTCTCTGCTATGGCCTGGG
This sequence comes from Oryctolagus cuniculus, assembly GCF_051225735.1. Taxonomy (NCBI): domain Eukaryota; kingdom Metazoa; phylum Chordata; class Mammalia; order Lagomorpha; family Leporidae; genus Oryctolagus; species Oryctolagus cuniculus. The sequence continues at coordinate 145,532,386 of NC_142869.1, read as the reverse complement.
AAAGCAGTGGAGGATGGCCCAAGTCCTTGGGCCCCTGCATCCACGTGGGAGACCCAGAAGAAGCCGCTGGTTCCTGGCTTCAGATCAGCACAGCTCCGGCCATTGCGGCAAACTGGGGAGTGAACCAGCAGATGAAAGACCTTTTTCTCTCTCTCTCTCTGCCTCTCTTCTCTCTGTGTAAATCTGACTTTCAAATAAATAAATAAATCTTTACAAAAAAGATTCATTTTACTTACTTCAAAAACAGAGTTACAGAGAGAAGGAGAGACAAAGAGAGAGATTTTCCACCAGCTGGCTCACTATCCAAATGGCCACAAAGGCCAGGCCTAGGCCAGGCCAAAGCCAGAGTCAGGAGCTTTTTCTGGGTCTCTCACGCGGGTACAAGGGCCCAGGGACTCGGGCCATCTTCTGCTGCTTTCCTAGGCACATTAGCAAAGAGCAAGTTGAGCAGCCAGTGTTCGAACTGATGCCCATATGAGATGCTGGCGCTGCAGATAGCAGCTTCACCCACTATGCAACATCGCTGCCGAGAAAACTGTTCTTAACTGGAATTAAGAGGAAGTCACAACTTGTTTTATAAGGAAATTCCCACCAATACTTTATAACTTTCATAAGAGTAACATTATTATCTTAAGAATTGTACAAAGATTATAACTAATACAAGTTTCTCTTCGAACCATATTGTTTAGATATATTGAATTTTTTACACTTATTACTTCTTGTGAATCATTTCATTTCTTGTTGAAAAATTAATAAAAAGAATACTGAAAGTGTTTAAAAAAGTTTGATCCTGAAGGAGACAATAACAATGTTGTATATATTTTAAAAAAAGGAAAAAATTAGAATTTCAATAAGGTTTATTCCAGGATTTCCAAGAAACAATGATGGTGTAGTCTCACACACATACACACACATCACACAAGCAAATACAACTAATACACATTTGCCTTTCAGGATGTTCCCTCCTTTGGAACTGAAGTTAGTACACATCTCAGAACTTAAAACATAAAATTAAAAATATTTATTAGTAGAATGGTTGTGTTTGATTTGTGTAGTGCAAATTTAATTCTGGTTTTTAAAAATCTGAGCAAAAATGAAAACAAAGAAATACAAATGTGTGCAACCTAAGTTAGATGTTTAAAAGAATCTGGGAGCAGGAAATGGAGAAACTCTGTCCTGTGAAATTCCCCTACTTAATGTGGTATTTACCCATAAATCTAACACCACACACACACATACACACACACACATACATTTTATTGCTGTTATAAAAGGACCCAAAAGTCTTTGCTCTGGGCTCTGAGTTGACCTTAAAATTCCATTTCTGAAGTGGCCCTTTCTCTGTGGACTGTTCAGTAGAGCCAATAAAAGAAGTGGATAGAGAATCCAAGGCTCCAAAATCTGAACGTGTAAAAGTACTTAAGACTTAGGTAAAAAACATCGTAGGCAGAATTTGCTGTTAGGTCCAAGCATTTGGCTTAACGGTTAAGATGCCTCCATCTCATCTTGGAATACCTGGTTGGGAGTCCCAGCTCCAACTCCCAACCCCAGCTCCCTGCTAATGCACATCCTGAGAGGTGGCAGGTGATGACTGAAGTGGCTGAGTCCCTGCCACTCACATGGGAGACCTGGAATGAGATCTCATTTCCCAGTTTCAGCCTGGCCCAGGCCCAGCTATTGTGGACATTTGGAGAGTAAACTTCCCTCTCTCTCTCCCTTTCTTTCTGTCTCTGTAACTGTCTCACATAAAAAAATAAAAAAAAGAATCTGCAGCTAGTTACAACTATAAAAATTATGCTGACTATTCAAATTTTTAAAATTAGGTAGTTAAGATGTTTCAACTTCATAAATCGTATCCTGAATGCAATTTATCAGGATGTACAAATTTTATATAATCAGAACAAAAATTAGAGTTTTAGGGTTCTTTTTTTTAAAAGAAAAAAAGTGGTATTTATTCACAAGACCAGATGGTAATTGATAAGATCAGATAGCAATTATTGAGCCCAGAGAGCAATTGCTGAAACTAGATAACAATTGTTGGGAGCAGATGGTAATTGTTGAGCCCAGATAGTAACTGTTGAGACCAGGATACATTTTAGCAGTTACCATCCTTGTGGAGGCAACACAACCTCATATACAATGAGATTTTGCAATCTTGTGCATTGCAAAATATTGTGTGTTCAAAAGATTATCAGCAATAACAATAGATAGGTGAAGAATATTCCTATCCATTTATTTATAAGGCAGTTTGCATTCATTTTCTCAGCCAGTGGCGAATCTAAAAAGTGAGATTCTTCAGAGAGAAAACAAGAACACACTACTTTTAGGATGTTTATTTGCTAGTGTTAATGTAGCCATCGTTGGTAGGAAGTTCATTTGCGAGGGTTAATGCAGCCATCAATGGTAGCTCACAACAGATGAGTTTCCACACTTTATTGATTATTTGGCCATTTTTTAACTTGTCCTTTCACTGCACAGTGTTATTTCTTGGATTTCACATTTGTATGGGCTTGTCAACCCCTAAAGAATCATCTATAAAAGCGGAGCAGAGCCACAGTCTCTACCCCACCCAGTGCAGGAATTTTTAATATTATGCCTTTAAAGTGTTTAATGTTTAACTTTGTCATCACTTGGTACTGTTGACAGATAACATTTGAAATGTGATTCTTTTGAAGAGTTCGAAGGAGCCCTCAGAGTAATGGACAAACGTGAGTATCCCAGCATCCTCTAGGAGCCGTGGCTGCTTGTCTGCGTCAGGGTTTCCCTCTCACCTCAGAAACAGACTATGGCGAAACTTGGCAATTCTCATGACATCAGTGTGGTCACTTGGAATGAGCCAGCAATGCTGGTAATTGAAACAGATTGGGAAGAAAATAGCACTCAGAGAGCTTCGTGCATGCAATAAAGCCCCCAATGGCTTGGGCTTGGGCTTGGGCTTCTTTATTCACAGACAATTAGAAAAACTGGGCTTTTCTTGAGGCAAAATAAATTTAAAAAAATAAAGACACTTTAGAAAACACTGCATCTCCAACTTAGAGCAGCTCTAAAACACACTCATTGTTCCCTGTTACCTGCTTGGGATAAGAGTAAAACTTAGAGTGAGTGATATCTCCTTCCAAAGTCAACTATTGACAAGGGAATCCTGTATTTATGTTTTTGTTTCTTTCTTCCTGGGTTTCTTTTTTCTTTTTCTTTTCACAACAAGCTTGGTCACTTGAAATCTAAAATTTACTGACTCTTAAACAGTGTCTATGACAATGTGCATACAGTGTCTGAAAAACTCCGTCATAAGTGCCTTATGAACTCTGATGGCAAGGTACAAAGCCATCATTCGGAAGAGAAATTCCAGATTTTACAAAAATTGTCTACATGTATCCAAGAGTATCTTTCCAATCTCACACTCAGGGATTTCAGTTGGGAGATGGCAAGAATGGGAGCTCCATTGCCACATGATTGGATAGCAGAGAAACCCCCAGAGGTGAGGGAAGAAAGACACAACTACTCATCTGCCTTGAGTGGGAATTCATTCATTGGCACATCAAACCCATACGTCGTAGGGTGATTGTTCAGACTTTCACTTGTACTTTGGCTGAGAGAATCTAGGGGCTTGGGGCCAGATACTATAGACCTGTGGATGTAGGATTTTAAGACCTCATCAAAAAACTCAAAGGGGTGGGTGTTGTGGTGCAATTGATGAACTGCTGCTTGGGACATCCACGTACCGTATTGCAGTACTTGAGTTCTAGCTACTCAGTACTTCATGCTAATGTGCCTGGAAGGTAGAAGCCAATGATGGTTCAGATACTTGGGTTCCAGCCACTCACCTTGGAAACCTAGATTTGGGGAGTGAACCAATAGGTGGAAGTGCTCTGTGTGTGTGTATGTTTGTGTGTGTGTCTGTCTGTCTGTCTCTCTCTCATTCTCTCTCCCTTTCTCTCACTCTACCTTTCAAATAAATAAATAAACTTAAAAGAACTTCATAGAACGTTCAATGTCTGTAAAAATGTGTTTCATGTATCTTTGTACATCTGTGTGCATTTTGAGCCATTTTTCTGTGTGTTAGATATATTTGATTATACTGTATGCCTATTCCTTTGTATCATTTCTTAGAATTCTAAGTCATTTTAATATCTCTACATATGCATAAGGAAAACACTTTTTAATAGCTGTTAAGTAACTTGTGATTACAGCTTTATTGTTAAGATTAAGGAAACTTGGGGCTGGTTTCGTGGCTCAGGGGCTTAGGCAACTACCTGTGGCACTGGCATCCCATAAGGGTGCTACTTTGGGTCCTAGCTTCTCTACTTCTGGTCTAACTCCCTGCTAATGCACCTGGGAAGGCAGTGGAGGATGGCCCAGGTGCTTGGGCCCCGTGTGGGCGACCCACTAGAAGCTTCTGGCTCCTGGTTCATGGCTCCTGGCTTTGGCCTGGCCCATCCCTGGCCATTGCAGCTATTTGGAGAGTGAACCAGAAGATGGAAGATCTCTCTCTCACTATCTCTCCCTGTCTCTCTGTAGCTATGACTTTCAAATAAATAAAAACAAGTCATTTTTAAGAATATTAAGGAAATTCTGCTGTTCCTCCAATGCCAGTCCACTTCTTCCCAAGCCATTTCTTACTCCATTCTAGAAAGCTGTCCTGCAATTATCCCCATTTTGTCTTGCTTCATAATTTTTAAAATTATAACTGGATCATTTATTGCACACTGATATACCTTAAAATTGATCCTTAAAAATAATGTCTTGTATTGGGAAAAAAAAAAAAGACTGTCCAACTACTCAGCTACTCCCAAAGAATCCTGCCATCTCCCTCCTCCACTGCGCCCACTTGAAACCCTCCCTTTCCTCTTGGATTCACCCTGAAGGAGCTTTTGTTCTGCCATTTCACCTTGACGACTGAGGAAGGGCGTCAGAGCCGCCTGTGCTGGAGGATACTGCAGTTCCCCTTTTCTCTTTTCCTTCAGACTTTCAGCAGCGCTGACAAGCTGAAAAGCAACTCCGTGCTTAGGACTGGAATCCATTATCTCCGGCCACCCGCTCCTTCCTCCTGTCTTTTTCTCCACAAATCAAGGAGGATGATCCCTCAAGAAGATCAAGTAGCATAACACAGAGTTTTTGATGTCAACGTGCAACCAAACAAAAGCAGTTTTCACTATGAAAATTAGCTGTAAGTATATATTATTGTAACTTTCAGCAGAACAGCAGAGAGGAGCTAAGAGCGTGGTAAAATAGCCTGGGTTAGTTACAAAAGTTTCCTATTCTTCTATATTGACTTTTTCAATTTATTTTAAAAAGATGATAGAGGAGTGAGCAAGACCTATGACAACTATTCTTCCTGTTCCACCCTCACATTCTTTTTTAAGGAAAGACTTATTTGTTGATTTGAAAGGTGGAGTTTCAGAGAGAGATAGAGAGAGAGAGAGAGAGAAAGAGAGAGATACAGAGAACTTTCATCTGTTGGTTAACTTTCCAAAAAGCCACAACAGCCAGGACTGGGCCAGGCAGAAGCCAGGACCCCAGAACTCCCTCTGGGATCTCCCACGTGGGTGCAGGGGCCCAATCACTTGGGCTTTCTTCCACTGCTTTCCCAGGCTCATCAGCAGAGCGCTGGATCAAAAGTGGAGCAGCCGGGTCTCAAACCAGTACCCATATGTGATGCCAGGGTCACAGGCAGAATGACCTGGAAGGAAAGTAGAAACTTTTCCCAGTTCTTTATAAATGAAACTGATGGTCTGCTTTCTCCATGGAAATTGTCTTTGACAAATGTGTTCCTATGCACTTTGCTAAACATCTGAAACATGTGGTGCAGTGTCTCAGTGTACCTCTAAATTTTTTTTTAAATCATTTCCTCTTCTTCCACTACTGATTCATTCCCCCAAATGCCCACAACAGCTGGGGCTAAGCAAGATCAACATCATGAGCCAGGAACTCCATCTGCAACTCCCACAGGGACCCAAGCACTTGAGTCATTATCTGCTACCCCACAAGGTGCAAATTAGCAGGAAGCTAGATCAGAAGTAAAGGCTCTGGGTCTAACACTCCTGCACTCAGATATGAGACACAAGCAATACAAGTGGCACCAAATGCCTGCTCCGGCTAACTCTAACATATATAAGTTGGGGCCAGTGCTGTGGCATATTAATTTAAGCCTCTGACTACAGTGCTGGAATCCCATTGATTTTTCTAATTTTTTTTTAATTTTCTAAAGATTTTTCTAAATGTTATTTTTTAAAAAAGTGTGTCTGCAATAAAGGAATTTAAAAAAATTTTTAAAAAAAGAACAAAGTTAGTACTTACCCAGAAAGTGACATGAACTAATAATTTTGTGGAGCTCATGGTTTAATCAATGTTGAAATATATGTTTCCTTGCAAAAATATAAAGTTGTATTTCACGTAAGATTCCCCCATTCATAAATGCAAAATATATTACTGGATTTTGGAAAGAGTGCTGATGGGATTCTAAAACCAGGTTTATTAAATTTTTTATTTATGCATTTTATGTTTATTATTAAAACAAGATAATACAAAGGGTGGGCAAAGCAAAAGGAATAACATGAGTCACTGTTTAAGGTTACCTAAATATGTTTCAAATGCTAGGAATCTCCACTGGAAGAAACTTTTGAACCTTTGTGGTTTTTATGAATTCAATATTAACTTTAATATTACATCTGGATTTCAGAACAATGGTATTCTGACCAAAAATCTGATATTTAAATAAACATGACCAAGTGTAACTTTTCCAACTACCTTGAAGTCCTCCAGCTTTCTGAGGCTACTCTGTCTCATAATTTATTTTTTAAGAGGGGCTCAGAACTTTCTGCTACTAATGGTGGGACATATGACTCCAGTCCCCTCAAGTGGCTTACATGCTGCTTCTGGTCATGGTTTACTGTCGTTGCCTGCTTTGCCTCAAATAATCTTAACAGCCTTTTCTTTCTTCATGCTATGTGGACCCATTCAAAGAATATTTTTTCTCTTGCATTGCTCAAATCATATTTGCACAAGGATTTTTGTGTGGTAAGAACACAGTCTCATATTTATCTTTTTAGCCAGTGTTTAAGTGTACAGTACAGTATTGTTGACCATAGATACAATGTTGTAGCTGTTTGTTTTTATCTTTTCAAGACTTCTTTTGAAACTCACAGTTTCACAGAGAGGAGACACAGAGAGAGAGAGAGAGAGAGAGAGAGAATTTCCCATCAAATGTTGCACTCCCCAGATGGCTGAAACAAATTGCACTGGGCCAGGCTGAAGCCAGAAGTCAGGAGCTTCCTCCAGATCTCCCACATGGGTGGCAGGGACCCAAACACTTGGGTCATGTTCTGCTGCTTTTTTCCAGGCCATTAGCAGGAAATTGGATTCAAAGTGGAGCAAACAGAACTTGAACCAGTGACCATAGGGGATGCTTGTGTTGCAGTCCGCAGCTTAACCCACTACACCACAATGCCAGCCCCTGTTGTAGTTCTCTAAAAATAAAAGAACTTCACTTTAAAATCAGGAGTAGAGGCAGAAGTCCACAGTGGAGTATATGTGGGGGTTATTTTACAGCACACGGAGCACAGCACAATTATCTACTGTACTTATATTAAAAATTGGGCATCTGTGTTCAACGTGTCTGCACCATATCCACTGCTGAGATAATACCTATCATCATGTTGCACCTGCCTATGCCAATCAACACCAGCAACCACTTCAGGTACCCAAGTTATGTCAATCCTCCTTACTAGCAGAAATATGAAATTCCCTGATTTATGACAGATTTATTATTAAGGAGATTTCGATTTTTTTCCTATCAATTAGAATACATCTTGGCTTAGAGGTTTAGGTTTGCCTAACTAAACGCACATCCTAGATGTTGCACCCAGTAAAAGAGTTCTGTCCTTAAAGAATTCTGTCACTCGCCTCTAATAATCTATTTTTTACTCCCACCTTTATAAACGTCTCTTTTGTCATCAATGCTTACGAGACAAACATTGGTCCAAAGGAAAGAAGAGCTGAAAATGACCCTGTACAATGAGCACTTTGTTTTCAAAGAAGACCCTTTGTAGACTTTAAACTCAATCTGTTTTTCTAGATCACACCACCACGAAAGCTAAACTATCCCCCCAAAATATTAATGTTTGCAATTAATCCAAAGATCCATTTATTCTGTTTGCTGTCTTTTCCTCCATTCTCCTGAATGGTGGATAGACATGGAAGAGCCATTCAGCCAGTCCTTGCCTTGGTTTGTGGGTGGGAGGGTGGTTATGGGGGGAAGAACTGCTATCATCCAAAAGTTGTACTTTCAAAATTTACATTTATTAAATAAAAGTTTTCTATAAAAAATTAAAAAACACTCAATTCATGGGCAGGCACTGTAGCATAGTGGGCTAAGCCTCCACCTGCAGCTCCTTCATGCTATATGGGCACAGGTTCTTGTTCTAGCTGCTCCTCTTCCTACCCAGCTCTCTGCTTATGGGCTGGGAAAGTGATGGAAGATGGCCCAAGTAATTGGGCCCCTGCACCCCTGTGGGAGACCCAGATGAAGCTCCTGGCTTCAGATCAGCCCAGCTCTGGCCCTTGAAGTCATTTGGGGAGTGAACCAGCATATGGAAGACTTCTCTCTCTGTCTCTCCCTTTCTCTGTCTGTAATTCTACCCCTCAAATAAATAAATAAAATCTTAAAAACAAAACTCGCCTCACTTGTTTATTTTTTCCTATTTGTCATGCCCATATGTATAATACGTTCCAGACCTGAAGTCTGGCAGAAGTTCCTAAGACAACATTCAGAAGTGATATTGCAATGAGATACTCTTAGCTTTAGAGCCTACAGAATATGTGGTTTGTCTTTTAATCCAGGTGTGTCCTCTGAGTAATCCTGGACCACCATGGATCCCTTAGGGAAGACAGTTGTATAACTGAAAGATGGAAAGATGGATGTATGTGGGTACTAATGTAGATATGTAATTAGATATGTAGTAGTGGGTATGTATCTATTGGTCCTGGTGTTATTTTACTATTAAAACACAAGTCTTGATTTAAAAATGCTAAATAAGCAGAAACAGGAGGAAAATAAAGGGAGAAAAGATTATTATTGTGAGGACAAGATAATTTGAAGGGAAATTGAAAAATGTTTATAAGATCTCTAGCATTTTCTCTATGCTGTAATTTCCTGTTACTGTGTTAGGTTTCAAACTATTTAGAAGTCTTATTTGTTTTTTAAAAGATTTGTTTATAGATTTGAAAGGAAGAGAGGTAGAAAAGAGAGAGCTAGAGGCAGAGTAAGAGACCAGTCTTCTATCTTTTGGTTCATTCCCCAAATGTCTGCAATGAAACCAGAAGTTGGGAACTCCATGTGGGTCTTCCACATGGATGGCAGGGACTCAGATATTTGGGGGTATCGCCCGCTGCTTGCCATTCACATTATCATGAAACAGAATTGCACGCATGGAATAAGTGGGACTCAAACCAGGCACCCCAATATGGGATGCATGCACCCCAAGAGGCAGTTGAACTCACTGCACCATCATCCCCATTCCTTTATAGTACCCCTGATCATTAAATTCATTCATTAATTACAATTTATGAGCCTGAAATGTTGGGGTTCAGCTTTATTCTGATAGTTGCCGTACCTTGTCTGTGCAAACAAATTGGCAAGTCCATAAATATGGAAAAAAGTGTCTACTGAATTTTTGTAAAATAATGTTCATTAAGAAAATCAAATTGACTTATATAGTTTTTGATAGAGTGAAGTGAACTGAAATGGGTACAGCTGGGGTCTGGTTTCTCCATCCTTGTCCTGATCTAGCCATTCCTACTTGGGAAGATCCATATAAGCTGTCTGGTCTCCAATTAAATAATCTGGAAATTGAGTTAACAAAGGGACTTATATTAAAGCTCAGAATTACACTGCCTTCTGCTTTTCTCCCAATCCACCCCCTATTTTTCCTTCTCTCTGTTCTACTTATTTTTGACTTTGTTCACCATCTAAGCACACAATACCCTCTTCCAACTTCCTAGCTAAAACCTTAATTTTCTAAGATTTCCTTCTGAGATTTCATCCCCAGGCTTTTTTTCTTTCCTTACTCATCTTCTAGTCACACCAGCCAAAGGAAAGGATAAACTACTCTATCCATGTGTAAGTAAATAAATATTACCCTTTCCAGGCTGTTTTCAATGTTTTTAAAACTTAAGACCGGAGCCAGCTCTGTGGCGCAGTGGGTTAAAGCCACAGCCTGCAGTGCCGGCATTCCATATGGGCGACAGTTCTAGTCCTGGCTGCTCTGCTTCTGATCCAGCTCTCTGATATAGTCTGGGATAGCAGTAGAAAATAGCCCAAGTCCTTGGGCCCCTGTACCCATGCGGGAGACCCGGAAGAAGCTCCTAGCTTCGGATCAGCTCAGCTCTGGCCTTTGCGGTCATTTGGGGAGTGAACCAGCGGATGAAATACCTCTCTCTCTCTCTCATTCTCTCTCTCTCTCTGGTTCTACCTCTCTCTGTAACTCTTTCAAATAAATAAAATAAATCTTTTAAAAAAACATGAAGAATTGATCCAGTAATAGAGATTTTTGGAGCAACTTTATCAAAACAGAATGGGGAGAATGTTTCTAAGCATTCCCTAACAAGACACATTTGTGGTTAAGATAGCATATTTTGATCACTTTTTTTTTCTTCAAGTGAAATGCAACACTTAAGAAGAAAACACAATTCTTTCTGCCCAAAAATTGGCATTCAAATTAAAAACTCAGCATTCTCTTTTGTAACTGAAAAATTTAAGTTTAATTTATTTGGAAATAATGTTAATTGGTAAGAACTCTATTCTGAAAAAAGTATTGGAATGTTCTGTTTCAAAAGCAAATAAGAACATTATGCTGGATGATAAAATTTCGGAAAGAAGTAGTAATTAAGTACTTAATTAAGTATATATATAAGTATATATACTTATATACTTAATTAAGTATATATATATGTATATATACTTAATTAAGTATAGTCATACGTGTCACTCTTTAAATTTAAATAGTGAACTTTCCCTATATGCTTACTGCCATCTTATATAACTAGGTTTAAGTTGTTACATAGTAAAATATTTATTGACCTTATTCCATAATGACTTAATCCTAATTGTTCCTTTTGTTGTATTTTCAACAGCAGCAGTTTCAAACTACTTCAATTATTCCTATTACTTGAAATCTGAACAGAAGGACCCCGACAAATTCAGCCCAAATTTTTACACCAATGGTGATCAGTAGCCTATAAAAAGGTTATACATTTTAATAAAATGTTGAAATAAATGTGTTATTTTTTTCTAGCTGGGAATGCTTTTCATTTCAGCATCATAGATGTGAATAAAAGCCTCTGCCTATAGAAATAGAGTTAAGTTATTAAAGCTGTCACCGTAACTGAAATTAAAATCTAAAATCTGGTTGCAGTACATGTCATAATATTATTCAAAATCTGTTGAATAAATAGGATGTTGCAGTGATTTTCCAAATTATTCTCAGCAGATTTTATTTCCTAAATAAAATCTTACAATAAACAACATCAAGGAAACAAATTTTTTGCAAAGAGATAATTTCTTTCTAAAGTGGCAGTAGGAAGGAAAATGAGACTTCCTATCAACCTAACTTCTCCATTGCTCTTTGAGGCTGGCTGTCACCTTTGTCTAGGGCCCATTAGTTCTCCAAGGAATCCAGTTCCAAAAGCCACTTGTCAGTTTTAGTTATGTCATAGTTATTTGTATCAAATCCATGCCATTGCAAATAACCTGAAGAAGTTTGGCCAAAATGCATTGTAACACACAAAAAAATGTAATCGCTCTATGGAAAACCTTAGAGAACCACACAAATAAAGCACAAAGTTGAGACAAGTGATCCTTGAAAAAGGAAATCTACTGAGTGATATACTGGTACATTTGTATGGCTTTCCTCCCAAGGATTACCCAGTCCACAGGGTCCTGGGAAAAATCTAGAAATTAAATAATAGGCTACAATATTAGTGGATAAAAGTTTACTGTTAGAGGAAAGGGTTGGGGGCTGTCAAGTGGCTGGGCACTTAGGAAATTATTTCAGGAAGAGAGGAGGCCACTAAAGCAGACCCTGTAGGTTTGCACATAAAGTTTCTCCTATCCTTGAGTGACTCTTTAACTGTGTATGAGCAAGAAATGTAGGCAAAAGCCACTGGGGGGACTTGAATTGATTACCTTGAGGGAGTTAGAAACTGGCATGTAAATCCTGCTAGTTTAGAAGGGTTCCTATTGAAACCAGAGAGGGCCAACATCCACACTAAGCATGTATCTTAGAAGGAAAAACACGAATAGATGCTCCAAAGAAAGGTATGTGGACCCAAACTTTCACAAGTTCAAGGTGTCAATGAGTAATTTAAGTACACACCAGAAAGTAAACTTCTATCTTTCAGAGGAATATAACAGAAGCCACTGTCTACACAATGCATCATCTGAAGTGTTCAATATATAACAAAAATACAGATGGCAAAGGAAACAGGATGATTGATCCATAATTGAAAGGCCTTCAATAGATACACAACATGAGATCACCCAGATAGTGGAATTAGCAGACTTGGACACTAAAACTACTAATAAATATGCTCAATGACTAGCTTAAATGGAATGGTTTTTATAATAAGTGAGTCAGAGAATAAGTGGAAATTACTTTAAAAGAAATCAAAATAGAAATTCTAGAACTATATTTCCAATATCTGAAGTAAAAACTGCCCATTCCTATTACTCATATTATATTAGAAACAGCACAAATATTGGTAAACATGAGGAAAACTAACATCATAACATTAACAATAAGAGAAAGGGACAAAAAAATGTTTGAAAAGTAAATGAACATGCCAACTCTGATATCTGAACCATGTCCAAAAACGAGAGAATAGAGAAACTGGAAAAGACAAATATTTGAAAAAATAAGGAATGTTTTCCAAAATTGATGGAAAACATTAATTCAAGAAGCTTTTCAAAACCGAACATGGATACAGATACAGAAAAGCTCATTTAGGTCATTACAACCACATTTCCAGAAATCAAAGAGAGAAAAAAAATTTTCAAGCAACCGGAGATGTGGGAAGGTTTTTTTTTTTTTTTAAGATTTTATTTATTTATTTATTTGAAAGGCAGAGTTACAGAGAGGCAGAGGGGAAGAGAGAGAGAGAGAGAAAGAGAGAGAGAGTCTTCCATGCCTTCACTGGTTCAGTCCCCAAATGGCTATAATGGGTCTCCCACAAAGGTGCAAGGGCCCAAGGAGTTGGGCCATCTTCTACTGCTTTCCCAGGCAATAACAGAGAGCTGGATCGGAAGTGGAGCAGCTGGGGCCTGATCTGGAGCCCATATGAGATGCCAGCACTGCAGGTGGTGGCTTTACCCACTATGCCACAACGCCAGCCCCAGAAAGGGATATTTTATACAGAGGAACAGTGATCAGAACTAGGACTGATTTCTCATTAGAAATAAATGAGTCTGGATAACAAAGGAAGCACATTATGAAAATGTGCTGAGAGAGGAGGGAAGGAGAGGGGAGAGAGAAAGTCAAGTCTGGCTTCTAACTAGTAACACAGTCTTTTAAAACTTAAGGCAGGGGCTGGCGCTGTGGCACAGCGGGTTAACGCTTGAAGTGCCGGCATCCCATATGGGTGCCGGTTCTAGTCCCGGCTGCTCCTCTTCTGATCTGGCTCTCTGCTATGGCCTGGGATAGCAATAGAAGATGGCCCAAGTCCTTGGGCCCCTATACTCACGTGGGAGTCCTGGAAGAGGATCCTGGCTCCTGTCTTCGGATCGGCGCAGCTCCAGCCATTGCAGCCAACTGGGGAGTGAACCAGCAGATGCAGACCTCTCTGTGTAACTCTGATTTTCAAGTAAATAAATAAATCTTAAAAGAAAAGAAAACTGAAGGCAAGAGTAGCATCAGTGGGTATGGCCAACCAGGAACACTCGAGACTCTCTCTGAATAATCTGGCAAAAAGTGTAAGAATCAGTTTTGCAGGACCCTGGAATCTAACAGTCCACATCAATAAAGGATGCAGTCAACAAAGAGAAACAAAACTGTGTGATTTTATTAAGAGAGACGTGCATCTTTGTGGCTTACCTGTTAGCATCCCTAGCTCCCTAGCTCCTACACAGATTGCTGCTACGAGAGGAAGTGTTGCAGATCTGACTTTGGAAGAGTGTGGCTGTGTCCTGAGCTGCCTCATAGTCTCCCAGCAATCAGCCCAAGGGTTTTTACTTGTTTCCCTTGACTTGATGCTTCTTTAGAGCTGGCTTGATTTCCCAGGTGGTACTTTTTGAAGGCATTGAAAAGTGAATGTATCAGCCAAACTCCAGTGGCATGAGATAACCATCATGGCAAGCAACAGATAGTCCAAAAAATCTGCAAAGGAAGAGGAAGGGGAAGAAGACATGTGACATAATGTGGGCTTGGATCTAAACCAGAATATAATGAAGAATTAAACGAAATGAAATGGACACGGAATGAAACCGCATAGACTCATTAATAGCAATAGATTTGTAGACTGAATTTAAAAGTCACAAGATTAAAAAAAAAAAAAAAAAAAGACTAAGCTTCATGTTGTGTACAAAAAAAAGTACTTTTAAAAAATCAAGGGGGTGCCGGTGCTGTGGTGCAGTGGGTTAACTCCCTGGCCTGAAGTGCAGGCATCCCATATGGGCGCTGATTTGAGTCCTGGCTGCTCCACTTCCAATCCAGCTTTCTGCTATGGCCTGGGACAGCAGTGGAAGATGGCCCAAGTCCTTGGGCCCCTGCACCCACGTGGGAGACCCGGAAGAAGCTCCTGGCTCCTGGCTTCGGATGGGCGCAGCTCCAGCCGCTGCGGCCGGTTGGGGAGTGAACCAATGGATGGAAGACCTCTCTCTCTCTTTCTTCTCTTTCTGTGTAACTCTTTCAAATAAATAATCTTTTAAAAATTTTTAAAAAAATTAAAAGAAGGGGGACTGGAAGTAAAAGGATAGGAAAAATATATACTGAAAACTCTAAACGAAGGAATTCCTGGTGTGGTAATAAAAATGTCAAAAAAATCTAGACATCAAGACTCAAGACAAGAAGTGTTACCAATTTTTTAAAGATTTATTTATTTACTTGAAAGTCAGAGTTACACAGAGAGAGAAGGAGAGAGAGAGAGAGGGAGAGAGAGAGAGAGAGGTCTTCCATTGGATGGTTCACTCCCCAGTTGGCCACAATGGCCTGAACTGTGCTGTTCCAAAGGCAGGAGCCAGGAGTTTCTTCCAGGTCTCCCACGCGGGTACAGAGGCCCAAGGACTTGGGCCATCTTCTACTGCTTTCCCAGTCCATAGCAGAGAGCTGGATTGGAAGTGGAGCAGCTGGGGCTCAACCTGGCACCCATATGGGCTGCAGGCACTGCAGGCTGTGGCTTTACCTGCCACGCCATAGCACTGGCCCCAGTGTTACCAAGATTAAGAGTCACTTTGCAATAATTAAGAAAGCTTTCTTCTTTACAAAGAAAAAAATCTGACAGAACTGAAGGTAGAAATTGATAAATTTAAAATTGTTTTGGAGATTTTAACATGCCTCTCTGAGTGAATGATTGCTTGACTAGAAAGAATGAATAAATACAGATATAGAGGCTTTTAACAGTATTATCAATCTCCTTGACCTAATTGATATTTTTAAGACTCTATACCCTTAAATTGCAGAATGAACAGTCTTTAAGGTGCACATGGGATGTTCCCTAAAATAAACAACATGTTAAGCCATAGCATGTTTCAATACATTTGCAAAGATTTAAATCTCTTAGAGATATTTTTTCTGCCATGTGAATCATAATAGGATAAGTACAAATGCAAGTGATTTCTAAACTGATGAATCTGCCAATACCAATTTGAAAGAAAAGTTTTGAATTTCATTTATTCGGGGGATGAGATGAATACTTATAAAATCTGTAGGAAAATTTAGGATTTGTCTTAAATGAGGAAATGTAAGTTATAGGACTTTTTTCTCTGATCCTTTGTCACTCAGTCTTTTAATAATTGGAGTGCAGTACTTTCTTTAGATAATTGCTATTTGGAAGTTCAAAACACGATAGTGTGAATTTTCATTTTGGACTAAGTGCACTGAGGTAGTGACTGAATCGTACATTTAGTTTTACTACTTCACACTGACATTCTCAAAGGCAGGAACAACGCCCTTCTGATTCCTCTCAGTGAGTTTTTTGCCTTGAAGATGTTCAACAAACACGTGTTGAATGAATGCCTGTATCTTTAGCTGGGAACCTGATAAACACTTATCAAAAGAAAATGCAGCGATCCACACTTGGAAGGAACTTAGAACTTACCCAGCACAAGCTGTAAAGCAAAAGAGAGCGGGGCAATAGAATAGAAGTTGGTTTTGAAATGCAAGAAGTAAACTTTGGTCCATCTCATCATACTATTTAAAGACAGGTTCAAGCATTTTGGGGTTGCTATTAGAAATAGGTTTATGCTGAAAACAATACTTATTTTATTTGTTTTTAGGATTCAAATTTTTATGATGCAGATTCTTTTTGGAAAATATCTGTAGAATTATATTTTCAAACATTCATCTCTTGTTTTTCTTTTCTCATAAAACCCAGAGAATGACTCATGGTCTTTCTTGAATTAGAGAAAAATTGCGGAAAGACCTTACAGCAAATGGCTACACCAACAAAGTAATTCTCCTTACCTTATAAGTACAAAAAAGAAGCATAACACTAAGCCTTTCGGGAAGAAACATTCACTTACACACTCTATTATTCTCTATTTCTCTACCGAGTCTCTTGCTCAGATACACTCAGTCACTATTTAGCTCTGTACTGCTTGTTAATCCTAAATTATACACTGGGAAAACTCTATTTAAAACCTTCTTTGCCACTTTTCCTCCCAGCAGCAACCCTCTTGTGCATTTATCCACCTGCACCCCACTGTGATGAGGAGAACAAAGACAGAGTATTAGTGTGGAAACAGAAGCACGCAGAGCAAAGTGATTTGTCAAGAGCAGGCAGTTATCTATGATGCAGGAAATGCTCTTTTTCAATCTTAGGATTCTCATGGTCTTCCGTGGAAGGTTGAGAAGTACATTAGAACAAAAACAGTGCTATTGGAGTGTCAATAAATGGTTTGGACTAGCAAAGCATGCAGTATATATTCAATATGAATGTGGATTTTTTTTGTTGTAGGCAGGTTTTTTAGAATGAAAATATAAGTTTATTTTGATGTAAAAATTTATTTTAATATCCACGCTTGTTTTTTCTCTCATTTCTCACATTAATGTGATTAATACAAAGAGAACAAATTCAGTCTTGTTCACAGACTCAATCCTAAGAATATAATGATACTTCTCTCCTTCCTTTCTAATATAAATAAATGTCTTAATTATTGTCTCCTATAAAACCATTCCCTAATTGTGCAAATCAGTAAATATATTTAGGCCCAAATGAATATAGTTTATTAAAAATAGAAATTGATAACATACTTTTAAATCAACTCAAATTATTCTGACCATCCTGACATTATTATTACTGGTTATTTAGTGGAAATAGCTTTAAAAGATGATGCAGAAATCTAGGTTGTAGTCACTTAACTACCCTTTGACCTTAAGGAAGTAGTTTGAGTCTTCTGAGACTCAATGTCTATAACAGAAAACTTTAAGGTCACCTTCAGAAATAAAATTCTGAACATTTGCTTCTCCAGGTGGCCGCAAAGTGAGTTGATATGGAGATCTTGCTTGAACCTAATAGCAGAAAGCAAAGGAATAACATTACAAATCTGGGATGGAAATAGATAAGCAGAATCCCAAGTCATTTTTGTTTCTGTTACTATTGTTCTTTTTTGTTATTTGACAAAAATGTACCTAGCACAAAATAAACTTATTTTTTTTCAAGATCCATCTAAATAATAAAAGCAACTAATGAGAAACAAGCTAAAATGCAGATGCTGATTAACTGCCAATGATTTCTGTTAATTACAGGGGTTCCTTTTGAAAATTTTCGTAGGACATTTCAGTTATTATATTCCAGTTGTTGCTAAATATTGAGCTGTCTCTTTTTCAGGAATAGCCTCCACTCATCATGCAGACTTTGAAGGGAAACAAAATGATCTGTGAAGAGAGAGATGGTTATCAGAGTAAAGCACAATGAAAGGTCTGCCCGACAGACAAAGGAACCAACGTGGGAATTGTGTCAACTACCAGATATTTCCATCTTATTCTGATCATATCTTCAAGGACCTGGGAAAGAACTTCCATGTGGGCCCTCCCAATCCCATTGCCAACAAGGGATCTGGTTCTGCAATGGCTTCTTATCACTGAACCTACAGTTTTGGTAAAAGGGTCCCCTCTGGCCCTCTCCTCCTCCTCCGTGGGCTTTCTCTACTCCAATATGACCACTCCTCTGAGTCTAGCAGTTTTCACCATCTCAGCACTGGTGACCTTGTGAGCCAGATAATTCACTGTTTCTATGTCTGCATGGAGGTTAATGGTGATGTTAGATGTTTAGCAGCATCTTTGACTTCTACAAAATAGACGATCACCAGTATCTAATCTAGTGTTACACTATCTAGTTGTGACAATCACAGTGTCTCCAGACATTGCCAAAAGTCTGGGGAAGAGGCTTGGAATAATCTCACCTCTGGTTGAGAACTCCTATACTATGGTGATTCTGGGACTGGAGTTGAACTTAGTATTGGCTATATATTTCTGCACACTTCCACAAATATCCTGGGAGCAAGTTTGCACTATGCCAACAGGTCCTGGGTGAATGTGGGTGGAAATAAATACTGAGCATTCTAGAATTAATACAGAAGATCCCAATTTCAGGTTGGAGCATACTGATGGACTGGAATGCCCTTTACAAGGATATGATGTAGTGTGCTAGCACAAAGGAATGCGAGTGATTTAAATTCTTTGCTAGGGTGGGTGGTTGGCTGAAAGCAGAATCCAGTGGGAACTCACTCCCAGTAAAGTTGAAATGCCAAAATCATGAGTTCCAGGGCAAGAGAAATCGTTCCAGGTGATCCAGTCTGAAGCTTAAGGTGGAGTGCTCCTCGATGCTCACAAAACAACTATATAAGATGTATATGGCAGGCCATGTGCCCAACCCTCTCCTTTATCTGGCTCTTGAATTCTGAGACAATATCCACCTATCTAATCACCCCAGGGTCTGATACTAGACACCTAGGGTCAGGGGGACACTGCAGTTATTCAAGCCAGCCAACAACAAGCCTACTTACTCTGCCTTGTATGTCTCTTCCTGCAGAAAACACAACAAACATTCTTGCCCCTATATTTGCTCCTCCCTCTGCCTCTTACTGGACTCTGATGCTTCCCCCAAGGGCAATGTGGCGGACATGTCCCCTTCTCTTGGAATCTGTGAGCATGACAAACTATTTCCTCAAAGGTAACTGTTCCCAGAGCTGGTGGCCTCACCTTCCCTGAATAACAATACAACCTACATTTTATAAACAGAGGGCTTCTCCAACACGAAGCTGCCTCAGGGCAGACAGCTTCTCCTGCAACAGGCTTTTGCAGAACATGGTAGACATGCCACTGCGAGGGTCAGTGGCTTCCCCCAGAACATCCCATGGGAAACTGCAGGTGGACTGCCACTGGGGACATCTCCCAAGAGCAATTTTCCTAGCTACCAAGAAGGTCATTGCTGGCCAGTTATGAAGAACAGATTCCCTGCAAGTTTCCCTGGGAGGGTACCATGATAGCTTCTCTTTCACTGGGTCAAGGTTCTTCGTCTCTAACAAGGTCCATCCCATGATACTGAGTGGTGCTTATATATTTATCACTCCTGCATTCATTAGAGTTTTTCTAATTCTCATTAGTCAACCCTTTGTTACTTTAATCCCATTGGAGTTAGTAATTCTTTGTATTGAATTTTCCTGTTCAGACTACTGTGTGGATTTATCTCCTGATTAGGCTCCAGCCTACATTATATTGAAAGATATATATATATATATATATTCGTGATGATAAAGAGACATAGGTTTTCCTTGTTGGCACATTCCGGAGGAATTGGAGTCTTCATGAGCATTGATATTCCTAATACTTTTCCTAATACTTAGCATATTGATTTGCTTCATGGCAGGGGACATTTAACCAATGACCACAAGAGTAAAGAAAATTCAATATTTACTTATATAGAATTGCAACTTAAAAAAGATCCTGTGCCAAATTTTAAAATCTGTATATGCATGTAGAATATCAAACTCAGGGGGAAAATAACACGAAATCCTCATGAGCAACATAGCAGTGTTGGTTGCCTGAACTGAAGCCAAGAGGCTCCTAGCAATGCAAGACAGGATTATAGATACAAGATACTCATGCAAACCCCTTTACTAACAATCTTCATCACAAAGAAAAATGGAATCTTTCCCCTTACTGTTAAAATACTCTTAGACTTTCATGCCTGCTATGCCTTAGTTTAACTGAACATTTGACCTCCAAACAGTTCATTCTAAAAACAAATAATGAGGTCATGTCACTCACCAAGCACCCTGTGCAGGATCATTTTTGTTAGAGTAATGCGGATAATGCCTACATCAAAACAGGCATATTACAGACTTGCTCTATTATAAGATGGTAATAATGTTAATAAAATGGCACAGATCTTATCTGTGGTGTGATCTATCTCCCGGACACCATCCTATGCTCTAGCCCCAGTGCCATTGCAAGAAGCCAAGTGACCAGATGGCCCAATCACAGGTGTCAGCTCCACTCCTACCATAATGGGATTTGTTGCTCCTATTTCCCTGCCCCCTGCAAAGGTATAGCAGGACTTGTTTCTCGCACACATGATCTCTCTCCTGATCTCTCTCTCTCACTCTCCCGTCCTTTCTCATGGGCCCGTTGGGTTTCCCCCACCCAACAATGAAAGTTTCCTCTAACTTCGGTGTTTGGTGTGTTTTGTGATGGCCTTACAGATAGTCATTTGATTTTGTTTCGAATTAATGTTCTTCCAAAAAGTGTACACTGGAGAGGCTGAGCATCTGTGAGCAATGTTTGTAGGAAAAAATATGCTGTCTTTTAAGAAATGTTTATCCATTTTTTTCCAATTTCATTGAGATATAATTGACAAATTCGAGTATGCAAAGTGCAATGTGATGTTTTGATATGCATGCTACATTTGTTTCCACTCTCAAGCTAAACATTATCTATCATCTCCCATGGTTACTGCTTTTGTGGTAGGAATATGTAAGGTCTATCTTCTCAGCAAATTTCAAGCACATGTCACATTATTATTAACTCTAGCCACCACCTTGTACCTTAGGCTTCCAGAATTTATTCCTCTCATAACTGAAAGTCTGTCCCCTTTGTCCAACATCTCTGTGGAGGTCACCTGGGCCCCTGGCAATAAGGAAGCGATAATAAAAATCCCCAGCAATAAGGAAATCACTAGTGAAGGAAAAGTCATTAGCCTGCGGCCAACTGCCTCAGATAAGTATCTCCCAGATTATAATCCACAGCCCAGCCATCGCCAGCTAAGAGTTGGCCTGCTCACCGCTGCTCCCTTGCAGTATATTTAAATAAATACATATACATACATATATGTGTGTATATATATATATATATATATATATATAAATACTCTGCTCGCTCCTCTCTGCATCGTTCTGCAGCCCTGTGCATTCATTCACCACCCACACTGCCAGCCTCTGTGCAGTTTATCCCCATGGCCCTCTCCTCGCTTCCTCCACCCCCAGACCCTCAAAAGAACACTTCTAACTTCTGCCTTCATGAGTTTGACTTGTCAAGGAAAAATAAAATTAATTAACTCATTTAAATTAAAACAAAGTCATTGAAATTAAAACAAACCCACTTCTGGGTTTATGTCCACAACTTAGATATCAGTTCCTAAATATCCCCCTCTCTCCTTTCTTTTCTGGAGATTACTACTTGCTAAGAACTCATGTTAAAATTCTGTAAAGAAGTCTGAAGATACAGTCCGGAGATCACACCTGATGAGTTTTGTTAATTACTACTTTATTTCTGCCATTGACAGTCTGTTTTTATGCAATTGTTACCAACAAATTCTTTACATAAAAGGGAAAATAAAGGATTTTATGTGAGCCAGTTATGTCAGAATGTGGGAAAACAGGTGTTCAAATGACCTCAGGATTGTTTCTCCATGTGTGAAACCATTTAAGTGCTTTGTTCAACAACCTGAGGCTTCACCCCTTCCTGCTGCTATCCCCAAAACTGTAAGATTTCTTTGTCATAGCTCAGAGCATAGGGTTTTGTCCCATGCATGATGAAAAACATATAAAAGGAAAAAAATTCACAGATGGTACCTGCAAACTAAGTAAGCTTTGAAAAACAAGATTCCTAAATTCTAATGCTAGATTTGCCTCTCTCTTAGTAACTATGCTACTCAGTTTCAATTTCCTACCTGGTGAAAGAAGAAATCTTCCAAGATCATAGTATGAAAATACAAAAAGAACACTCTTACAAGGTATTTTGTTATGAGGTGAAAAGAACCGATACTTATTCATAGATATGCTCGCTGTGATTTCCAAACGTAAGTGATGATGCACACTATCCACCTGCTATCAGGCTTCAAGTTCTGATGCTCAAAAATGTGTATCTGTTACAGACATATACTTTCCATTTAGGCTTAAATATACAACAAATGGACTATGTCAGATCATGGATTCCAATTTCCCCATGCAGCCTTTAATGCATCCTACTTGTTTAGCATTTGTGGTGACTTTCTTTCTTGGCCAATATTTGATCATAATTTCAAACGCACATTAGGTTTATGTTATTGTATTGTGGATAGCTCATAGTTACTGTGATCCTACTCCATTATAAATTTCAGGTCCTAGCCACAAGGACCACCCACAGAGATAATCAGGCAAAACAATTTTCCGTCTCATTCCTTTTTCATGACCGAACTGAACATCCCCGGCTTAGTATCTGAATCCTGGCAATACAGAGCTGGGGCGGGAATTCCATAAAATGTTGACGAAGGAAGCAGAGAGCAGAATCACTGTGGGAAAAATTGCAAAGTGTTTAGAGGTTTTACAAGAGGAAGGAGAGAATTGATGTCATTTGACTGATCTTAAATCAGCCTGGGCTAAACACTTCAGGCAAAAGGCTAGGAAGCAGATTTCCCTTGGTCTCAAGGGCAGGGGAGAAGGGACCAAAGTGGTTTTTTCCAGTTCTTACTGATGTGATTAAACGACTCGATCTCTGGCTTTCTCACTGACTTTGCTGAAGAAGAAACCAATTGGTGGCAATTAGGATGTTGGCTTTACCACATGGACACCTGCTCAGGGAGCTGAGCTGAGAATTCATTAAATTCAAATATGTCAGCAGCTGTCAGGTTGTAACAATTCAGGTCATTTCTATCCTAAGCTGGAAGCAAACCAGGGGCAAAGAGGGTAAAATTGCTGAAGGATCCATAGAGACATCAACTTACTCTTACATAAACATTCTAGGCACTTCTTCAGCTCCAGTGCTTTGATTTCAAAACGTTTGGTCACCCCCTAGACTTTCATTTACAGATTATTTCTAAAAGGAGCTTGAGTTGCCACTTTATCAGGCACATCCTATAGCTTCCGAATGTCAGCACAGTGTGCTTAGAGTTGTGATTTAAGGTGCCTTATGGAAACAAAATTAAATGGAATATAATGTACCTTTGAACAATATCCAACTGTCAATGCTTGATGCCTGCAAATCCTATATTGCACATTAGTATTAAGCCTTTATTTTGCTGTTCCTGGGCTTCCCTGTGCCCTGAGGATGATGAGAAACTTTACGAGGGATTAGCACTGGGCTGGCCACGGCCTCCATCTGCTCCTCCAGCCTTACCTTCTGGCACGTTCCTTCCCCCTTACAGACACTTGCTCTTCTCTCAGGCCCTGTCGCAGTCATGCGCCCCCTCTCTAAAGGTTTCCAGTCATTCTGTCGCCTCTTGTGGAACATTCCTCCTCCCTTTTGTCACAGCCTAGTGCCTGCTCATGCTCTGAGTTCAGTGTCCTACTCATGGGGAGTTTGCTGAGACCCCTCGCTAGGTCCATGCCCTTCTGGGGCCCTTCAGTTCTCCTGTAGCTCCTGTCATCGTCACTCAGTAATTCAGGATGATTGTCTTTCTGCCCCACTAGAATCTAAGCTCTGGCAGGGCCACATCTCCTTTGTTTCACTGTTAAATCCTTAGCAAAACACCAGGAACAGTGTTTGTGTATATTTATTTTTTCTTGAAAAAATTGAACAAATTAATTATAAGGAAATCAATATTAGAACATCATTAAAGACACCATACAGTAGGTATGAGTAAATTGCATTCATCCTAACACAGCCATCATTTTAGATATTTTAAAGCAATCTGACCAACTTAAAATCCTTTCATATCATTGGGCTACTGTCTTGTCACTGTGTTGTATATTGACAACTGTTTTTTTCCATATAGTGAAATAAAAGTGCAGGAATTTTGTAAAAAGCATCTCACAGAGAAGACACAGAAAAATTTACTTCCCAGATGATATAACCACTTTCACAAAAGAAGAAATGAGGGGCTGATGCCGTGGTGCAGCAGGTTAACACCCTGGCCTAAAGCGCCAGCATCCCATATTGGTGCCGGTTTGAGTCCCGGCTGCTCCACTTCCAATCCAGCTCTCTGCTATGGCCTGGGAAAGCAGTAGAAGATGGCCCAAGGCTGGTACCGCGTCTCAATAAGCTAATCCTCCGCCTGCAGCACTGGCACACCGGGTTCTAGTCCTGGTCGGGGTGCCGGATTCTGTCCTGGTTGCTCCTCTTGCAGTCCAGCTCTCTGCTGTGGCCCAGGAGTGCTGTGGAGGATGGCCCAAGTGCTTGGGCCCCTGCACCCACATGGGAGACATGGAAGAAGCTCCTGGCTCCTGGCTTTGGACCAGTGCAGCTCCGGCCGTTGCAGCCAATTGGGGAGTGAACCATCGGATGAAAGACCTGTCTCTCTCTCTCTCTCTCTCTCTGCCTCTCCTCTCTCTTTGTAACTCTGACTTTCAAATAATAAATAAATAAATATTTTTTAAAAAGAGGAAGAAATGAAATTGGAGCCAGGAAGCAGAAAATACATTTCACAATGAAACTCAAGCCGTTTGTTGCTTCTAAGGATAACAAAATTGTATTGAAATGGGGAAGACTAGATTTTCTACATCTTAAGTAAAACTCAAGACTTTTTTACTAAAAAGACAGGAGAGTTGAAACAGTGAGAAGACAGGCATATGTGTGATGGTGGGTGTACACTAAGCAGGATTCGTAGATGCGTTTGGAAAGCTCTGTGTTTGTGCACACCACGGGCATGTTCTATGAATCTCAATCTGAGGTGTTTAGAGTTTTTCAGAAGAGGAATGTGGTGGGATCTCTATGACTTTTTATTAAAAGAGCCTAGAGTATGGGGCCAGTGCTATGGCATAGCAGGTAGAGTGGCCACCTGCCATGCCTGCATCACGTATAGATGCTGGTTCAAGTCCTGGCTGCTCCACTTCCAATCCAGCCCACTGCTAATGGCCTGGAAAAGGCAGTGGAACATGACCCAAGTGCTTGGACCTCAGCTACCCACGTGGGAGACCAGGAAGAAGCTCCTGGCTCCTGGTTTTGGCCTGGCCCAGGCCCAGCTCTTGCAGCCATCTAGGGAGTGAACCAGCAGGTGGAAGATCTTTCTCTGTCTCTCCATCTCCCTCTGTAACTCTGACCTTCAAATAAATAAACCTCACATATATTTATATATTTTATAAATATATTTTATACATTAAAATATATAAAAAATAAGAAGTCTGCAGTATAAAATCAGTTTCATAATGATTAATCTGGAGAAAACAGATACAAGTATTAAAGACTGAACAGGGCAGGTGTCGTGGCACAACAGGTTAAGCTACTGCCTGGGATGCCCACAATCCTGTATCAGAGGGCCAGTTTGAGATCCAGCTACTTTTCTTCTGATCTACCATTCTTGCAAACGTACCTGGAAAGGCAATGGAAGATGTCCTGTGTCCTTGGTCCCTCACCACCCACATGGGAGACTCAGATGGAATTCCTGGTTCCTGGTTCAGCCTGGTCCAGCCTTGGAAATTACAGAGATTTGGGAAGTAACCCCTGAGATGGAAGATCTCTCTATCTCACCTTCTGTCTGTCACTCTGCCTTTCAAATAAGTAAATAAATAGAAATATTTCTAAATAAAATGAAGTATTAGAGGCACAGAGACTGTATTTTGCCATAATGCAGATGAGTAAACAGGACTCTGTGGGTGTAGGAGAGCAGGTGCACAGATAGTCCTCAGGGATCATGGTCAGAAGCTGGTGGTGTGCACATAGTTAAAGGAGAGGAAAAGGGTCAGAGGCAAATGGAAAGGCTGACTTCCTTACAGAAACACACGAAAGGATGGTGCTGTTAGTCTTGGCCAGTGCGCTTACTTTCCAACCTTCGTATGCTTTCTGTGTCCAGAGCCCTCCTGATATTCTTAGTGCCCATGTACACACAGGAATGCAAATATTGGGGCATTTTTTACAATGTTGTGGCTACTCAGACTCAGAATGAGTTTTGACCTCTTTAGCCTACTCATGTAGGCTCAGATTACTTCTTATTTTACAAGTTAGATATTAAATGACATAGAACAAAAGGCTTAAATATTATTAATTTATTAATTTAAATAGTAAATGTTATTAAATAACATAGAGCAAAAGATTAGGTGTGTCTTTTTCTTCACATTCTCTTTACAAAGAAAAAAATCCTATGGAAGATAAGCAAAATGCATCTGTCAAAATGTCTACCAATAATAAATCAATCAAGGGGTACATTCAAGACTCAGTCATCATTTTGGCATTTTTGAAGACCATATGGCAGTTGTTAAAGTCAAGTACAATATTGTTTGTTTGAATAATTTCAAAATGCAAACTTAAGTTATTGTGTTATTCGGGGAGTTTTACAATCAACTGATTCGAGTTTAATATTTAAGAATATTTTTCAGCTCTTCAGAAGCTGCAGACAATCTCCACAGCAAATGCATGTCGTAGTTTGTGGAGCCACTAACACGTTACCTTGCTCTTCACGGTTAATCCACCTTGTGCTGATCGGCCTTCCCTATGCAGGTATTTGAACTTATCACCAATGTGTCAGGAGTTAGGAATGTGCCGTTCAGCACTGTTTACTCTAGCTTTTAAACTAAATCCAGGCCTAGTGCACCCATGATTGTGCATCTGTAAAGTAGGTGACTGTATCCAGCTTAATTAGCAAGACCCAGGTGAATTCCCTTAGCAGTTGTACATATCAGGATAACTGCAAATGGCAAAATATAAAATGAGTGACAGAGCATTAGTTTGGTGTGTGTGCATGGGGTGCGGAGTGTTCTTGTCTAGGTTTTTATTTACAATGAGAAATATAAGGAAGATTTCAATTTAACATGTTCTGCCGCCATCCATCCCCCAAGCCTTAAAAGATTACCAGGAGATGGCAAGATAAATTGGAAAGAAGTCATTTTTGAAATACCATCCGTATCAAGGAAGAGGTCTCATATGTGACATAACCATAGTAAACAAAATACGCATGGATATTATCACAGCAGAGTTTTTCAGACCTTGGATCCGATCTATAAAATCTTCATCAAGCCAACTTAATTTTTCTCACTGACTTATATTAACATAAAGATTTAGAAGGAGATTGAATTTCATCTAGGATTAATTTTAGAAAGATAAACTGAGGCCGGTGCCGCGGCTCAGTAGGCTAATCCTCCGCCTGGGGCACCGGTACTCCAGGTTCTAGTCCCGGTTGCCGCGCTGGTTCTGTCCTGGTTGCTCCTCTTCCAGTCCAGCTCTCTGCTGTGGCCCGGGAGTGCAGTGGAGGATGGCCCAAGTGCTTGGGCCCTGCACCCGCATGGGAGACCAGGAGGAAGTACCTGGCTCCTGGCTTCGGATCGGCGCAGCGTGCCGGCTGTAGTAGCCATTTGGGGGGTGAACCAATGGAAGGAAGACCTTTCTCTCTGTGTCTCTCTCTCACTGTCTAACACTGCCTGTCAAAAAAAAAAAAAAAAGATAAACTGAAAACCACTAATACACGTGTCAATGTGTGAGTAAACGTTTGCCTTTAGAATTTCACATTAGAGTTTGGGCATCCTTAAGGCTGTGTACTTTTTAAAACATTTTTAAGCAAATATATAAAAATTATACAAAATTGTGAGGTACGAGCTGATGTTTCCATAATATATAATGTGTAATATCCAATCAGTGTAAATAAATCTCTCTCTTCAGTCAACATTTCTTTATGATGAAAACATCCAAAATCCTGTTTTCTAGGATTTTTTTAAGGGAAATGTGCAGCATGGTGATGTTTTCATTTTTAACAAAGGACATGAAATTCTACATTTAGGGAGAGGTGAAGAAGATGCATGGTGAGAGCGGAAGGGGCTTCCGTCCATGATCTATTCTACGCAGTGAGTGACAGTGCCAGGACTGGCAATGCTTTGATTGCCTCTGGTGGAGGTCGGTTCCCTGTATAATACAGTGGAGCATGAGAATTTCTGACTGTGGAGTCCAGCTGCCTGGTTTCCAGTCCTAGTCCAGCACCTAAGGTTTCTGTGGTCTTGAGCAGCAAGCTAACCTCTCTGTGCCTGAGCTTCCTCATCTGCAGTACAACTTCATGTGAGGTTAAAATGAGCTGTCAGCTGTAGAACTCTTAGAAGCTTATTAGGTACACAGTGACTTACATAAAATCCATCTTTTAGAAAGAGGTCTTAAGAGTTAGAACTATGTCAGGGCAGTTGGCCTCCTTGTAAGTTGTGGTTGTGGCATCTACAGCCCCTATCAAAGTACCTGGATTCGAGTCCTGGCTCTGACTCCCAGTTGCATTTGCTCTTAATGTCGACCCTGGGAGGCAACAGGTGAAGGCTTAAGTAGTTGGGTCTTTGCCACTCTACAGGGGAGACAGGTGTTGATTTTTAGGCTCCCAACTCTGGCTTGGCCCAGTCCTGTCTACTGGAGGCATGTGGTGAGTGAACCTGTGGACTGCAGGTCTCTCTCTCTCTCTCTCTCTCTGTCTTCAAATAAAAATGAAAATCAATAGTAAAAAAGTGCAATTTAAATTTTCTGATTTCATGTTTGTAGAACTATTGAAATGCTTTGGTAGACACCATATTTCTTCTTCTAAAATCATTAGCCAAAACTTACTTTCCTTCCTTAGGAATTTCCATCTTACCATGAGCATAGCGAGGAAGTGGAGATGAGCTCTCAGTTTACTGTAAAGCAAATTAGCTATCTCACCCTTCTGATGGCTCATTTGTTTTATCATGAGCAAGCCAGATTATAATATAAATCTTCTTATAAATAATATAAAATATAATATAAATCAGGTCTTTGATGGGTTTGTCCCTGCCTTGTACTGATTGACAGTTTCTTCCCCAAAATTGTCCTTTTTTTTTTTTTTGACAGGCAGAGTGGACAGTGAGAGAGAGAGACAGAGAGAAAGGTCTTCCTTTTTTGCCGTTGGTTCACCATCCAATGGCTGCCACGGCTGGCGCACTGCGGCCGGCGCACCGCGCTGATCCGATGGCAGGAGCCAGGTACTTATCCTGGTCTCCCATGGAGTGCAGGGCCCAAGCACTTGGGCCATCCTCCACTGCCTTCCCGGGCCACAGCAGAGAGCTGGCCTGGAAGAGGGGCAACCGGGACAGAATCTGGCGCCCCGACCGGGACTAGAACCCGGTGTGCTGGCGCTGCTAGGTGGAGGATAAGCCTATTGAGCCGCGGTGCCGGCCCAAAATTGTCCTTAAAAATGCTACTGCCACCAACCCCTTAGGGCTCTTTCATCTCTTGGAGTCCCCCTCCAGGCCACTCTGGTTGAAGGTCTCTGACTTAAATACATCTTGCTTTTCTCTTTTCCTTGTCCACTTGGAAATTCTTCCATGTGAGATGAAGAACTGAGGTAATCTTTTCTCTGCTTTGCTTCATCTGCAACATTATGAGGAATCACCTGCTATTTCCTGAATTTCATGCTTTCCTCTTTATTTGTCTTAATCTCATTTTTCTGAGGTACAATCTAGAATAAATGAAAGGGTATTTTATAAATAAACTACTTGATTCATTGTAAAATAAAAATAAATAATGTAAAACCTACTCTCCTCAAAATTATTTTTGGAAAACTTCAAAGATTACATGATTCTCAAAGAGCAAAGATGATTTTATATTCCCCTTCATTCCCATTCAAATGAGGTCTAGTTTTCACTAATCACTTGGTTTATTATATGCAGGTATATTAGATAACATGCTTGATATAAATTTATTCTATTATCTGAAAGGTCATATGGACATCTATTTCTGTTGAGGGCATAGCACTGGCATCCATATGATTATAAAGATACCAATTCAAACTGGTCAATTCACTTTCTAATCTATCAAAACCACTTATACAACACATTTCCCTCGTGGGGGTAATTATCACTAAAGGATTTCATTAAACAGTTCAAATGTTGATTTATTGCATGTTAAAGGCAGTATGGTATTTACTCTTTCATTTCATAATGGAGATCCCTGAGTGGATTCCAGAAGCTGTCAGCAGTGTGATTTCAAACCATATGTTGCATATTGCTACCATTCCCCGTTGAAAAAGAAATATCTTAATACTTTATTCTCATATTTTCTACTTTGGATTTGCAGTAAACAACTTTTTTCTGTGTGGACTCACATAGCATTTTAATTTGTTTTTATGATTGCCTTCTTTGGAATTTCCAGTTATGACTCAAATCACATTTTGACTAAGTGTTCCCTGGAAGTCATTTACCCATAGTAAAAGAAAAAAATAATATGTATAAAAAAAAAAAAACACTCCCTTATCCCCCACTTGTCATCCCATCTGTAACCATTTGTAAGAAAGAAAGCTGATTTTTTTTATTATTAAGGTAGCATGAGATACATAGATTGTCTGAATAGAACTTCTTCTTGTCGCAGACATATTTTAATCCATTTTCTAAACATAATTCATCAACTTAGCACTTTAACCTATGCATATATTTTATGCATATTTATTATATACAATATAATTTAAGGTATTAAAATATCTACTATACTCTTTATAAAATTCTACTTATAGAATATGATTAGAGGCAACAATAAATACTCAAAAGTAAAAATGATCGGGTTATTGCTAGCAAATTACATAATAGAAAAATGCTATTTTAGCAATCATACATTTTAAAGAAGATACAGATGATGCCGTTAAGATGCCACTTGGAATGCCAACATCCCATATCTGAGTGCCTGGATTCGTGTCCTGCGTCCCCTCTGGTTTTCAGCTGCCTGCTAGTACACATCTTGTGAGATAACAGGTGATAGCTCAAGTGGTTGCATGCCTGCCTCCTATGTGGGAGACCCGGACTTAGTCCTAGTTCCCGACTATAATATGGAATCACAGGAAATGCTAGTGAAACAAAGAAATGAATAGCTCTGTTTTACAATGTGCACAATCTAATGGAACAGATGATTCAACATTTTAAGTAGACAACTAAATTTGAGTATAACAAACATTTAACGTAACACTTCCACCTGAGAATCCAAAGCAGAAGGTTATCAGAATGGAACTGGGATAGAGAGTCAGAGAAAAATCCCAGACAGCTTCTCAGAGAGCAGACGAGAAGGGAAGAAGAAAGAATCCATGTTTTTAAAGTAAAGGATGAAGAGGATCAAGGAGAATTACAAAGATCACACAAAGACCACTGCTTAGTGGGTGGCTCAGCAGGCCCAGGATTTCAGAATTCTGATAATTGCCTCAGAATACAATGTACTGTTTTCTTCAGTTGTGAGTTCACCCATCATTTCCTTCCTATTTATCCTCTTTCCTACTAATTCTTTTTCCCAAGAGTCCTTGGCAAACTTCCTCTCCTCCAACCATCCAAGTCAAGAATGACTTCTGTAAAGTCCCCCACCCTGACTCCTCCAGAAAGCTTAGGGGCTCTGCTTATAAATTCTAACTGACTCTAATTACAACCATGGTTCTTGCCACTGGTTCTCAATCTTGATTATAGGTTCGAATCTCCCAAAGAATTAAAAAATATTGGTACCTGAACCTCACCCTCAGTGACCCATATTTAGGTGGTGTGGATACACTCTGGGTGTTAGAATTTAAATAAAAAGAAGAAGAAAGTAAAATAAAACAAAACCAAGTGATTCTGGAATACAGAATTTGAAGACACTGGCATATGTTTCTGTGGTTGCAATATTTGAGGGATAGTTTACCTATATCTCCCACTGTACTCTATATGGATCTAAACACTTGTACAAAATATACCCCTCATTTTCATGGAGCTGGTTGGAAACAGAAATTGTGTCCAGTGTAACAGCACAACATTTGCCAAGAGACCAGCTAAGCTGGAGGTCCAGCTCTCTGACTTCCTAAAGATGTGCACTTGGGCAAATCATTTAACCTTACAACTTTCAGCTTTCTTGTAAATGTATTGAGATGATTAAATGAGATGCAATAAAATATAATTATGAACAAGAATGTCTTGCGCAAAAGTGACCTTAATAGCAGCTCTTGTTATCTATGCATTATAAATAATTGAGCCAAAGATCATTATAAGAGCTTTAATGTACTTCATTAATTTTTAGAAGAACACTCTAAAATTAGGGTTTCAATAAATAATAAATGTTAGTCTAGTCTCACTTTACGTTTGAGGAAACGGTGCTACAGAGGGTCAAAATAATCGGCCTGGTAACCTGCTGAAGGTCACATATCAGCTAAGAAGCAGAGCCGAGAGGTGAAACCAGTTAGTTCAACCTCTAACCCTGTGATTGAAATCAGTATACTTTCCTGGAAAAGGATGAAAGTAAAGCTATTTCTAAAAATGTTCTCTATTTAATTGTATGTGATTAGTGCCACATGAATGTTGCAAACAGATATTTGAGAAATTTAGGAGGGAAGAATTATTTATGTCCAGGAACTCAAGAAGCTTCATGGAGGAAGTGAAATTTGAGTTGTATTCTGGATGGCTGCCAATAGAGCACATGGCAATTAGCTAGAAACACACATACACACAATCAAACCACCACATTTAAACTATGCATAACAACAAGCTGCTCATGGTTTGAAGTGCTTTAGGTGAGATGCATCATTTCCTGGAAACATATAAAAAGCAGAAATTGAAAGAGAATGAATGCAGCTGTGTTTGGGGTCATTCGGTACACTGGATAACTATTATTAAAGAGCACAGGATGTGACTTTATGCTGCGGTGAATATTTTAATGCTGAGTATACACTCAAAGAAGGGTAGATGATCCTAAGGGGAACACTCCCTTTCATCTGGAATAGAACTTTATTCATCACCGTTCAAATATTTTTAGATTTGTTCTCCTTAAAATCAGCACAGAGATTAGGATGCCCATCATGGCCAAGATTATTACACACATCAGAAGTGCTGAGAAATATTAATACAAAAAAAAGCAAATGAGAGCTTTAGAAAAGAAGAATTTACATTTTCATTATCTTAAATTACCTGCAGGACTTAGAGGAATGAATTTTCTTATTTTTATTTATTTATTTATTTGAGAGGTAGATTTACAGACAGAGAGTGAGAGAAAGAGAGAGGTCTTCCATCTGCTGGTTCACTCCCCAAAAGGCTGCAACGGCTGGATCTGTGCTGATCTGAAGCCAGGAGCCAGGAGCTTCTTCCGGATCTCGCACATAGGTGCAGGGGCCCAAGCACTTGGGCCGTCTTCCACTGCTTTCTCAGGTCATGGCAGAGAGCTGAATGGGAAGAGGAGCAGCTGGGACTCGAACTGGCACTCGTATGGGATGCTGGCACCAAAGCACAGGCCCCAGGAATGAATTTTAAAATATAATAAATAAATAGGTTGGTTAGCACTACACTGTTGGAATGATAATCAGGAAAGACTCCATTTGTAATATCTAAAACTGTATGATGTTTGGGAGTAACTGTAACAAGAATGACATGAATATATAAAGTACACATGTATCAAAAAGAGGAGATAATACTAGGTCCTGGGATGAAGGATTGATTCTGTAAGGCAGGTAGTTTTCTTGGTAAATTTATTGATTGAATGTTTTCCAGGTGGCTACCTCAATGGACTGTTTTGATCACTTGACAAAATGGTTCAAAATGGGAAGAGGGGAGAATTTCTCCATCTCCTTAGATCCACCATAAAACAGCAATAATTAAAATTCCAAAAGCAGAACACAAGTTAACAGGTTAATATGAATGGCCCTAAAATACACCTTGTAATACAACATTGCATGATAAAAGACACCTCAAAAGTTCATTTGAGGGCATTTATTTCCAATACTTGGTAGAGGAAAAAAAATAAGTGCTTACCACATATTCTGATAAGTGTAATCAAATAAAATTATATATGTTCTAAATAATCAAATTCAAACTTAAGCCAGAAAATAAGAAGAAAATATAAAGAAATAATTAACTAATATCCATTTGATGACTCCAACTACTGTAGGCTCAGATTCATTTGACAATTAATTGAATAGCTGTGGAGCCTCCCTCAGTGGGAAGAAGGGGAATGTGGGTGACTATACAGAAATCTCTGCCATAATTACTCATGATTCATAAAGAGGAGAAGATTAATGAGAAGATGATAGAAAGGAGTAAAAAGTCACGTATCTCTGCTCTCAAGGCATCTTCCAGGAGTCCATTTTCTTGCAGATAGTCCCACTGGGTCCCAGAATGAAATTGAATCTTAAGTTTGGATCATTAAAGTGAAGGTTATGGGGGAATGCACATCAGCAAGATGCAGTGCAGGTGTTTTCTTCTTCATTCCCCGTCTGCAACCATGTTCTCCAGAATAATTCAAGATATGGTAAGAGGAGAACGACATGCAATTAGAATGGTCCATTTCTTGGGTTAAGTAACCCTTTGAGTCTTTTCTACTTGAACAGAAACATCACTTCCTCCAGTAGGCATCCCTTCACTTCCCCAAATCGTGCTAAACCCTGTGTTTGTGAGTCCCACTTTACCTTGTGCCTCTTGTAATATTTACGATTGCACCTGACACCTACCCTTATTACCAACTTTTCCCACAATACTCCATAGTTCCATAAAAGCAAGAAATATGCCTTTGTCTTTAATCACTGCTGCCCATGCTATTCAATACCCAGCATGGAGCCAGCATTGTGGTTCAGCATGCTAAGCCACTGGTTATCTCATATGAGTGCTGGGTCCAGTCCCCGTTGTTCCACTCCCAATCCAGCTGCTCGCTAGTGCACCAAGGAAGCAGCAGAAGATGGCCTGAGAATTTGGGCCCCTGTACATACATGGAAGACCCAGATGGAGTTCCTGACTCTTGACTTCAGTCTGGCATAGCACTAGCTGTTGTGGCCATTTGGGGAGTGAATCAAAAGATGGAAGATTTCTTTCTCTCTCTCTCTCTGTGTCTCCCTCTGTCTGTTACTCTGCTCTTCAAATAAGTAAATAAACCTTAAAAAAAAAAACAGCACATTTAGATATTGCATAAATTAGAAGGTATAAAATGAATTATCATTTTCATAACTTTATATAGTTTTGCTTTACCACTCAAAATCAGCTCAATATCTAATTATTTAGATATTTAATAGAATTTAATCTCATAAATGGAGAAAATTCTAAAATAATCTGCAATTCCTTCCATGTGGAAATCACATCTATTCTGCTATTGAAAAAGCTTATGTAAACTCTTATTTATGACTGTATATAGCTTTGTTCTCTTTTATGACTCTTTATGTTATCTCATTGGAACTGAATGACAAACATTGGGCCCCCCTGGTTCTATCCTGGGACCATCATCTGAGCAGACATTGGATTAACTGGTGGACAAAGTCAAAGAGGGTTTCGTGACAGAACCTCTGGAATTTGAGGATAAAGTTTCAAAAGCCTCAGGCATGCTCTGGAGATTCTTGGCAATGCCAACACTTCATACTGAAAATAGGAAAGGTGGAATCATACCAGCTACTCTGGAGACTTTGCAAGATGTCATCATAATCCTCGGCATCATCAAACAGGTCTTCTCTCTCATCTTGCAGCTATAGCTCTCAGAAATGTTCCACAAAATGCTCGAAAAATGCCCCTGTATAAATATTATTTGGCAAACGATATTTTTATTAAATAGTTCGTTATCATGTAGGTAAAACTACTTGAGTTTGATAGTATTTCTATGCTGACTTCTCTTAGCATTCTCAGTGTTTTAAATAGGTAATAATTAACAGAGGAAAAGTTAGTTTCCATATCAAATTTGCCCATGAGCAAATGGAATGTAGACTTCCAAAAAATTAGCTAATTATCTAAACCAAACACTGATGACCAAGCAAAAGTTGCTAGCAATGAATTGATGAGCACTAACTTTTACATTGTTATTTTCTAGCATTGGATATTTACATATACACATGCACAAGTAATTCTATTCAGAAAACTGACCCAAAGCATTTTATTGTACCTTTTTACTCCTATAAAAGAAAGTTACTCATTGACTCAAACAATCACCAAAACAAAAAGATTCCAGTATGTTTTCAGATGTATGATAAAGGACAGAATTCAAATGAAGTAAATACCGAAGGACTTCTGAGAACAGTATTTTAGCAACAGAAAAAATATATTAAAATTTTTGGGTGCAGTTTTATGCATTGTGTTGATACAAGATCTTTCTCTTGTGGTTTTAGTTTTATTGAATTTTCTGAAAGTTCAGTAGATGGCCAATTCCTTTATTTTTCACAGACTGTGACTAAATATTGCACAGGGACTAAATAAGAGCAATTCTTAAATGACTGAGTACAACAACAAAACAGGTAATGTTTTGTTGAAACTCTGAGCAATGATGAAGACTTTAGGCATGGGTAGCTCTTTAAAAATGAACAGACAAAATAGAGTAATTTGTAGCGCAACTATTTTCACCTCATGCACAGTTTCACCTGTTTTATGAAATGGCTGCCCAAATTCCTGAATATTTAACAATCGTGTGCTATTGAGAAGATATGTCCTTGCTGCAACTAACTAGTTTGTTGGTTTTTTTAAAAGATTTATTTATTTATTTGGAAGTCGGAGTTACAGAATAGATTGAAACACACGCATACACATACACAGAGAGAAACAGAGACAGAGACAGAGAGACATCTTTCATCTGCTGCCCAATTCCCAAGATGGTTGCAACGGCCAGGGCTTGCCTGGACCTAGGAGCTTCATCCTGGTTTCCCTACATGGGTGGGCAGGGGCCCAAGGACTTAGGCAATCTTCCGCTGCTTTTCTCAGGTGCATTAACTGGGAGCTATATTGGAAGTGGAGCAACTGTTTTGAATTGGCGTCCATATTGGATGCTGCAGTTGCAGGCAGAGGCTATATCCACTATGCCACAATGCCAGCCGCACTAGGTTTTTTTTAGAAAAAGATGGGCAACACATGTGCACACACACACACAGTTTTGACATTACCATTACTTTGATATGAAATGCATTCAGGAAAATCTAGTAAAGAACTCTTTCCTGTGACAATTGCTTAACAGTATTTCCACTACAGCCTATTGCATCCTACCCTATTTCAATAGAAGTGTGTTGGTAACTGCTTCAAAACCAGCTGTGTCCTTTTTATAGGATACACTCTCCCCCTCCTGATTTAAAGCTGTCAACATGCTGTCAGTGAGCAGAGTTGAAAACCTATGTATATGTAAACACTACTAATCGCATTTTTACTATACGGACACAATAGATTTAAATATCCTGCAAGGCATAGATAACAGTAACATGTAGTAAAATAATTAGGGAGTATGCATTTGGGATGGTTATTACCTTTGCTTTCAATATTTAATTACAATTTATTCAATTTAATTTTTAATAATGACTATGCTCAACAATAAGCTCTCAAAACTCCTGAAAATTTAACAATCATTTCCACAAAGCCATTATAAGC
Organism: Oryctolagus cuniculus; assembly: GCF_051225735.1. NCBI lineage: Eukaryota > Metazoa > Chordata > Mammalia > Lagomorpha > Leporidae > Oryctolagus > Oryctolagus cuniculus. The sequence goes on along the minus strand of NC_142869.1, from coordinate 145,494,540 downwards.
CTCCTCTGCATGCTGGTAGCTCTCACCACCCTCTCGTCCTCTTGCCAATGGTATATCAGTTTTGGAAAAACTTGGAGTCACAGATGCACCAAACTTAGAGACTGCCACACAAAGAGACACTAAATTCCACCACAAGAATCCACCAAAACTTGTGCCTAAGGTTATCATCAAGATGTCCCATGACAGGTTAGTTTCCCTCTCTGTAAAAGACAGCAGCAACACAGCTATGATCATCTGTCAGTTTCAGCCCAGAGATGTCATCAAGTTCAAATCCAAAAGTAATGATACTGGATTTAGGAAGCAGGGCTGTAAGCCAGGACCAGGCACATAAGATACTTTCTGCTCCCAGTTCTTTCTCCATTTCTTGAAAATACCTGCTGGCAAATGCCAGGCCTGTGAATAAACCCACACACAGAATCCTATACACTGTCATAGTTGGCTGTAGCTATTTGGGAGCTATTAGGGTTTCTCAATTACACTTTTCTCTGATCCAAGTACTCTACGCTCATAAAATAGCTGTTCTCATTTAAGCTCACCACTTTTTAAAATGTAAGTCTTATATCCCCATTTTTAATAAGAGGAAACTGCAGCTTAGAGAAATTGTTTAACTTGCCAGTACCAACAGATAATAAACAGCAAAAATTTGGACTGAGATGTGTCTGTGCTCCTAATAGTTGAACTAAGTGGTCTACAGTGATAGTGAGAATGTTTGTGATAACAACAACCGGTGTTGAGTGAACAAGTGAACCTATCTACCAACTGTTCTTATAAGCACTTTACATGCACAGAATCATTTAATCCTCTTGTCAAATAGACATTAATTAGCACATTTCCTCAGTTCTAAGATGCTATCCGTTGTAGACACACCTTAGATCTGATAACAGCTTTTAAGGAAAAATATGTATTACATAAATGTCATATAGATTACACTATCCACCACAAATTAATAAATATTCAGCAACAAAAAAGCTTATGTCTGAGGACCAAGGAAGCATGCTCTATTGGTGCTTGTATTAACAAGGAAAGGAGAGGGAGAAAATTTAACCAAGAAGTATCAGATGTCAAGGATAATCAGAAACCAAAATGCTGAATTGCTAAAAGAATGTACGGATTCCCCATGCTGCTGAGTACATTGATGGAAGGTTTTGTACATCATTTAAGTGATGAAATGTTTTCACTGAGGATTAGGATCTACAGAAACTGAACCATTTGTCATTGGGGAAAGACTAGACTTTAGATAATTCTCAAGGAAGCTTCCTTGTTCAGACTTGTAAGCCTAGAGCCAAAGAGAACACGGGTAGCTCTCAAACAATGAGTCACTTCTTTGTTGTATGGCTTGAATGTGAGACTTTGTAGACTGAAGAGATTTATCTTCCATAAACAGTAGGTCCTCTCGATTATGATTTTCAGTGCCTGCCACAGACAGACGGGGAAGGGATAGAGCCATGTAAATGAGGCCATTCCCAGGAATCCTGGCGGAAGTCATCAACTGCTTCAGATTCTGCAAGTGCACATGCAGATTTGTGCACAGTGTCAGCCATTGGGCCAGACAGTCCACACATCTCTCTAAAATGCAAGGAGAAGAAAGAATGATTAGTATGAAGGAGAAGGCATTTGAAGCTGACTCCCCTCTGACTCTATGCCATTCAGTGTTTACACACACACACACACACACACACACACACACACCACACACACAGAGGACCATCAGTAGAACAAGGAGGCTACAAAACACCATGATAACACCACAGCCACCCAGGAAAGCCTAAGTATTCCGACCAATCCTTCAATTTCTCAAACATATAATGCCCTAAAAGATGGATAACAGGAAAGGAATTTCCACAGGTTCATCTTGTGCATAACTTTTATGATTTGGTCTATTTATCTATAAAAGAAGGTCAGATAAGAGCAAGATTGGCAGAAGCTTAAAAAGTAAAGTGAGTGGGGCTGGCACCGCGGCTCAATAGGCTAATTCTCCACCTGCGGCGCCGGCACCCCGGGTTCTAGTCCCGGTCGGGGCGCCGGATTCTGTCCCGGTTGCCCCTCTTCCAGGCCAGCTCTCTGCTGTGGCCCGGGAGTGCAGTGGAGGATGGCCCAGGTCCTTGGGCCCTGCACCCCATGGGAGACCAGGAGAAGCACCTGGCTCCTGGCTTTGGATCCGCGCGGTGCGCTGGCTGCAGCGCACGGGCCGTAGCAGCCATTGAAGGGTGAACTAACAGTAAAGGAAGACCTTTCTCTCTCTGTCTCTCTCTCTCACTGTCCACTCTGCCTGTCAAAAAATTAAAATAAATAAATAAATAAGTAAATAAAAAGAAGAAAAGTAAAGTGAGTGACAGGAGAGTGATAGTGCAAGATATGATTCATGTCTTTTTAAAAATAAGAAATGGCAGGGGCCAGTGCTGTGACACAGTGTAGGTTAAAGCCCGGCCTGCAGTAGCTGACATCTCATATGGGTGACAGTTCTAGTCCTGGCTGCTCCACTTTCAATCCATCTCCCTGATAATGCACCTGGGAAAGCAGCAGAGGATGGCCCAAGTCCTTGGGCCCTTGCACTCACATGGGAGATCAGGAAGAAGCTCCTGGCATTGGATGGGCTCAGCTCCAGCAGCTCTGGCCATTTGAAGAGTGAGCGAGCGGATGGAAAACCCCCTTCACTCTTTCTCTACCTCTCTCTGTAACTCTGTCTTTCAAATAAATAAGCTTACGGGGCCGGTGCTGTGGTATAGCGGGTAAAGCTGCCGCCTGCAGTGCCAGCATCCCATATGGGCGCCGGATCGAGACCCGGCTGCTCCACTTCTGATCCAGCTCTCTGCTGTGGCCTGGGAAAGCAGTGGAAGATGGCCCAAGTGCTTGGGCCCCTGCACCCATGTGGGAGACCTGGAAGAAGCTCCTGGCTCCTGGCTCCTGGCTCCAGATCAGAGCAGCTCCGGCCTTTGCGGTGATTTGGGGACTGAACCAGCAGATGGAAGATCTCTCTCTTTCTCTCTCTCTCTCTCTCTCTCTGCTTCTCCCTCTCTCTCTGTGTAACTATGACTTTCAAACAAAATAAATAAATCTTTAAAAAAAATAAGAGTTCTATAAAAAAACAAATAAGCTTAACCTTAAAAAATAAGAAATGGCTTTGTATAATATTTTTTCATCTGATGACATGAATTATGCAGATTTGTGAAGGTGAATACAATGAATGGAAAATGCAATTATATTGGAAGATAAAAATACCTTGAGTAGTAGGATAATGATAAAAAGTAAAAGAAGAAGCAGCATTATTAAATTTTAATTCATAATTAACATTTTTAAAAACTTAATTGTAGAATTGGGTTGGATTGCACTGAATAACAAACAAGACCATCTTTGGTCCTAAGTAGAAATCTTAACATCAACCTTTTCATTCTTTCTCCTTTCTTTTCTTGGTTTCTTCCCTTCCCTTCCTTTTCTTCCCTCCTTTACCCATTACCTGCCTCTCCTTCCTTCCCTCTCCCACCCCTAATTTTAAATGGAATAAATTTATGCTGTGTTATTATGAAATCATATCCTGATAGACCCTTTGTGTTGATCTTAAAACTGATGGTTCCTAGAAAAATAACAAAATCCCTAGAGCATAAACAGTCATTTGATAACATGGGAATGAACCCATCAACAATAGTAACACTTTTCATTTTTACTATGTTCTATACAATTGAAATAGTTTGATTGTAAGTTCAACTGATCAATAAGCTCCAAGTTCTTGCCTCTCCAATTCAGAATCTATAATTGTCCTTAGTATAAATTACATCACATCCTTCTGTTTACCCAAAGCCTTACTGATGATATGATCCTAATCCTTTACACATGTCCTGGCTCCAAACCAATACTCTTGTTTGCAAGGGATAGAAACCCTCCCACATGAAGCCAAAGGGGTTTCTTTTTGCTAATATAAATACATGAGTTTCCATCATATATATAACAAATGACCACACCCTTAGTGGCTTATAACAACAAAAATGTGTTGTCTTAAAATTCTATAGGTCAGGAAACCAAAATGTATTCATTGAGTGTTCTAGACCAAATTGTGCCTCTCTCCCCAAATTTATATGTTGAAACCCCTCTGTAATTGCATTGAAGGCAGGGCCTGTAAGGGTGAATGAATGTCTAAATTGGGTTATGAGGGTAGGAATCTGTTAGCATTGGTGTTGTGGTAATAAGAAAGGAGGCCTGTGTGCGCTCTCTCCCCCCCCCCCCCACACACAGAAGAGCCATGGGAGTTTAGCAAGAAAGCAGCCATCCATAAGCTAGAAACAGAGGCCTTACCAGACATTGACACTTGATCTTGATCACAGTCTTTGAGTCTCTAGAAAAAAAAGAAATGTTATTTAAGCCATACAGTGTATGGTATTTGTTATGGCAGCCTGCTATAGTTTTAACAGAATATGGATCCAGACTTCATGTTTGGGTTGGTGGTGCTAGGATGGTGGAGGTTTGATCCAGTTAGGGTGTCTAGGATGTGGGCCTACCAAGAGATCGTCACTGGGAGTGCCCCCCCCCCCGGAAAGTGGTTCTCACCAGGTGGCTGGGTATAGAAGTAGAGTCAGGCCCAGCCTGCTCTTGTTTCCTTCCTCCACTCAGTCTGTGCCACTGCCTTCCTCCATCCTCACCAAATGACCAAACCAATGAGGCCTGCCTGAGCTTGGACTCTATCTCCAAAAACCACGATCCAAATAAGCCTCTTTCCTTCTGGACTAGCTTGTTTCAGGCACTTGGTTATAACGAAGAAAAAGCTGTCTACTCTAAGTCCAGGCAGACTAACACTCCAGGTTAAGAACAAGGTAAATACAGCCAATGATCCTCTGGGGGCTCCAGGGAAGAGTGTGTGTTCTTGCCTTCTCCAGCTTTTAGAGCAGCCCCGTTTTCCTTGACTAGCGACCCTCTTCCTCTCTACTGAGCCAGCAAAGGTCGAGCCCCTCTAACACATCATTACTATAATCTGCACTCCTACCCCCCTCTTTCACACTTAAGTGGCTACAATGGATAGTCCAGAACAATCTCCCTATTATAAAGTCAGCAGAGTAGCAATTCTAATTCCACCTGTAGCCTTAATACCCCGCTGCCATGCAGAAGACAGATTCACAGTCTCCCTGGATAAGGATATGTGGCTATTTTGGGACGGCGGGCATCATGCTACTTAACACAATGAACAAGCTGCGTTATGCTACCTAACACAACGAGCAAACCAAGATGGAGCTGCCCTTTGTTTCAACTTGAAAACTCCTAAAAATTCCTATTAGCCTGGCAAGGGCCGCCGTCCATTCTTGTGGTGAGAATGGGATGGAGAGCCCAGCAATGTATCATAGCCCAGTGCCAAACAAAACCACATATTTGGAGTGAGATGAGAAACTGTTCATTGAAAGAAGACATGGATTTTCTCATAAGAGGGGGAACTGCTGGACAGACCAACCAGGGCTGTGTTGGGTGCTGCCGATTCACTCTTGCTTCTTGCTCCTTCCTTTCAGGTGTCTGATGTGATACGCCCTTCCCACGGGCTGCCCTCTTCGGTCCTCATCCGTTTTCTTACATCCCTTCCTATATCTTTTCTCAGACAACGCAGGCTTCCCATCACCCTCTACAGAAGTCCACATTCCCTTTGGTTTACCTCAAAAGCTGATGTTTCGAGAAGAGAGATGGATGTGTGCAACTGTCCAAGTCTCCACTCCTCAAATCATTGACTCCTATATAAGAGCGTTAACAATAAAATCTTCATGATTCTGAGAGCAAACAGTGCCGTTTTCCATCACTTAACTGTTTCCAAAACCCTCTTCATTCGGGACTCTTGTCTGCTCTCTTCTAGCATCGCCCTCTGTCTCAAGAATTATTGCAAAAGCTTTCCAGAAGTCCGGGATATTTGGTTTTGCTGCAGAGAGATTTATGAATGCCAAGTTTGCTTTTCAGTCTAAATCTCTTTTCCTGCAACACTAATAGTCTATAATGGCAGGACCACACCTCCAGACCATTAAACTTGTTTCTGCAGAGGAAAATTTAATCCTCAAAGAACAACTTTTATTACAAAAGAATTCATTCAGCTGAAAATTAGATTTTATTATTAAGAAATACTTTCTAAAATAAATAATTAAAGTCTGGCATAAAAATATTTAAAAAGTAGCCTGGTATGTGCTTCATTGTATGTTATTTTTGTCTAAACTGAAGTTCAGCTTATATGTGCTTATCAGCATCAGTTCACTGCTCAAGCAGGGAATCCAAGACCAACACATTACTGTGTTCTCAGAAGAAAGCTTCATCTTGGGGCCAGCACTGTGGTGCAGTGGCTAAGCCGCCTCTTGCAATGCTGACATCTCCTATTGGAGTGCTGGTTCAAGTCTCTGCTGCTCTGCTTCCAATCCAGTTCCCTGGAAAAATGTCTGTGAAAGCAGCAGAAGATGGCCCAAGTGCTCAAGTCCCTGCCACCTAGGAGAACTGGATGGAGTTCCTGGCTCCTGACTCTTCACTCCTGGCTTCTGACTCCTCACTCCTGGCTTCGGCCTGGCCCAGCCCTGATTGTTGTGATCATTTGGGGAGTAAACCAGTGGATGGAAGATTTGTCTTTCTCTGTATCTCTCCCCCTCTCTCTGTTGCTGTGCATTTCAAATAAATAAACAAATAAATCTCTTTTTTTAAGAAAACATTTATTTATTTGAAAGGCAGAGTGTCAGAGCCAGATTAGAGACAGAGAGAGAAAGAGATATCTCCCACTTGATGATTGATTCCCCAAATGACCACAAAAATCAGGGTTAGGCCAGGGCAGAGCCAGGAGCTGGGAACTTCATCTGCGTCTCTCACATGGGTGGTAGGGAATCCAAGTATTTGGGCCATTGTCCACTGTATTTCCAGCCACATATGCAGGGATCTGGTTGGGAAGTGGACAGCAGCTTTGAACTGCTCCTTCTATGGGATGCTGGCATTAATCCATTGAGCCACAACTCTGGCTCCAATAAATAAATCTTTAAAAAGAAAAAAAAAAGAAAGCTTCATATCTTCATACAGGCAAACAGAAAAAAGTGACCCATTTTTAGGCCAAAGATATGATGTATGAAATGCATATTTGCAAAGTAAAATTAATGAAATTACCTAAAGACAATGGACAATGTCAACATGCCGATGCTTAGCACAGGGGCTTCCTTTGTAGCCTGGAGATTTGTCTTGGGCTTAACTGCTTTATTTCCTACCAAGGCTTGCTAGAAGAAATGACATGTATTTCTGAGCTAAGATGTGTCGAAACATGGGTGCACTGCTCAGTTTCAAATCAGGGTAAACATAGCATCTCCTCAAACACTTATCATGTCTTTAGGGTGAAAACATTCAAACTCTTTTTAGAGATTTTTTCAAGAAAAACATGCCATACCTTATCATTACTTATAGTCTCCTACTGTGCCCTCTTTATCCTGTCTAACTATAACTTAGTGCCTGTTTTTAGAATTTATTTTTTTAGTATATATTTATTTAGTATTTATTCCCATCCCCTCCCCAGCCTCTGGTACCACCACTCTGTGCTCAACTTCTATGGTTTTACCACGGATCACTCTTGAACATTTCTCAATGTTTCTAGTAGCCTCTACACATATGATTCCATTATTTCTCTCATAACACAATTCTATTATTCATATAGGTGATAGTCACACAGAAAATATTTTCACTTCTATTCAGGAAAGTCAATCTTCCTGAAATAGCATCCTTCTATATTAAATTGTATCATATTTGAAACCATATTATTTTTGTAATTATTAGATATCTACTAACAAATTGACCCGAAGTTCACCCCTCTTCCAGGCCAGCTCTCTGCTGTGGCCAGGGAGTGCAGTGGAGGATGGCCCAAGTCCTTGGGCCCTGCACCCCATGGGAGACCAGGATATGTACCTGGCTCCTGCCATCGGATCAGCGCGGTGCGCCGGCAACAGTGCGCCAGCTGCGGCGGCCATTGGAGGGTGAACCAACGGCAAAGGAAGACCTTTCTCTCTGTCTCTCTCTCTCTCACTGTCCACTCTGCCTGTTAAAAAAAAAAAAAAAAAGATTTAAAAAAAATTACTTGAATGGGATAAAACGACTTCTTGTTGAACCTTGGCAAAGATTTGCTTCACCAGGAAATTATCCAAGCCTTTTGCCCAGCTCCCCTGGACAGTCCTGATTCACCAGCTCTCCACTGTGGCAGCTGGAAAACTGCTTTGCGCACTCCCAACTTGAGCAGCCGTCGCTGCCTCTTGCATGAGACTTCTTGCTGCTGAAGTTCCTCATGTGTTTTCCCAGGCTTTCTTCTGTTTCCACTCCATATGCTTTGCCTGGGGTTTCATTGTCTTTTCCAGTGCCTTCATTTCCCTGTCCTACATAGAAGACTCTAGAATAGAATTCTCAATTTTGCAATGGTCACCTGCATGCCCATCCTCCTGCTGGACAGCTCCACCTGCACACACCACAACCCCTGCCACGCAGGAAGGGGCATTCAGAACCGAGAAGAGCATTTCCCCCAGGCCCTCCGCTGCAGTCCATGGGCAGAGGGCCACGGCAACACCACTGGCTCCTGAAGGTGGTATGCAGGCGGTCACCTTTGCCATTCTTTCCCCTTAAGCTTTCTGTCCTATGAGTACTCTGACAATGTCTTTCAAATGCTTGGATCTATCCTGTGCAAATTGAACTCCTCAAATCCACATTCTGCATCTCTCAGCCATGATTCTTCTGCCAGAAAATCGAACAAATCAATGACCTCCCCCAGAACTCATATAGAAGAAAGAACAAACACTTCTCCCCTGCTTTTACAGTAAAACATAAAATCCTGAAAATGACCCACAATCACTCCCTAAGTCTCTTGATGCACCTTGAAACATTTTGTTCTAGGTCTCTGCTTTCCAATCCATCCTACCTTCTTCATATCCTTGAATGTACCCTACCACACAGACCACAGGGCATTTAAACAGCTACCCCTGAGTCTACAATTTCTAGCAACACTCCCTCACCTCATGTCATGGCTTAAATGTCAAATAGAACATTCTCCTGAGCCCAATCTTCACAATATATTCTTTTATGCTTGCTTTATCTCAAGCCTCAGATTATAATTGAGTAACTAACTGATTATTTGTAGTTGGTGTCAATTCATAGGAGTTTATTGTTTTCTTTTGCTCTTGGATTTGTAAGTTCCCTGAGAGATCATCTCTGTATGTTATATCACCTCTATCAGTACAATATTTCACATAGAGATCAACAATAAATATTTGCCAAAGAGGTCATTTTAAAAAATAGATACTAAGATGCTGCTACATGTGTTAGCCATTCTTGGAGCGTTTGCTTCATTTAGGGAATGCTTCTAATGGCTTACTTTCCTCTGAAGTCATATCCACAGTCCCCTTGTCTTAATCACTTGGTGTTTCTCAGTCCTATTTTAACCCTACTAAAAAGATAATTAATAGCCAGAACCTCCCCAGGCAGGTCTGCAGCTGCCATTTCATCTCAATAAACTTAAAGAGTGATGCCTACTTGGAAAAATTCTTTTTTTTTTTTTTTGACAGTCAGAGTGGATAGTGAGAGAGAGAGATGGAGAGAAGGGTCTTCCTTTGCCATTGGTTCACCCTCTAATGGCCGCCGCGGCTGGCGTGCTGCGGCTGGCGCACCGCACTGATCCGAAGGCAAGAGCCAGGTGCTTCTCCTGGTCTCCCATGGGGTGCAGGGCCCAAGCACTTGGGCCATCCTCCACTGCCTTCCTGGGCCACAGCAAAGAGCTGGCCTGGAAGAGGGGCAACCGGGACAGAATCCGGCACCCCGACGGGGACAAGAACCTGGTGTGCCAGCGCCGCTAGGAGGAGGATTAGCCTATTGAGCCGCGGCGCCGGCCGGAAAAATTCTTCATCTTTGAAAGACTGATGGATTCTCAGCTGACGGTAGGAGGGTCCTACAGTGCTCTTCTCTGCCTGTTTATTTTGCCTTCTCTTGACCACAATTCACTTTTGCCCTCCAAGAATTCTGCCTACACTCTTTATTCAGAGTGTACAGATAAATAAATTATGCCTTTTGTCTTCATGGAGTTCAGAATTCAGTGAAGAGCAAACAAAATCAGTAAAGTATAAAGTGAAAGTAGAGGCTATCATTGAAATATACTTATTTAAATATTTTTTGAAATATATTTATAGCCCAATTGAAGAGAGAAGTGGCACAGTGAGGGAGAGAGTGACTCCTGCTCAAGGAAAGGGTAAATGCCAAGGAATGGGAAGGATCCATACAGGTGCTGAGAACACACATGGCTTTGAGCATACTGAGCCTAAATCCCATAAAGAGTCAGGCAGAGGAGGAGGCTGGTTAAGGTGACCTTGAGAAAAGCACCCGTACCAGCTGGCCCTGTGGCACCGGCATCCCATAGTGTCTGGTTCATGTCCTGGCTACTCCTCTTCCAACCCAGCTCTCTGCTATGGCCTGGGAAAGCAGTGGAGGATGCTGTGCTTAGGCCCCTGCACCTGTATAGGAGACCCGAAAGAAGCTCTTGGGTCCTGGTTCCTGACTTCGGCTCAACCTAGCTCTGGCCATTGCAGCCATTTGAGGGAGTGAACCAATGGATGAAAGACCTCTCTGTCTCCCTCTTTCTCTCTCTCTCTCTCTCTGGCTCTACCTCTTTCTGTCTTTAACTCTGCCCCTCAAATAAATAAATAAATTTTTTTAAAAAAAATACACCCTTACTAAGCCAAGTAGTTTATCATTTTTCCTCTCAGAATAGAGAATCATGCAGGCTTCAGATAGAAAGTGGAACACTCAGATTTATTTTCTGTAGAAGAAAATTACTGATATTTTGAAGCATGGCCTTACAGGTTGGCTGACAACAGTTAGTAAGGAAATCAACATATCTTCTGCATCAGTTCCTGCTAGCCAGGGACACCAGGATACAATCTGCAGAAAGTGTTTGTTGACCCAGCAGTGATGTCTGCTGGAGGCAAGGACAGAGGCCTGATCAGCAACAGACTGGGTGGAGGGGAAGAGGTTGCTACAGAGCAGTTCTGATGACATCGATGTGTTGGTGACAGGGGACAATTGAGGAAACATTCCAGAAATTGCTGCAGTATCACAGCTTGGAAAAGGTAATAAGCAACAGTGATATGAAGATGTTTTCCCCATCAGAAAGAAAGTTTTTCTGCTTCTGTTTTGGTCTCAGTGCAAAGGAACTAGTAATAAAACAGGGGCTAGGAGGACCTACTTCTGCCTCCTCTGCATTTCACTCTCTGGATGATCTTTCTGTCATAGTTTGTTAACTTCTTTTCCCTTCTCTCCTCCCTTCCATCCTTTCCCTTTCTCCTTCCTTCCTTCCAAGATGGCTGCCTTTTTTAAAAAAAATGTATTTATTTAATTGAAGGGGAGAGTGACAGAGAGGCAGAAGCAGGGAGAGAGAAAGAGAGAGAGAGAGAGAGGCCTTCCATTTGCTGGTTCACTCCCCAAAGGGCTGCAACAGCTGAATCTGGGCCAATCTGAAGCCAGGAGACAGGAGCTTTTTCCAGGTCTCCCATGTCGGGGCAGGGGCCCAAGCACTTGGGCCATCTTCCACTACTTTCCCAGGCCTTAGCAGAGAGCCAGATCAGAAGTGGAGCAGCCGGGACACGAACTGGCACCCTTATGGGATGCTGGCACTGCAGGCTGCAGCTTTACACTCTATGCCACAATGCTAGCCCCAAGATGGCTGCTTTTTTAAACTGGCTGCAGCAGTTTTGTTCAGATGCTTTCCTGGGACTGAAACAGAATATTGGTTAAAATCAAAGAAAGTATTTGTAGAACCTAACTGATACCTTCATAGATGAATCATTTATTGAATCAGCAAATGTTTGTTCAGTAACTCTTCAGAATTCTTTTGTTTGACTATTAAAATTAGCAAATATTTGCTCTCTGACTATATATTAGTTAACTGTATACTCAGTTCTCAAGAAGGGGCAGAAATAAAGTGCCATATTCCCTCCTTTCACAAGAGATCTTTTCCATACATTTTCACAGTAACGTTTGCTTCACGGTAATATTTACACACTCTGTGCCCCCGTATCCCACAAGCAGATCTGTTAACCGCTCACAAGAAGGAAGTGGTTCTATCTAAGGCTAAGAGCCAAGAATTTTGCATTCCATTCTATTCATTGTTTCTGTTACTGATTTATTGAGTAATATTAAGCAGCCATTCTGGCAACATTTCCTTTGTCCTACTGAGCAGGGGCAATGCACTGGAAATTCCACTAATGTGGGCACGGCCTGGGGCATGACAAAGATATAGGTGGAGATCAGAAACACATCTCCGGCTCGTCTCAGGAATGTCCCTAGAGATGGCTCATCACTGAGTAGCCAGGCAGAGACATGACTCAGCCGGGTTCTGCAACCAGCTGTCTGGGGCAGCTATGAGAGTACTGGCAGGAACTGCGGATCAGCCAGTCTGCTGGATAAGAAGGGAAAACCGAGCCTGCTGTTCAGAATCGGGACCCTTAAAGAGCAATCTGATTCTACCTCTCCCTGACTTGAGTTTTTGTCAGCAAGACGCTACTAGGAGAAGTCCATATCAGTTTTCAAACTGTTCTCACATGTTACAAAGGCACTGAAAGCGCAATGAGAACAATTATAACTTAATCAGAGGACCTTGGAGCTCCTCTATGAATGGGCTCCTTTGGAAAAATACCTTGATTGTTGCAGTAGAAAAGGAAGAAGTCTCCCTTGGCTTTGAGATATGCAAACTTGTTTCTTCAGCATTTGAATTGAAGATGAAAGAAAGGGCATGAGAAAGAGGAGAGAGAGAAGGAGAGTGGCAAGGAGTAGAGCAGGCAGAGTGAGAGATGGAAGGCTGTCTAAGGAGTAGCACTGAGATCACTTACGCACATCTTCCTTACAAGTGATATTACACACACATAGACAGGCATGCAGCACTGGACTTCTGATCATTTGATTTTTAGCTTTGGTTTGTGTTTACCATATCCAATATGAAGAAATTCTAGAAAGTCTCTCTTCTTTATGCATCACTGTGTTATTCAGTGCCTTTTGTTTTTCCTTTTTACAATAGAAACAGCAATTAAGGCCAAGTGCAATCACTGTTGATTGGGCAATAGTTGGATGATACTCAGTTGTGGGAATTTATGTGTCAAGATTCATGTGACAATTTCTTTATGGCACTCAAATAAGACTGCAATTGTCTTGGCTGTGTCCCTCCTGTCTGTTCTTGGTATCTTCTTTAGTATAATGAATTCATATTTATGACTGTAAAAATGACTACTTTCTATCTGCAAAGTTAAATCTAAACCTCTGTGAAGCTACCAGCTGTCCCTAAGTGAGATGACTGCCATTTTTCTCAGGCCCAAATTTTCCAGCTTAACATAAGACAGGGCCTTGAAATGGATGTCCCCTAAGAGACCACGTAAGATCTTGAGATCCCTTGTCAAAGTGTCAGTGAATTTCCACACACATGAGCTGGCTCAACTTCTTTCCTTTTATAATGAAGTTCAAAGATGTCCACCAGAAGGCTATCTCAGAATGGTGGCCACCTTTACCGTGTTCACATCCCATTTCAGTGTCTCTGGTGTATCAGCCAGGACCTAGAAGAGTGGTTACAGCAACAGAAAACAGCAGATAAATTGCCAGTGTCAGGGTGGAGATGACTCAATGCCTGAGATATATGCAGAGGACAACATGGGAGCTGTTGGGGCCAGTGCTGTGGTGGTAATAGTCTAAGCCTCTGCCTGTGGTGCTGGCATCCCTAGTAGGCACCAGTTTGTGCCCTGGCTACTCCACTTTCAATCCAGCTCTCTGGTTATGGCCCAAAAAAGCAATAGAAAATCATTCAAGTGCTTGGGCCCATGCACCCACATGGGAGACCCAGAAGAAGCTCCTGCCATTGTGGCCATTTGGGGAGTGAACCAGCGGATGGAAAACCTCCCACTCTGTCTCTCCCTCTCTTTCTGCGTAATTCAGCCTCTCAAATAAATAAATAATTTTTTTTTAAAAAAGGAAGATCTTCACAGATCCCTTTGATCCTTTTCCATGTGTGCTAGGGGAAGGAGTGCAAAGAGTTTTGTTTATGTTCTATCCCTTACCCCTAACAAGGACAGAAGGTTGAGAGCAGCTGTGGCACACTCGCCTGCCTGTGGCTGGGATGATTCTAAGGCACAACATGTACCCAAGACTGCACCTGCACCCCCACTTGGCTGCCTTCCCTTCCCTCTCCTACTTCCTTCAAACCTCTAGCCAGTGTGTGTGCCCTGCAGGCACTTCCTTAATAAATACACTGACACCTCCAGCCTTGGCTGAGAGTCAACTTCTGCTGAACCTCGCCCGGAAAACCAGGGAGGTGAGTGAAAGGGGAAAGAAAGGGAGAATCGGAATCTCTGAGTGCGAGATAAGAGAACAGATTACTGCAAGCTGGGATAGAAGAGACCAGGGTAATGAGAGAAGAAAGGAGTAGAAACAGGGATGGCGAGATCAAAGCAGGACACTGTAGTCTGGGACCACAGAATGTGGGGCCTATCTTTGGAGGTCCTGCAATGCAGTGCTTCAGCACAAAGCCCTGGACTCCCACTTCTTAGGGCTAAAATTCTGACATTGTCCTTTCATCATTGTGTCATCTAGAACAAATGATTTTACTCTACAATTCTCTACTTTCCCATCATTAAAAATGAACCTGAGATGCTAAGCCTTAGAAATGTGAGTGCTGTTTCAAGTCCTGGCCGATCTTCTTTTGACCCAGCTCACTGCTAATGGTCCTGGGAATCAGAAAAAGATGGCCCAAGTGCTTGGGCCTCTGCACCCATGTGGGATGCCTAGAAGAAACTCCTGGCTCCTTGCTTTGGTGTGGGCCAGCCCTGGCCATTGAGACCAGTAGGTGGAAGATCTTCCTCTATCAATCTCTTTCTCTCTCTCTCTCTCTCTCTCTCTCTGTAACTCTGCCTTTCAAATAAAATAAATTTATTTAAAAAAATTTAAAAAAAGAAGCTTTATACCTATAGGCTTTTATTGCAACATGATTTCGAGTTGTGGTTCCCAATTAGAGGTTCAATTCCCCAAGGGAAGATTTTTGTACAACTCAGAGGTGGTGAAGTTACCAGCTAAGAATGATGCTATCCTCATACATAATGTAACACACAGGACATCATCTCATCAACTTTAATATACAGCAATAGAAAGTTGAAAGAGAATTAAATATTTTAAAAATTTAAAAATAGAGAATGATTAAGTTATAACATACCCTTTAAGGGAAATAATATGCTAGTACTGAAAAGAAATGATTTTGTTAAACATACGTTTTGGCACTCTGGTGAAATTAATAAGGCTTAGAATTGCTGAGAGCCTGTGGACTGTGGAAATACATTCACTCTTTCAAATCATATTTTTTAAGAGCTACTCCATACCAGACTAGAGATATCATAGTGATGAAGGAGACAAACTTATTGCTCTTATCTAATGCATTTCTAGTGGAAAGAAAGGACAAGAGAAAATAGGCAGGTAAGTAGAGAGATGTTACAGACGGATAGATGACAATAAAAGAACACACAAATGAACAGGAAACAACCATCTGAAGAACTGACAGTTCTGATGAGATTTCAATCAGTAGAAACTGTGAACCATTTGATGAGGAGAGCATTTTCAGACAGATGGACTGATGGGTTAAAGATGCTGACGTGAGGTCAGGCTTGGCAGTGCTGAAGAACAGAAGCGTGAAGAGTCAAAGAAAAGCATGGTGGGCAACATAAACTGGGGACAGACGTGACGTTATGAGATGAAGTGAGATGTTCGCTCTCTTAGGCTTTCTTCTCTACATCATTTCTAGCTGATAGATTAGACAGAAGACAAGTTCTCAAGATTAGTGTGGAAATGAAATACATAATATACATAAGGGTATAAGTATTAGGTCTTTTACATAATAAATACTCAAAAAGTTTTAATTCAATAAACAAATCAAGATGTAAAAGCTACATAGCAGAAAGGTATTTCAACTGAATTAGATAGGTTGATTTTGCTGACATCTGTGCAGTTTTTCAATAATTCACATTTTTGGTGGACTTTTTGAAGACACTCTTGTGCATGAGTTTCAAATTTTTTTGCACCAAAATGAACTTTTTAATTGTTATTGTTCCATAAGCTTTTTCAAGTATCCTCATATATGTGTGTGTGTATTTTTAGAAAATAATACTGGTCTCTTGCTGGAAGAAAAATTAAAGAAGTGTTCTGTATTAAATAAAGTTGTTCATTTATAATCTCTATAGTTATGTTACTTTTCAAAATCAAAATATAATAATTAGAAGCTCTACTTTTAATTTAATTTTACTTTATGCACAGAAATAAAGCTTGCAAGGTTTTCACACTAGGAAGTTCAGAGTGACCAGTTAGCCCCATAAGAAAACCTTATTAATACTCCAGTGGAGAAAGACAAGATGGCCAAGCACTCATTGAGATGACCAGACATAAGAGAGAGGCTGCTCCTGACACTGGAAACGGCATCAGACAGAATGTTTAGCTCGAATGCCCTGATCCACAATTGGCTTACCAACATTCTTTTCTGTGTCAGGATTTAAAAATAACTGCCCAGTCTTGTCACTAATTCATAAGATGCATTTAAGTGCTTTATGAGTACTGTTGCATGACGTGAGGAACGGATAGAAAGGTAAGTGAGGACTGTACCGGTTTTGTTTCGCCCAGCTGAAAGGACATAGGCCAAATGGTTTATGGAAAATCACATACAAATAAGATAAGGTCAGGGTCAGGATCCACTTAAAATCCATTAAAACGTCACTGAAGTTACCGGTCCACTCCACATGAGAAGGTAAATACACTGTCTGGAGATAAAGACAAATATCTTTACAAGAGAATGTGGTCACTCACTTAGTCCTCAAGACTAGGGAATACATAAAACACCTCCTATTAAAAAATATATATCCTTATTTTTCATTACTGATTATTAAATGAGAAGCTATAGTGTACAATAAAGCTCATAAGAAGTATGAAATAGCAAAAATTATGTAGACATACTCCAAACCATTTTTTCCATTCATATGTCAAAACCATTTCTGCAAATATTTTATAGAATACTTTGAAAATGCTAAAAATATCATTGCCTGATCATACTACTGAGATGCTATTCAAAATGATGTCAATTAAGCTCTAACAAGTTTTATGTATAAGGTTGTAAAATACTCAATATAGAAAGGGGGTCCAATTCTTTTCCTTCATCCTGTAGATGAGGACATAGGGTCAGGAGTAAAATGAAGGAAGCTCATCCGTCCTTTCTATGCCACACATAACCAGTTTCAGTTTCAGGATTGTCTAGTTTCTTGCATATAGTGAAGTCTGAGAACACCTAAGTAAACTTAGAACACCTAATAACCTAGCTCTGTTGGCAGCTACTATCAGAGCATCGTGCGTGTCTTAGAGAGTCCATCTTCCCAGCACGAAACGAAATGCTGACCGATGGTGAAGGGAAGAACAGGTAGAGAAAGGCCAAACCAAAAGCAGAAAGTGTGGGCACAGGGAGGAATGCATTCATTGTTCAAAACAGTAGATGGAGTGTTTGCATTCACATCCTTCCCCATTTAGGTTGACACAAAAGTGGGAGTAAAGGATTTGCAAAGAGGACACCTTTGCCACAGCAAGGTGAGCAGAGTGGGAGCTCCCTCATAAGCTTGGAACATTTTCTACAAGACAGAAAGCAGATGGTTAAGTGACACAGTGGAATAGCATAGAAAGATGTGTGCTCTGGCCAACACAAGGGAAAGGCAGCGCTGGTGAGGAGTCAGTGTGTGCTCGAAACCACAGAGAGGTTTGGAACCAGAAGCCCAGTTACCTTCAGAGGTGCCAGAGTCACTTACATAAAACACCTCCTATGAAAAAATATATGTCCTTATTTTTCATTATTGATTATTAATAATCAATATCCATCTACCAAAGAGGATGGGATAAGTGACATCCTTCATTTCTTCATCTTTTTTTCATTTTCAAATATTTCTGTCACTTATTTTATTGATCAATTTAGCATAAGATATGATACTTTAATTAATATATGATAAAAATACATAATGCTAATAAATGGACGACCACTGTTCATTGCAACTGGATACAGAACTCTTGGGTGATAGCTTTAAACTCTGTAATCAAAAACTAATCTTTCAGGCACAATCATTGTAGCCCAGCAGGCAAAGTAAGTCGCTGCCTGTGATACCAGCACCCCATATCTGAGTGCCGGTTCAAGTCCTACCTGCACTACTTCCGATTCAGCTCCCTGGTATGCACACTCTGGAAAGCAGCAGGTGTTGGCTCAAGTGTTTGGGTCCCTGCCACACAGTATGGAGCTCCTCGCTCCTGGCTTCTGCCTGGCCCAGCCCCAGCCATTGCCATCATTTGGGGACTAAACCAGAAGATAGAAGATCTTCTCTCTCTCTCTCTCTCTCTCTCTCTCTCTCTCTCTCTCTCTCTTCCCATATCTCTATTGCTCTGCCTTTTGAATAAAATAAATATAATAAATATTTTCACCTTTTAAGTGTGAAATGTGTGGAAATAGCCAAGAACACTTAACTTCTGATACATAGGGAGCCAAATGTCAACACTCCAGCTCTCTGACTTCACCCTGAATCAAAATCTGGCGATCAGTACCTCCCAGATTAGAAAAGGTCAAGTCATGAACCCACAAAAGTGCATAAACAGGGTGCCAACACTGTGCCATAATGGGTTAAGCTACCACCTGCAATGCGGTTCAAGTCCCGGCTGTCCCCCTTCCAATCCAGCTCCCTGTGGAAGTGCCTGGGAAAGAGCAGCGAAAGATGGCTCAAGTGCTTGGGCTCCTACACATATGCAGGAGACCTGCATGAAGTTCCTGGCTCCTGGCTTTGGCCTGGTCCAGCCCAGCAGCCACTGTGGCCATTTGGGGAGTGAACCAGCAGGTGGACGATTTTCTCTCTCTCTCTCTCTCTCTCTCTCTCTTTCCCTCTCTTTCTCTCTCTCTGTAACTCTGCCTTTCAAATAAATAAAATATTTTTTTAAAAAAATGCATAAGTGCATAAGGAGAGAGTACAGTACAGTTGGAGAAGCCTGAAACAGGAAAACATCAAAGTAGACAAATTACCCTGAGAAAACAGATAATTCACAACATCCTCAAACCTAACAGAAGCCATTAGGTTTTGTAAAAGAATATGCTGTATCCACAATATAAGAAAAACATTCTACGACAAAATAGTAACCAGAAAACGAAACTTTTCCATTAGAAATTAATAAATTGTTGTCCCCCCAAATAATCCATTAAGGAGTTTAGAAGATAAACTTTAAGGGAATTTTTCAAAAAGAAAATAAAAGACATAGAAGGCTGGTTGATTTGGGGAACTAAACATCATACTACTGAAGAGTTCTGAAAAGCAGGAAGAGAGATAATATAGGAAAAATGAGTAAAAATTAACTAGTAGACAGTTACTTCTGAAAGATGTAGACACCAGACTACAGATAAGACCAACTAAGGAAATTTTCAAATATTCAACACAGTATGTAAAAAGATACACATTTCGACAGTGTTGCACAATATCAGTCCTGCAAGAACAGGGAGGAATCCCTAAGGGAGAACAAAGGGTTCAGCCACAAAGGAATAATAAACTGCCATCAGCCATCATGAAGAAAAGAAATGCTACAGTGTTTTCAGACTTGACTCATCTTCCTTCTGGACCCTGTGGAGAGAATGCTGAACAGAACGGTTGCTGACACACAATCAATATTACTTTCCACATCATTTTTCTTAGAAAGTTCCTTAATCGTGAGTTCCAGGAAAAAAAAAAAAAAGACACTCACATGGAATGCAGAAAGTAGAGCGTCCAAGCCTCGAGAACCATGTAGAAATGCACCATACAGCTTACAGAGTAAGCAGCCCAGTCCGAAGCGGGAGATGAGCTGGTTAGAGACGGGAATTATTGGGGCCTGGTTGTGGTGCAGTGGATTAAGCTGCAGCTTGTGGTGCATATCAGAGTGCCTGTCCAGTCCTGGCTGCTCTGCTTCCCATCCAGCTTCCTGATACTCTGCCTAGGAAGGCAGAGGGTGATGCCTCAGGTAATTGGGCCCCTGCCACCCAGGTGGAAGACCCACATGGAGTTCTTGGCTGCTTGCTTAGCCTGGCCCAGAGCTGACTTGTTGCGGCCATTTGGGGAGAGAGCCAGCAGGTGGAAGACATTTCTCTCTCTCTCTCTCTCTTCTTCACTCCCTCTTTCTCTGTTGCTCTGCCTTTCACATAAATGAGTAAAATCTTTTGGGGCCAGCGCTTGGCACAGTGGGTTAACGTCCTGGCCTGAAGGGTCGGCATCTCATATGGGCGCCAGTTTGAGACCCAGCTGCTCCATTTCCTGTCCAGCTCTCTGCTATGGCCCAGGAAAGCAGTAGAAGATGGCCAAAGTCCTTGGGCCCCTGCATCCACATGGGAGACCCAGAAGAAGTTCCTGGCTCCTGGCTTCAGATCGGCGCAGCTCCAGCCATTGCGGCCATTTGAGGAGTGAACCAGCAAATGGAAGACCTTTCTCTCTCTCTGCCTCTCCTCTCTCTGTGTAACTCTGACTTTCAAATAAATAAATAAATCTTTTTAAAAATGAGTAAAATCTTTTTACAAAGAAAAGTGAATTATTTCAGGAGGAAAAAAGAAAAGATGTGATAGATTCTGCAGAACATAAAATTTGATGACAACAAAGAAAAAAGTCACCTTGAAATTCCAGAAAAAACATGAAGAGAAAATGTTGTCATAGCATATCTCCCTGGATTTCAATGAAAATATTATTTAGATGCATTTAAATAATAAATACCTCTTAGTGCTTTTCCATTGCCTAAAGAAAGCTATGAAGACCAGAAAGATTAATTTAGGTTACTGGATACAATAAAATGAAACTAACCTTAACAGCATTTAAGAAAATGTATAAACAACCAAAGGCTACATTTTGAGAAGAGTTGCAAAAGATTGCAAGTGGTGATAATATACAAAATGGGTATTGGAGGACTACTGGGTTTTGATGAAATAAGAATAAAAGTCTAAGAATATAATTTATAACAAAGTAAACTAAATGAACAAAAAACAATAGCAATCTCTCTAAAAAAAGAGTGGATTGCGAGCAAATTAAATGTTGTGGGAAGTCTGTACTTCCGTTTGTTCCATGAACACAAAAGATAATCTCTAAAATTTATTTAAAATATTACTATAGATCATTATACATGTTTCAAAGCAGAGAACTGTAAGAAAAGAAGTATTGGCCATAGAACTCTTGTTTTTAACTTGAAGTTCTTCTGTACTATTTACTTTTTAAGATTTATGCTGCATTTTAGGAAAAGAAACTTTTTCTTTTATAATAATTTTTGGCTTACAGAAATTGACGAAGATATTACAGTTCATAATCCTTGTTCAGTTTCCTCCACCGTTAATAGTTGACACGACCACGTTGAACTTATTAGAACTAAAGCCCTGACATCAGTACATTGCTGCTACTAACTGGACTCCAGGTATCAGTTGGATTTCATTAGTTTTTCTTTGTTTGTTCCATTTAAGTCCTCTTTATGTTTCAGATCCAACCCAGGCCACCAGGTTGCATTTACTTGTCATGTCTCCCAGAGGTTCTCTTCGGTCTGTTGCTCTTTCTCTGTCCTTCCTGGCTTTGCATGATCTTGATAATCTTGAAGAGTACTGGGCAGACACCTGCACAATGTCTTCTAACCAGGGTTCGTCTGCTGCATTTCTCACAATCGGGCTGTGGTTCCAGGTTTCAGACAGATTGCAACAGAGGTGCAATGCCCTTCTCTTCATAACAGGTCAGAGGGGCACCATATCCAGGTTATAGCACTCAGGACATTAGCTTTGATTCCTTGGGCAAGGTAATGCTTTCCAGGTTTCTCTATTGTGTGGTTACTGCTATTCTTTCCCCTATTCTGTTCTGCGGAATCGAGTTAGTAAGTCTCAGACACCCTCCATCAGGGACCCAGATAGAAATCATTCTTTGCCTCCTGTAATAGGGAGTAACTCCACACATTATCTGGAATTCCTCTGGAAGAAATATTTATTGGGGCCGACTTTGTGGCTCACTTGGTTACTCCTCTGCCTGTGGCGCCGGCATCCCATATAGGAGCCAGGTTCTAGTCCCGGTTGCTCCTCTTCCAGTCCAGCACTCTGCTGTGGCCCAGGAGGGCAGTGGAAGATGGCCCAAGTACTTGGGCCCCTGCACCAGCATGGGAGACCAGGAAGAAGCACCTGGCTCCTGGCTTTGGATTGGTGTAGCTCCGGCCGTGGCGGCCATTTGGGAAGTGAACCAATGGAAGGAAGACCTTTCTCTTTGTCTCTCTCTCTCACTGTCTAACTCTATCTGTCAAATAAAGAAAAAGAAATATTTATTTGTTCATTCAGTTAGCTTATATCAGTATAGGTCCTTGCATGTTCCTTGGCTTATAGCCCTGTGCTCTTGTTACTTATTTTCTTGCTCAAATTATACCAGCTGTGGTGATTGGGGCAGTACTTTAGGTTACTGTGGCCCTTCAAAGGGCCCT
Organism: Oryctolagus cuniculus; assembly: GCF_051225735.1. Taxonomy (NCBI): domain Eukaryota; kingdom Metazoa; phylum Chordata; class Mammalia; order Lagomorpha; family Leporidae; genus Oryctolagus; species Oryctolagus cuniculus. Next base: position 145,472,052 of record NC_142869.1, on the reverse strand, counting down.
CATCCTTTTGTTTTTGAGCATTTCCGTACTCTCTGGAGTTTCCAGATGCCCCAGGCTCATCATGTCCAGCCATGGTCCTAGAATCAGCCAGTTGCCCAAAGTAGCCCTGGTTTGTTTTCACTGGAGAATGGTATAGGAAATCAAAGTCTGTGTGTCGCTCCCCCTCTTCGTGGAGGAATGACACTAATGTCGCTCCCCGTCTTCGTGGAGGAACGACACAGGACCCTGCGCTGTTCTTTCGTCTGCTCGGCCCTCCCCGGGTTTGCTGCTGGTTCTTCCCGGGTTGGCTACTGTCCCTTCCACCTCCGTGGAAGGGCAGTTCCCCCTGGCCACATTCCCCACTTCCGCAGGGGAGCGGCACACCGCCGGCCGGCTCTCTCGGGGGCTGCACAGGTGTTCCCCTTAGATGTTCCTCGTAGATGTTCCTGGTGCATGCTGTCTCTCTCCTCCTTTATAGTCCTCCTCCGCCAATCCTAACTCGGCTGCCCACACGCCGAGTACGCTGCTCTCCTCCAATCAGTAGCAAGTCCTACAGTTTATTGGTTGAACTGGAGGCAGCTGGGTAGAAGCTGTTGCCTCCTCTCCCAGCGCCATATTGTGGGAGAGCAGATGCATAGAATAAGTCTTAATTCTAGTAACTCAGTCCAGTCCGGATTGCTCCCCACAGATCCCCCTTTCTTTTTATTTTTTGGCGTTGATACGCGCCTGTCTTCGGTGTCCCGCGGCACACACTCTGCTCTACTTGCTAGAGTTGCCACAGGCTCTTACAAGTCCTATCAATCAGGCAAACCGAATCCGGGTCCTCTCTTCGCCATGTTGTGAGGAGGTTTTTAGGCGCTGATGCGTGCCTGTGTTCGGTGCCCTGCAGCGCATGCTCTGGTCGAGCCTGCAGGGGCTTACAAGCCCTATCAGGCAAACCGAATCCAAGCCTTCTCATTGCCTTTTTGTGGGGAGGCCTTACTGATGTTAATTCGTGCCTGTCTTCGGTGACCTGCGGCGCATAAGCTGCTAGCCGCCGCAGGTGCTCATCGTGCTCATCGCCTCACTTAATCAGGCAGACCGAATCCAAGCTCTCACATTGCAGTGTTGTAGGGAGGCCTTTCTATTTCTCTATTTCTCTATCTCCGGGCATTCCTATTTCTCCCATTTTACTTCTATCTTCCAGCATTCCTATTTCTCTCACTTTGCTTCTAAACTTCTATTTCTCTTATCCCCGCAGCTTCCCGCTCTCATTCCATTTCTAAACTTCTGTTTCTCTTATCCCCGCAGCTTCCCGGCTGCGCCCGCCCCGAGGCTGCTTCTCCGCAGCTTTCCGGCGCCTCGCCCTGCCGGCAGCTTCACGGCTCCGCGCGGCTTCGCGGCTCTGCGCGGCTCGGCTTTGCGCGCACACTCCGCGGTCTCCGCGCTAGCCCCGCGTTCCCTATGTACTTGAGCCCCGCACGCTCTGTCTGCGCGCGGCAGCCTCCGCAAGTCACACAGCGTAGCTTACGTGTCCGCCACTAGCATTCAATCTAAGTTCTCCGGGCTAGCCTGGCGAATTCAACCCAGCTTACGTCTCCGCCCCACGGTTTGGCTTCCCGTCCTTTGCTCCCCGGGCTAATCAGACGGATCCCAATCTGGCTTACGTTTCAGCTTCTGGTTTCAACTTTTCGCCCCCTATTCCCGGGCTAACTTGAGAATCCCAAAGTGGCTTTCGTGTCCGCCTCGGCCTGCACTCGCGGCTTCATTTTCCCTAACATTTTTCTCTACCCGGTATATTTCCCCCAGCTTTCCTCCAACAATATTCCTCCCTCATTTCTCCTGGCCTCTCCCCACAGTCCGCGTCCGAGTCTGTTTGTTCTAGCTTTCACTTTCGCTTTCGACCTTAGAGATTTCTCCCAGCTTCCCCCCGTAGTCCGTATCTGAATCTATGCCTAGGCTTTCAACAGCTTCCTCCGGCACCTCTTTCGTCCGGCTTTTCCCTAGGCTGTTTGCTAGTCTCTCTCTCTGGTATTTTCCTGCTTCTTCCCGTTTCTTCCCTCCTAAGTTTGCTATCCGTCCTAGGTTTCCTATCCGACCTAGGTTTTCTATCCGAGCTAGGTTTCCTATCCGAGTCACGGCACCATTATGTCGCTCCCCCTCTTCGTGGAGCAACGACACTAAACCCTGCCTAGGCTTCATATCCGAGTCACGGCACCATTATGTCGCTCCCCGTCTTCGTGGAGGAACGACACAGGACCCTGCGCTATTCTTTCGTCTGCTCGGCCCTCCCCGGGTTTGCTGCTGGTTCTTCCTGGGTTGGCTACTGTCCCTTCCACCTCCGTGGAAGGGCAGTTCCCCCTGGCCACATTCCCCACTTCTGCAGGGGAGCGGCACACCGCCGGCCGGCTCTCTCGGGGGCTGCACAGGTGTTCCCCTTAGATGTTCCTCGTAGATGTTCCTGGTGCATGCCGTCTCTCTCCTCCTTTATAGTCCTCCTCCGCCAATCCTAACTCGGCTGCCCACACGCCGAGTACGCTGCTCTCCTCCAATCAGTAGCAAGTCCTACAGTTTATTGGTTGAACTGGAGGCAGCTGGGTAGAAGCTGTTGCCTCCTCTCCCAGCGCCATATTGTGGGAGAGCAGATGCATAGAATAAGTCTTAATTCCAGTAACTCAGTCCAGTCCGGATTGCTCCCCACAACTAAACCCTGCCTAGGCTTCATATCCGAGTCACGGCACCATTATGTCGCTCCCCCTCTTCATGGAGGAACGACACAAGACCCTGCGTTGTTCTTTTGTCTGCTCGGCCCTTCCCGGGTTTGCTGCTGGTTCTTCCCGGGTTGGCTACCGTCCCTTCCACCTCCGTGGAAGGGCGGTTCCCCCTGCCACATTCCCCACTTCCGCGGGGGAGCGGCACACCGCCGGCCGGCTCTCTCGGGGGCTGCACAGGTGTTCCTTCAGATAGATGTTCCCCTTAGATGTTCCTCGTGCATGCCGTCTCTCTCCTCCTTTATAGTCCTCCTCCGCCAATCCCAACTCGGCTGCCCACACGCCGAGTACGCTGCTCTCCTCCAATCAGGAGCAGGATCAGCTCCTGGAGGTCATCACTCAAGTTGGCAAGAGGCAGCTGCGTAGAAGCTGTTTTCTCCTCTCCCAGCGCCATATTGTGGGAGAGCAGATGCATAGAATAAGTCTTAATTCCAGTAACTTAGTCTAGTCCGAGTTGCTCCCCACATCTGTGTGTTGGGTTCGCTTGTTGATGCTCTGGTAGCATGGCTTCTAGCGATCCTTACTGGGGAAAGTTGGGTAGCACGTACACTACATCATGCACGCCTACTGAATCACAGTTCTCCACAGAAACAGAATCAACGGGAGGTGTCCACCTATAGAAAGTGACTTATTTTATTTTAAAGAATTGGCTCAGGCAGTTACAGAGGTTTGACAAATCCAAAATCTGCAGGGTGGGCTGGTGGGCCTGAGAGCAGAGTAGAGCCGGCATTGCAATTCAGGTCTGCTGCAGAAATTCCCCTTTTGTTCTGTGCAGGCCTTCAACAAATTGGAGGAGACCAACCCATATTATGCAGAGCAATCTGCTGAACTCAAAATACACTGATTTTAATTTCACCCGAAAACACTCACAGTAACATCTAGAAGAAGGCATAATCAAATATTCGAACACTCATGGCCAAGCAAAGTTGACACACTAAATTAACATCATTTCTATTTCTGTATCTATCAAGATAGCTAACTGTTAAGATACACATAAGCTCATAGTGATACCTAATTAGATATGTGTAGCTTCATTTTCAATTATATTTTAAGAGATTACACAGCGGCCAGCGCCGCGGCTCAATAGGCTAATCCTCTGCCTGCGGCGCCGGCACACCAGGTTCTAGTCCCTGTCGGGGCGCTGGATTCTGTCCCGGTTGCCCCTCTTCCAGGCCTGCTCTCTGCTGTGGCCAGGGAGTGCAGTGGAGGATGGCCCAAGTGCTTGGGCCCTGCACCCCACGGGAGACCAGGAAAAGCACCTGGCTCCTGCCTTCGGATCAGCGCGGTGCGCAGGCCGCAGCACGCTGGCTGCTGCAGCCATTGGAGGGTGAACCAATGGCAAAGGAAGACCTTTCTTTCTGTCTCTCTCTCTCATGGTCCACTCTGCCTGTCAAAAAAAGGAGATGACACAGCTTAAAAGGCTTACATTAAAATATATAATTGAGAATTTTAAGATTATGTTTAATTGAAAAGATTAGTTGAAATGATCAGAGAATGAAATAACCATGGCAGCCTAGTACATGTCGGTGAGTTCCTGTGCTTTGCTGGGCTTCGGCTACAGATCTGAGTGGGAAACACCACGGATGCCATCAGGGAGAACGTGGAACCTAAGTTCTCACAGTGTAACCAGACGTTGCCTTCCCTTTTCATTTTTTGCCTGACAAGGGACAGCTGCTAGTGTTGCAAATTACCTGTGCCCAGTGAACAATAATGTTTGCAGAGGAATTTCGGAGCCCACTGAAAGGAGATGGCTTGGAAAAGCAGACCTCACACCCAGCTGAGGAGAGGGATTATAACCAACAACTGCGGTCAGCTGAGCTTCCACCCCGACCATCACCAGAACAAAGCCTGGAAATCTGCTAATTATCAATAGATTGCCCTCACCGGTTGTCTAACCTCCACCTGCAGCTACTGCTTCCAGTAAAATCCCTTGTTGCTTGCTTGCTGGGAGGGAAGGAGTGCGTTTTGGACACAGAGATAATGCTTTCCCCAAGATTGCCAGATTCTTCAACTAAACATTGTCATCTTACCAACTCTGGTCTCCAGTGAATTGGCTGTGCAGTGGCCAGCAGCAAAGGGCCTGCTGCTTGTGTCAGATAACAAAAAAACCTAATTTGTAACAGTACAAGCAGAGAAAAGGAGGTATCATGGTGCAGGGAGCAAGGGCGGCCGTAACAGTTTGAAGTATGGTTTAAAGCCACAAATTCATTCCCTCATAGGTCTGAGGGTCAGAAATCCGACACGAGGGTGCTGGCAGGACCGTGCTCTCTTCAAAGCCTCTGAAGGGCCCTTTCTTGTCTCTTCTGTATTCTGGTGGCCCCAGGTGCTCCTTGACTTGGGGTAAACTAATTCCAATCATCTTTGTCTTTGAAAGACATCACTTGCATTGAATCCAGTGTTCCCGTTTTAAAGGGTTGGTGTCTGCAAATACTGTTTCCAAATAAGACGACATTCAGAGGCACAAGGGGGTTGGGACTTCAGCATATCTTTCAGGGTGGTGGGCCACAAGGCAAATCACAATTATTCTGGAGTGGGGCCGATGTCATTCCAGAAGCTGTTGAAGCTGCTGTCAGGGTGCCCAAGGCCTGCAGAGAGAGGATGCCCAGCTGGCTGGTGTGGACCTGTGACTTGTGCCCAGAAGCCAGATTCAGACACATAGCTGTGAAAGGCATGGGGGCAAGTAGAGAGTCTGAGAACGGCATTCTGTCTTTCCTCTGTTTCAGACTTACTTTTCTAGCCTAGCTTTTCTTTGCCATCTTAGTGGAGGAGTAGGAGGCAAGATCTGCTGAAAACACAAACTGTAAATGCTGAGAGAGCTGTTTCTTGCAAAATTCCTTAAGATATAAGGATACAAATTGAACTAATACAGCTGTTTACTACAAAGTAACACAGAGGAAAAAATATTTTCCTTCTTGCTCCAACCCTCTCTGCTACCATTTAGAGGAAAACCTCAGTCATTTACAGTTTTCCACATTTCAACAGCACACTGGGGCTGGTTTGCTCACAGGTGAAAGCAGGGAATGGAATTAGAAGGAGGGGCCATATTTGCCAGGGTAGCTGACTGTGTTGATTTGCAAGAGCATGTGTTAAACACTGAGAAATGTTATCACCATCAGGAAGGGACTTATTTGGGCTAACTGTTGTATACATTGGCAAGTTTGGTAAAATACGGATTATCAGTATGACTTGGTCAGTGACATTTAAGTTCATGGCATCTGTGACGTGAGATTTTAATTTAAAAAGGGTGAAACCACAGGGAAGAGATTATTTTTTCCAGTATGCGTGAAATTTTAACTTCTAAAAAGAGGGCATGTATGTGTGTGTGTGTGTATGTGTGTGTGTGTGGTGTTAAAAGGTAAAGTATACAAAGGACTTAAATCCCAAGGGAAAAAAATATGTTGTGACCAAAGAGCTATGCATACTCGAGAGACTTCACATACATGGAAGTAATGAAATCGTTCCAAGTTTGTCCTGAGGGCACTTTGTTGTGCTTTAGAAACCTTTCCAGTGTGGTCGACATATGCACACAGAGACACAAATGTCAACAACCCATAAGTGGATACACAACTCTAATGTGTACAGTAAAAATGGATGTCATGCCTCAAGTATGCCTATGTTATAATATAATCATAATACATTTTAATGTTGTTTCTTAAAAGTTAGAGCCCCAAAGTAACAGATTCATTTAAAAGTTTTAAGAGGATATTTCTTCAAAAATAGGAGTCTGTGCATAGGGATGTGGGGGTGGACTTTTTATATCCAGAAACAGTAACAATTTATTCTGAAAAGAGGAGTTCTCTGTACGACATTTTATCCATGTTGTGATTATAAAGACTTCTCGGGAGTCACCAGGTGCACATTTATACTTTCTAAGGGACCAGTGAGAAAAATACCCATCAATAAAACTTAACTCCATGGCCACAAAGCAATACCTCTCAAAGGTTTATATATTCTACAGTCATCATATACAAATGCCTTTTTACCCAAGTGGGTACAGATTCTCTGTAGATAAATACATGTAACATATAAGTATATTCTTGAACTAATATGCTAATGAGCATATAAAGTTTTGAAGTTGTCTACCCACATCATTTAAAACTGAATAATGAATACTACTGATGGTCTTTGAAACCCCTTATTCATTTCAATCATAGATATTTTCCTAAAATTGATGTATATTTTTTAAATTGAATGACTGGAAGCTGTTTATTAAAGGATAAACTAAAGAACCTTTGGCAAAGCAAGGTTTAAAAATTATGCTATTGTTAATGCTGTAGCTGTACTAAATGTGCCTTTAAAAACAAAAATATTAACCTGAAAATCCGTAAGATTATTATATTTCTTAGATAATTTATACTTTCTTTAAAAAATTTTTTTGAAAGAGTTACAAGAGAGAAAGGGAGAGACAGATCTTCCAGCTACTGGTTCATTCCTTAAATGATTGCAATGGCCAGGGTTAGGCCAGGCTGAAGCCTTGAGCCAGGAATTTCAGCTGGGTCTCCCATGTTGGTGCAGGGGCCCAAGAGCCAGGGGGATCTTCTGCTGCTTTCCCAGGTGCATTAGCAGGTTGCTGGTTTGGAAGCACAGCAGCCAGGACTTGAATTAGTCCTCATGTTGGATGTGGCATTGCAGTAGGCAGCTTAACTCATTGTGCCACAATAATAGACACTGATAATTTAATTCTTAAAAGATTTCTTAAATCAAGAATTTAGTAGAAAAAAGCTGAAATAGTACAAACCTAGGGTAAAACATGAGCAGAGAAAAATTACGTTTAATTTCTCAAATAGATAACATTTTTCATTTCTGTATCAAAAATTACTACTTTTTTTTTTTTTTTTTTTTTTTTGACAGGCAGAGTGGATAGTGAGAGGGAGAGATGGAGAGAAAGGTCTTCCTTTGCCATTGGTTCACCCTCCAATGGCCGCCACGGCCGGCGTGCTGCTGCCGACGCACCGCGCTGATCCGAAAGCAGGAGCCAGGTGCTTCTCCTGGTCTCCCATGGGGTGCAGGGCCCAAGCACTTGGGCCATCCTCCACTGCACTCCCTAGCCACAGCAGAGAGCTGGCCTGGAAGAGGGGCAACCGGGACGGAATCCAGCTCCCCGACCGGGACTAGAACCCGGTGTGCCGGCGCCGCAAGGTGGAGGATTAGCCTATTGAGCCGTGGCGCCGACGGTTTTTTACCTTTTTTAAAAAAAATTTTTACTGTGATATTTTCAGAGAATCTTGTTTTAAATTGGAAACTGAGAACTGAAACATACTTATGAATTCTCATTTTAAAGCTTAAGTGGTATGAATTTTAAATTATTTTTTATCTTACAGCAGTTGATTATTAAGAGCCAATATAGTTCAAATGTTCTCTGAGTTCTTACAAACTCAAAATAAAACTCAAGTATGGTCTAAAGGGAATCATATAAACCTAATCACCTTTGGGAGTAAATTTATGAACCCTGGAAAGTGGTTATGTAAGAAACCCTAAGAAATTGCATGTATTGAAATGGCACATGATCAGTGACAATAAAATATTTTATTTAGGTTTTAAGGTTCACAAAAGATTACTAAGAGGAAGGTTTTGTTTAATTAACTGTGCAAGAAGTTATCCTGGGTTCATTGTGTGCCAAGGCTTGGTCTTGCTCTAGAATGTCTATGATTTCTGTGTTCTACTATGGAGCAGTTGAGAGTCTAAAGTGAAAATTTTTCACCTAACTGTAACATTAAGATACAGCACAGGAAAAAGCAGACTCATGGAAAAGAAGAAGAAAGTTGGTATCAACATACACCATAATATTTAATTAAGCAATTAACCCAAAGGTAGTTGTATTAATTCTCATCTCACAGATAACAAAACTAAAGGTGGAAGTCAAGGAATATCCAAAATCAATAGATAGTAAGTCAGGAATCAGATTTAAATTAAAATCTATTTGACTTCCAAATTGATATAGTTCACCTCTCTCTATGTAAACACTCAGGATTTGACAGATTCTGCTTAGTGCTGTAGGAAGGAAATGATCTATAAAGGGGAGGTATCGGAGGGGAGTCTTGATGGAGCAGATGAAATGAGATGCGGGTAAAGGCAGGAACAGAGCATGTGCAAAGCCACAAAAATGTGGGCAGGTACTATGTGATCAAAGACTGGAGAGCAAAGGCATTGGGCATTTAGGAAGTTGAAGGTGCTGGGGAGAGAATGAGTGAGAGGGCTGAGGAATTAACCCAGACCAGGTGGTGAAAGGGACTGCATGCTCCATGGGGATCAGCTGGAACTTCACCCTTCAGCAAAGGGACAGGCTTGTCTGTAGCCCTGGTTTGCGGGGCAGGTAACCTGTGATTTGTTAAAACGAGACTCGGCTCCCCCTGATGTGGATGAGTTTCCTGTCACTACACTTGAATCCACTGTGCAAACTTGTCTCTGGGTTGGCATTTACTATATTTATATAAATAACAAACTAGACATCTGCAGGGGAAAAAAACCACTTCATAGAACTGGATGTGCATTTGGACGGATGATGACAGAATTTGTCTGATTTTTGTTGTATGATGATGTGACCTTTTTATTACTGATTCACTCTTCCATCCACCTGTATTCGGTGAACTCCTTTTCCATGTAAAAGAGCAAGACTGCTAATTATCTAAGTTCTAGGTACTCTAAAAAGACACAAAGGAAAATTCGGCACCAACTCTGCCCTTGAGCTGTCCATAACCTCATATGAAGACAGTGTCCACATGGATCACTTACATTTAACAAATAATGCAATAAGCATCCAACAAAAACAGAACCTTCTTCAGCACCTAAGTGACACAGGATGAAAGTAAAGGACGGCAATGGACTTTTAAAAAAATTATTTATTTGAAAGGTAGAGTTAGAAAGAGAGAGATGTCTTCCATCTACTGGTTTGCTCCCCAAATGGTCTATCTGAAGCCAGGAGCTTCTTCCAGTTCTCCCACATAGGTGCAGGGGCCCAAGCACTTGGGTCATCTTCTGCTTTACCAGGCCATGGCAGAGAACTGGATCCAAAGTGGAACAACTGGGACTTGAACCGGTGCCCATATGGGATGCCAGCACTGCAGGCTGCGGTTTACCTGCTAAACCACAGTGCTGGTCCCACCAATGGACTTTTTAATTCACTGATCTTATTACTAGATTGAATTACCAAGCAATAGCAGAAAGCGGAAAAGATACAGACTTTGGAGCTGGCACAATTGAATTCACTCCCTAGTGGCTCAAGTCTCGGAGAGTTATTAAAATTTCTGAGCTGTTTTTCTTGTTTGAATTATGCACATACTTATATCTTCATTTCAGAGCTATTACAGAGTAAAAGAAATATTGTCTGTAAAAATATCTATTAATAGTGAATGTTCCGGGGCTGGCACCATGGCTCACTTGGTTAATCCTCCGCCTTGTGGCACTGGCATCCCATATGGGCGCTGGGTTCTAGTCCTGGTCGCTCCTCTTCCAGTCCAGCTCTCTGCTATGGCCCAGGAGTGCAGTGGAGGATAGCCCAAGTGCTTGGGCCCCTGCACCCGCATGGGAGACCAGGAGGAAGCACCTGGCTCCTGGCTTCGGATCGGTGCAGTGCGCCGGCCGTAGTGGCCATTTGGGGGGGTGGGTGGTGAACCAATGGAAGGAAGACCTTTCTCTGTCTCTCTCTCTCTCTCTCACTGTCTAACTCTCCCTGTCAAAAAAGAAAAAAAGGAAAAAAAATGAATGCCCTGGGGCTGGCATTGTGCTGAAGCAGGTTAAACCATAGTTTGAGACACTTGCATCCCATGTCAGAGTGCCATTCCAAATCCAGGCCACTCTGCACTTCTGATTCAGGTTCCTGCTAAAGAGCCTGGGAGGCAGAGGATGATGGCTCAAATGTGTGGCCGCTGTCACCCACAAGAGAGACCTGGATAGAGTTCCTGGTTCCTAGCTTTGGATTGCCCCAGTTTTGACTATTGCAGCCATTTAGAGTGAACCAGCAGATGGAAAATCTCAATCTCTCTCTCTCTCCCACCCTCTCTCTCTGTTATTCTTGCAGATAAAATAAACAAATCTTTAAAAATACCCTTTACACTGCACTTTCTGGCACATTTCTGATCTAAAATAATGAACTCCTTGCAACTGACACAGCCCATCAAGGTAAAAGATTTAATTGGAGTGTTCCCAAGACACACACACACACACACACACATCTTTTTTTAAGATTATTTACTTAGGAAGTAGAGTTACAGATAGAGAGAGGGAGACGCAGAGAGACAGGTCTTCCATCTGCTGGTTCACTCCCCAGATGGCCACAATGGCCAGAGCTGCACTGATCCAAAGCCAGGATCCAGGAACTTCTTCTGGGTCTCCCACACAGATGCAGTGGCCCAAGCACTTGGGCCATCCTCTACTGCTATCCCAGGCCATAGCAGAGAGCTGGATCAGAAGTGTAGCAGCCAGGACTTGAACAGGCGCCCATATGGGATGCCAGCGCCCCAGGCCAGGGCGTTAACCCACTGCACCACAGCACCAGCCCCCCTATATATATCTTTTAAAAAAATAAATAAAATTTATTTATTTGAAAGGCAGAGTTATAGAGAAGCAGAGGCAGAGAGAGAGAGAGAGAGAGAGAGAGAGAGGTCTTCTATCCAATGGTTCACTCCCCAAATGGCCATGACAGCCAGAGCTGTACTGATTCAAGGCCAGGAGCCAGGAGCTTCTTCCAGATCTCTCACAAAGGTGCAGGGGCTCAAGGACTTGGGCCATCTTCGACTGCTTTCTCAGGCCATAGCAGAGAGCTGAATTGGAAGTGGATGGAGTAGCCGACACTCAAACCAAGGCCTATACGGGATGCTGACACCGCAGGTGGCAGCTTTACCCGCTATGCCACAATGCTAGCCCCCATATGTCTTAAGATGCAACATATTTATTTAAAAAAAACCCCTGCTTTCTCTTTAAAATGAATAATACATCTCAAAATTTCAAAATATCATGACTAAATGAAAATCATTTAGTGTCCCTGTACCTTCTGGAATGACTGGTAGAGAAGATAAGTGGGTTTGAGATGTGTGTGAATTTCATTAAGAGAAAGTGCTTGGTCTGGTAGGATATAAAAAGTTGCTGTTTACACAATTAAACATTCTACTTTGTAGTCAGCCATTAAAAGCACAAGAACAGTAGAAAAGTAGCAAAACTCTGAAGACAACATAGAAAAGGCCTTTGACCAGCGACTGATGGGCTGTCGATAGGAGTCGATGAGCTGGAACTAACAGTCCTGCTTTCCCTGCTGGGGTTCATAGTGTTTTTGAACTTCATTACATGCAGCTGACAAGGAGAGGCACTTACCTAGGCCTCTCATGGCTCTCCTGTGAACATGGATATGGGAATGAGTTTTGTGCTCCCAGGTGAGGAGAAAGAGAGCCTGGGCACAGAAGATTCATAAAAACAGTTGGCTTGTCTCAAAAGACCCATGACGGTGGGTGGGTCTGCATGGATTCAAGGAAGAAATGTCGCTTGTGAAATCCCTACGGGGTACTTTGCACCTGCAGTTGAATGAAGTTAATCCCAGGTACATACTCTGCTCACCTAGGCTTCGTGCACAATGCTTCCATAAGGACCAAAGAAGTACTGCACTGACATTTTACCCCTGTGATCAAAGTGTCAGTCACAGCACTACCTTATGACTTCTGTCATGTACACGTGACATGTTTGTGCTGAGGATATAAAAGCACTGACAGCTTCTTTTATTGAAATCCCACAAACAAGATACTGTAATGTGCGTACATCAGAGGCAGGAGTTTATTATTTTGGCTGAGTTGGAAAAGATCGCACTTCACTGTACTTGAGATGTTTAAAGAGCCAAAGAAATGCTGAAGTATATCCAAAGAATTTTGTAATAGCTTTTACATCTACCTGCTTTAATGTGACAATGAATCGGAAGGCAAACAACGAAAATTGTCCTCCTGGCCAAGGTCCTTCTCCAGAGCAAACCGTCACCAGCTTACTTTGGTGCCAGATTCCCCATGATTAGAGAAGTGGAGCCTTGGACATTTCCAGAGAAAGCAGTCAAAGCTCGGGGATACATATTGGCAATAGATGAATGAAAATGGATACACGTCCTATTGAAAAGAAAGGAATGGTTCTGAGAGAGGAACTATCAAAATCTGTCACTGTACACATAGAAAATCCATTGCAGGTTTCCAAACCAGACCTGTTGGACCGGCTGGATCTCCCAGAAGCAAATGTAACCCAACAGAAAAGACTGCAAATGTAAATAAAGTCAATAGCTACAGGAAGGGCAGACTTTGTAAAGATAAAGTTCAGGAAATTGAAAGGGGGTGGAATAAAGAGGGAGGGGAGGGGAGAAAGGAGAAGAAAATTGAGTAGAAGAGAGGAAAGGAAACTAGCACAGCCATGGCTCAGGCTCATACAGATACATTTGAGACATGGAGTCCATTATGTTCTATTTCAACCTTCACTATCCGTTTGACCTTGGGCACATCCTCAAGGTTCTTTCACCTAAAGGAGTTGCTTAGTTAAAGGATGCTGTGTGCTTTGGGAATTCACAGTCTATCTTCTCTCCTTGCAAATGTTAATGATGACTAATGAGAAGACATTTTCTAATCTCTGACAGATTGAGATGATCAAATTATGACAGATAATGTATTCATATAGCTCACCTGTATGACTGGGAACAATCGGAAATTTTCTTTACATCTGAAATAAGCAAATTTATAGCAGCACAAATGGACAGAAAAGCACAGCACTCATAATCGGTACAAGAGTTTAAGTTAAATAGCTTCTTCGGTAGCATCTAACTCAGGAAATATTAAAAATATGTATGACTGGGCTTGTGCCGTGGCTCACTTGGTTAATCTTCCACCTGCGGCGCCAGCATCCCATATGGGCACTGGGTTCTAGTCCCGGTTGCTCCTCTTCCAGTCCAGCTCTCTGCTGTGTCCTGGGAGGGCAGTGGAGGATGACCCAGGTGCTTGGGTCCCTGCACCCACATGGGAGACCAGAAAGAAGCACCTGGCTCCTGGCTTCGGATCGGCGCAGCGCCGGCCATGGCAGCCATTTGGGGAGTGAACCAACAGAAGGAAGACCTTTCTCTCTGTCTCTCTCACTGTCTATAACTCTGCCTGTCAGAAAAGAGATATATGTATGGCCACTCAGATAACTGAGGAAGAGAAAATTTTGTGTGTATAGGATACTGTACTATTTCTATATCTTAATGAAAGTAGGTCTAAGTTATTTTTTTAAAAAGACATGTATTTGAAAGGCAGAGTGGTATTGAGGGAGAGGAGAGTTCTTCCATCTGCTGGTTCACTCCTCAAATGGTAAATGGCGTCAATGATTGGGGCTGAGACAGGCTGAAGCCAGGAGCCAGGAAATCCATCTGAGTCTCCCACATGGGTATTGGGGACCCAAGCACTTGAGCCATCATCCACTGCCTCCCCAGAACATTAGCAGGAAGATGGATCTGAAACAGAGTATCAGAGACTGCTCCCAATATGGGATGTGGTTCTTTCACATGGCAGCTATACCTGAGTACAAAATGCCAGCCCCGTAAGTGCTTTAACTTTGATGTTTTTCCAAGACATTGGATGGAGGTAGAGCTTGCCATTTACACCTTCTAAATTAAATTGTTCCATTAGATCAGTTCAGGGCTACCCCCTCTTTGGACAGACAAGCTTCCTCATTAGTTCATGTCATTCCCCAACTGTACAGAGACCCCATTCTCAATGAGTGGCATTGGCTGCCAGTATTACTTATATACATCCTAATTTGCTAGGGTTTTTTAGACCCTTAAGCAGTTTGGCCAAGGAAACATAGATGCATCTTCCAAGGAGCTCTTGTCACTGTGAAAATTTCAGAAAGGCCTGAGCACCAACTGTGTCCTTGGGATTGAATATTTATTGGCAAATGCCTACCATCAAACTAGTGATTCATTGTGAGCCATGGCCAACTGTGGATGGCAGAGCTATAAGCAAATTTCATAAGTCCCCTGGAACACATAGAAAAGAAGTTTATTTAGGAAAGATAGAGGAAATAGCAACACAAGTTTCCTAGACTGTAATTAAATCAGTTAATTTCTTCTAGTGTCCAAAGCCTTGTGACTATGTGTGAGAACTTGAACTGATTCTGAGTTTTTATAATTTTTTTAAAAAGGATTTGTTTATTTATTTGAAAGGCAGAGTTACAGAGAGAGGGAGAGACTGACAGAGAGGTCTTCTGTCCACTGGTTCACTCTGCAAATTGTTGCAACAGCCAGAGCTGGAGCAGTCTGAAGCCAGGAGCTTCTTCCAGGTCTCCCATACAGGTGCAGAGGCCCAAGCACTTGGGTCATCTTCCACTGTTTTCCCAGGCCATTAGTAGAGAGCTGGATCGGAAGAGGAGCACTTGGGACTTGAACAAGCACTAACATGGGATGCTGGCGCTGCAGGCAGAGGCTTAACCTACTATGCCACAGCGCCTGCCCGGAGTTTTTGCACTTTTTAAAAAATTTTGTTCACATAATGAAAACAGATTTCATGTATTTCACAGGTACACTTCTAAGAAGATTGGAGTTTGGAATTCAGCTCACTGGTAAACACAGCACTTGACATAGTTTTCACCTTGCATTTCTTTATCCTGGTTACCTGAGTCTTGGAAATAAAATGGTGTAAGCCAATTCTACCTTACAAGATTTGTAGATTAATCAATTTCTAAAGGTTCCACACTTCCAAGTGAATATATAATTTTAGTGCTCACCTCTATCTTCTTTCTAATGATTTGTTCTTCTCCACCCTTAATTTTTAAGTGCTGACTCAGAGATCAGCAGCAAGCTAATCGTGGCCGGAGTAACCAGCCTCTTAATCAGTTTCAGAAGTGTCCAGAGGAGTAAGCAGGGTGCTCACTCACAGTCACATCTGGTTTTCAATGCTGTCAGATGTCTCGTGGGTTAACTCAGTTATAACAAACGTATGTCAGGGAGCTGCACACATTGTTACTGACTGCACTCGCAGTTCTCCCAAATAGTTTATTACTCTATCAGATGCTTTGAAATCACCGGTCCACTCAGTTGGAACTTGTTTCCCAAACAGAGGTGGTGCAGCCACTGCCTGTGACACTGGCATCCAATATGGGTGCTGGTTGGAGTCCCGGCTGCTCTGCTTCCCATCTATCTCCCTGCTATTGCACCTGGGAAAGCAGCGGAAGACCGCCCAAGCACTAGGGTCCCTGTCACTGATGTGAGAGACTTGGATGGAGGTCCTGGCTCCTGTCTTTGACCAGGCATTTGGGGAAGTGAACCAGCAAATAGAAGATCTCAATCCCTCTCCCTCCATCTCCCTGTGTCTCTCTCTGCCTTTCAAATCGATCAATCAATAAAACTTAAAAAAAAAAAAATGGGTAAGTTTGAAAGTAACACGGTCCCTGGAATATCATTTTTGAACCCTTCCGTCTGCCTTCTCATTTGACGTGATCCCTTCACTTGTCAAAGGCAGCAAGGGTCAGATAAATTTATGTCCTCTGGGCCCTGCAGGCGGTGTCCAAGTGTCCAGGGACCGGTCTGCCCTTCCTCCTGCCAGAGCCCGCATCCGCTGTCACCATATTTTGTATGAGGCCCTATGTAGGGATGTGGCGCATTCTGCTTCGTTTTACAAGGTGGAGAAATGCCACTGTGCATTGCCTCCGTACACTGACATCTACTGGGCTACGGCCCACAGTGGTTTTCGGCAAGTGTCTGCTCATTTACGGAATCAAGGCGCGTGCCTCCCGGTGTTCAAACCTCCCAGCTCTGCTGTGGCTCAGAGCAGCAGTTCTCACTTCCACAACCAAGTCAGTTTCAGAGTTCCACTCGTGTGCCTGAAAGTAAGGCGGGAAGCGGATCTCCAGATCTCGGATTTGGAAACCTGCCTCTCCCAGCGTAAGTGCTGCCTGCACGCAGTTGTGACAGGGTTTCTGCCTGAACGCATGTTGTGGGGGGGCTTCCTGGGGGTGGTGTGAGTCAGCGCTGAGAGGTCAAAAAGACCCTGCCTAAAGAACCTTAGGAAACGCGCCAGGAAGTGAGACCCATCGCGGGGATCAACTTCGGCAACCAGACTCATCTCGACTACTTTTAGGGGGTAAGGGTAAGACTCTCGCCTTGTTCCAAACGCACCACTTTGCCTTAAAAGGAGGCACTACTCCTTCTGCTCCGAACTTGGGGATTTTACCGGGCAAGCAAAGCCTACGCGCCGGCCAAGAGCCGGCGGTACCCAGAGGCTCGGAGCGCACGTGGCTCCAGGGGCAGGGTGGCCGTGGCCGGCGCTCCCGCCCCGGCCCATTTAGCCCAGGCAGCCCGCCCCGCCCTCGCGGCTCCCGGCCACCCTCGGGCGGCCGCCGCTCTGGGTGGGGCCTCGCGGCCGCCGGGGATGCGTCCGAGTCTGCCCTGCCCGTGGAGGCGAGCCGGCTGGGCGGTGCGCCGGGGCGGCCCGAGCCTTGCGCCGCGCGGCGCTGTAACCGGACACCCGCGCGCTTGCCCCGCGGCGCGCCCGGACACTTTCCATTCACTGCGCGCGGCCTGATTGAGCGAGGCGGACACGGGCTGCGGGCTCGGCACGGGAGGATTCCTTTACAAAGAAACTCCGAGGACCCGGGATAGACCTTTAAAGGCCGGCCGGGGTGGGGGACAGGACTGGAGACACAGGCGTCACCCCGCCCGGTGGCACCTTGGTGACTTTTCTACGCTGGTTTCGTGTACCGTGGGTAAGCTGCGCTGGGTCTTTGCTTGGCTTGACGCATTTGGCAAAAAGACCCCACTGCGATCCCGCGCGTGTGGACTTGGCCCACCCGCGGCTTGTCGGGTTCGCGCTGCCCCTAGCTGGAAGCCTGGCTAGAGTTGTTAAGCCCAGCTCAGACACCTGCGGGGAGTTCGGAGTTGTGTGCGCCTGTGCCGGGCGAGGCAGAGCGGCTCCGGGACCCCTCGCATAGCCCTTTCCTGGCCGGGTACTAGTTTGTGACCAGGAGTTGGGAAGACCCCCTGAGCAAGGTGAAGAGGAAGCAGTAGCAAGTCCTGGGGGGCGTGGGGAGCACATTTAAGACTCTTGGCTTCCCCCTGTCATCAGAGGCCGGGTTTAAATCAGTAGGGCTCCCTACCCCGGCGGCATTACCCCCTCAATGCTCAGTATTATTTGCAGTTGGTGGCTTCTGTCCCTTTGCTGGGCGGTGATGGTGGTGGTGGGGGCGTTATAGGTATCAGAGAAGATACTGGCAATAGCAAAAGGGGGGGGGGGAGTGTGTGGCGTGTTATCAGCCTGCTTCATCAACAAAGGCTATGCATCTTAATAGCTTTTATAAATTTAACTATCAAATCAGCAAAACCCAGAGGTAGATGACTAAGGGAAAAATCATCCCTCGAATCAATTTTCTTCCACCTTCATTTACGTATGACAGGATGAAGGGGTTGTGGAAGCAGTAAGACAACGTTTCTTTTGAGAATTACCAACCCAAACATCTCGAGGGATTCCCCAGCTGTGTTAGGGAAAAAAAAAGGGCGGGGGGGGGGGGTTCATCTCTAACTCATGGCACATGCACCACCTAGGAGAGCAGCTGAGAGTTTTTGCTTTAGATTGCGTGTTGAGTTCAGTTGTTCTTGCCCTTCTGTGTTGAAGCAGTCATTCAGGCGGGATTGTTAGTGGTACTTCTTTATTGCCTGCAATTAGTGATGGGATTTCAACTTTAAAAAGCCTTCAGATGTAAAAGGTCAGCCTTGTTGTAACTTGAAAAAAAAATAATAAATTTCTAAATTAAACAGACATGCCATTTTATCATAGAATTGTACATGTAAAATCATGGGATTTTTATTTTATGGTCCTGAGTTTATTTAGCATAGTATGGTGGCTAGAGCTCCTATGGACACCTTACCTGAGTTTCCTTGGTATTCAGACTTTAGTTGATAGCATGTATCAGCTCCATGTCAAACAGAAATTCTTGTCTCTTTGAGTTATCTTTTGGGATTTTGACAGCCCACTTTCTGTTTGATTTATTTAAAATATGCATTGGTAGCTACCGGGCTCCTTGGATTACTCACCACTCGGTCATTGGTTTGGATTTGGCAAGAGGCCATGGTTACCTCATGTACATCATTTAACAGCTGCCTGGTCATCTGGATAAATTGGCAGATAACTGATTTGAGTAATTTCAGCCCTCAAGGATTGAGCACACTTAGATTTGTGCTTAGAGACACCCTTTCAGAGACAATTACTCCAAAACAGCTAATGACTGTGGAAGTGAGTGGGCTCGTATGAATATTCATGGGGGATTTCTCTCCTATCAATGTAGGGAGAAAGAGATTTCATCAAGGAATACTTTATTGGTAACATTCTCAAGTCATTTTAATGTCGTGGATTTTTAGAGACCATTTGAAAAACCTAGTGTTCCTTTGGGAATCAGTGTGTTTCCTTGCTACTTTGTTCTGCTAGCTGAAAGATGAAACAGTTTCTCTTGTTGCAAAGATTTCCAGACACAAATGAACTAAATCCAAATTTTCACATGTGAGAGGCAAAGTCGCAGCACCTCCTACTGTTTGCATGACTGTAGAAGTTCAGATGTATCTTGCAAGAATAGGAGGCTCTGTCTGGAGGACTGTGTATTTGTACTCCTAAAATGTGAAATGAAATATAACATGCTTGTCATCTCTCTTTTGAAGGTATTTTCCCTTGGATATTAACTTGGCAAATCTGAAGAGATGGGATTCCGGGCGATTTGCGTCTTGTTTGGAATATTTATTTGCTCTGTCTCTGTAAAAGGATCTTCCCAGCCCCAAGCAAGAGTTTATTTGACATTTGATGGTAAGAGAGTTGATATACACTCTGGGGGAAATGGGACTCAGTCTTTTTTCCTTTCTTATCCAGATTTAAAAATTGATTAATTAAAGATAGCAAAATATTACCCAGTATTGACCAATTAAAAAATTAATTACTGGCTGCTTTTTTGGCTGATATTGTAATTTTAGATTATTGGTTAGTAGGCAGTGTTTAGGAAAATGCTTGACGTGTATGCTGTCTTTTTAAGTTTTACATTTCTTTTGTGTTGGCATGTGTGTGCCTGGGGAGATGGGGAGGAGCCAAAAGTGTAACTTCTTTGATCTTACTGTTCACCTGGCCATGTAGCGAAGCACCCAGCTGGTGCTGGTCCTCACCAGCAGAAAGAGCTGTGCAGGTTCAATATAAACAATTCTTGCAATACATTTTGGGCACTGATCTGAGAACTGGTTACTCCATGTGTTGTTCTAATAGTACTTCTATTTCCTCAAGGATCTCCTGAGGTTGCAGACTACCCTCAGTAACTGAAAAGGACCCGAGAGAATCGTTGGCAATGTGCTTTTGGTTATTGGGTACAAATGCTATCTACAGAATGCTAAGGGAAATGGATGTGGTTTCAGAGTTTCACACAAATGAGAAGTGTAAGGTCCTCTGAGGAGGTGATTGCCAAATGGGTACAGGAGCTTTAATGTATATGGTTCACAGAGCTTACAGATGGGTGGTTTTGCTGAGTCCAGGAACCCATCCTAATTGGACAGAGGGGCTAAGAAATGGTGAAGGAATACCAGCTTGCTAATCAGAGTCAGTTTCATTATTTCTTTCAGCTCTGAGGACATAAAGCCTCATTGTCATGACACTTGTTTTTCCCGTCCTTAACAATGTACTCTGACTTGAAAGCAGGGTGCCTCTGAAATGCTCTGTTATCTCAAATTTCAAATAGCAGCATGACTGACACTTATCAGTCAAATGACTGTTTTTTTCTCCTTTCTTTGTAAGTCACCTAGTGCTTTCCCCAAGGTCATCATAAGCACTGAAGGAGCCATATTTAGAACTCCCGAATGTGTGAGCTGCTAATTGCTTCCTTAGCCTAGGAGCCTTCAAACCATAGCTATGCATTTGAGAATGGGAAAACAGACCCCTTGAAGTGTCCTTTTATGTTTCTTAATTACTCACTAAAGCATCTTGTAGTCTGCGCATGCTTTGGTCTTCCAAGCTGAGAACTATGACATATAAAAGAAAAGGCGTTGAGGAGTTGGTACAGTTTTTCCCTCTGTTTTCTGTTCTTGGTATTTGGACACGGAGTAATCTAACAGATTATATGTTTGAACCTGCTTTATCTCTCTTGAACTTTCTTAGAAATCTCCCAAACTTTTAATGTAAGTATTACCAAGTTTGTCACCAGGTATCATTTATCAAATCTTTGAGCATAAAGAAATTAAGACATATTTTACAGAAGAAAATTAAATATTATATCCTAGAAATACATATGAAACTGTAGAGGGCAATGATTGCTGTGCTACTTAGTGACTAGAAGTTATGATAGGCTTTTAAAAATACTCTGTATAATATTTTATTTTTTAAAGATTTATTTATTTGAAAGACAGTTACAGAGAGACATAGAAACAGAGACAGAGAGGTCTTCCATCCACTGGTTCACTCCCCAGATGGCCACAATGGCCGGAATTGCGCGGATCCAAAGCCAGGAGCCAGGAGCCAGGAGCTTCTTCCAGGTCTCCCACGGGGGTGCAGGGACCCAAGGATTTGGGCCCTCTTCTACTGCTTTCCCAGGCCATAGCAGAGAGCTGGATCGAAAGAGGAGCAGCTGGGACTTGAACCAGAGCCCATATGGGATACTGGCACTGCAGGCCAGGGCGTTAACCTGCTGGGCCACAGCGCCAGCCCCTCTGCGTAATATTTTAAATGCTCTCAAATACAAAATAGATTCTTGCAGAATAAGACGGACCTTAGTTCATAACCTACGTGGAATCTGAAATGATAAATTAAGGATCTGAAAGTTCTACAATGTTGTCCTTCCCCAGAATATGGCTAGTAAATACCCAGAGGCAGAACATCACTTAATTAGAATATTGTTTCAGAGACACATCAAAAGGAAGAAAATATGTAATAAAAATCCATAACTTTAAAATCAGTGGATTAAGGAATTTCTTAAATGAATTAGGCTACATTGGGCAAGGTGTATAGGAAAAGTAGCATGGCCATAAAGAGTTGATAAAATACACAAATTTCAACCTTTAAATCAATATCATTTTCTTAAGAGATTTCACAGTATGCTTTTCTCAACTTGCCTGTTTCAAGTTTCTCAAATAATCAAATGATAACTTATGTGGGTGTCACATTGAGGAGGTTACTGAGTTTCTTCCACAGTGGTTTTATTTTTAAGATTTAATCTATTTATTTCAAAGGCCAAGCGACAGAGAGAAAAACAGAGAAAATGACCTTCCATCTACAGATTCACCTCCAAAATGGCCACAACAGCCAAGGCTGGACCAGGTTGAAGCCGTGAGCCTGAAACTCCAACCAGGTCTCTATGTTGGTGGCAGGGGCCCAGGTAGTTGGCCATCTTCTGCTGGTTTCCCAAGCACAGTAGCAGGCAGCCAGTTTGGAAGTAGAGCAGCCAGGACCCCCTGGAACTCTGATATGGGATGCTGGCTTTGTAAATGATAGTACTACCTGCTGTGCTATAATGCTGGCCCCCCAGAATGGT
The DNA here is from genome assembly GCF_051225735.1 of Oryctolagus cuniculus. Taxonomy (NCBI): domain Eukaryota; kingdom Metazoa; phylum Chordata; class Mammalia; order Lagomorpha; family Leporidae; genus Oryctolagus; species Oryctolagus cuniculus. Next base: position 145,449,850 of record NC_142869.1, on the reverse strand, counting down.
TTATTCTAGACATCAAAATAATGGGACTTCCTATAGTGTTGGCTATACATACACAAGCATGCATGTGTGACATGTTTGCATGCACAGTTCTGTTTAAATACCTATGGATATATATTTCAATTAATTAACCTTGTATTTCCAAATATCAAAACATCTATCACTGTGTTTCAATCAGAAACCAGGAATTGGAAGATGTTTTCAGGAAATTCAATAACTAACAATAGCATCAGACAGAGCTCATTTGCATTTTTTAAAAAAACTTCATGAATCTTTATGCTCTAATAATACCTTGCCTACTTGCTCTTTTGCCTTGAAACCTTACCCTGTCACTGTAACTTGGTCCTATGCTTGTCCTTTTCTGGGTGGAACATTAAAAAAATCTATTTAGTGTTTTATTTGCAGGCCAAGGAAGCATCAAAATCAATTTAAAGATAAGTGAAACAAGAGGTTCCCCCCAACCTCATCCATGGTCCATCCTTCTTCTTTTTGTGGCTGGTTGGAGTGCTAACATTTGGAAAAAGTGATTTACAGATCTGCCTTCCCCATTGAGCTGGTGCAAGGTCAACCAGATGGCCTTTAGTCCTAGGGGAGAATGTACTTCAGATGTTACTAATTACTTGCATTTGTGCTAGGTAAATCTCCATGTTAAGAGAACTGCCACTTCTAATAGATTTTGTATTTTATGACTTTCATAATTCTCACTTTATATAAAATAGTTTTTCTTTTTTTTAACTTTTATTTAATAAATATAAATTTCCAAAATCCAGCTTTTGGATTACAATGGCTTTTTTTTCCCCTATAACCACCCTCCCACCTGCAACCATCCCATTTCCAACTTCCTCTCCCATCCCATTCACATCAAGATTCATTTTCAATTATCTTTATATACAGAAGATCAATTTAGTATATACTAAGTAAAGATTTCAACAGTTTGCACCCACACAGAAACACAAAGTGTAAAGTACTGTTTGTTTGAGTACTAGTTATAGCATTAATTCACATAGTACAACACATTGACAGAGATCCTACATGGGGAGTAAGTGCACAGTGACTCCTGTTGTTGACTTAACAATTGACACTCTGGCTCTTGTCATGAGTTGCCAAGGCTATGGAAGCCTTTTGAGTTCACCAACTCTGATCTTATTTAGACAAGATCATAGTCAAAGTGGAAGTTCTCTCCTCCCTTCAGAGAAAGGTACCTCCTTCTTTGATGGCCTGTTCTGTAAAATAGCTTTTCTAATGAATATAATAAGTTCATGCAAATGCTTTTGAGGCTGATTTGTATTGAAGAAAAATCTAATAGATTGACAAATTCATCTTTGACATCAATCTTGGCTTTGTATATCTTTTTTCCAGAAAAAAAAGAACTTCAGAATCCAGAAAGGTCATTAGAAAAGGAAAGATTTTGTATATACAGTAGACCAACCATGTTTTGCTTGCTAATATAGAAGGGAAAGCATTGTTGACAAGGTCTAGCCTTTTTTCTGGAGAGATTTTAGCATAAGTTATTTTGTGAAATTAGCAATAAATACTCTATAATTTGATAAGCTATATCAGCTGCATGTAATCTTTAAGAGTTTCTAAACTCAAATGAGTATTCTGTCTATAATTTGAATAGATAGAAAATGTGATTACTGTGTTGACTGCATTAAATATTATTTCTTTTATTAAATGCTAAATTCTTATAAAAATAATGTTTCTCAGCTAGTAATTAAATTTATAAATAAAATAATTTATTTAAATAGAATAGTTAATATTTTCTTATTATACTTAGAATGCCTATAGGATTTGTAATATTATTCTTTATTTCATTTCTGATGCTGATAATTGGTTTTTGTGCCTTTTATGTCATGATTAGTCTGATTGGAGACATTAATTTATTGATGTCTTTAATCAGTTATTGATTTCATTGCTTTTCTCCTGCTATTTTCTTTTTTATTTAATTGATTTAGGCTCTAAAATTCATAACCACATTATCAATAGTTGCTTTTTTTTAACTATTTATTTATTTATTTGAAATTCAGAGTTTTACAGAGAGGCAGAGAGAAAGAGAGGGTCTTCCATCTGCTGGTTCACTCCCAAACTGGCTGCAATGACTGGAGCTGCACCGATCTGAAGCCAAAAGCCAGGAGCTTCTTCTGGGTGTCCCATGTGGGTGCAGGGGCCCAAGCACTTGGGCCATCTTCCACTGCTTTCCCAGGCCTTAGCAGAGAGCTGGATTGTAAGTGGAGCAGCTGGGACTACTTGAACTGGCGCCCATATGGGATGCTGGCACTGCAGGCGGTGGCTTTACCCACTATGCCACAGCCCCAACCCCATCCAATAGTTTCTTATTTCTTTTTGCTTCATGTTAAGCTTGCTCTTATTTTTGGCACTTCTTAGGGCAGAAGCTTAGTCATTGATTTCAAAAGTTTCTTCTTGTATTATGGTTTATGATATAAATTTTCCTAAAAGCACCACATTAGCTGTTTCGCATAGATTGTGGTCAAGAATGTGTTAATGTCAAGTGTGTTCAAGTTTTTTCTAATTGTGCTGCTATTTTATTTTTTTTACTTATGAGTTATTTAGAAATGTGTAAAGTAAAAGTATTGGGATTTTTATGTGTTTCGTGATATAGAATATACTCTGTCAAAATCATGCATGGCTGTATTCAGGTTGTAGTTTAGTGTTTTGTCAATGCCAATCAAATTGAACCTCTCTATAGCCTCACCGGTTTTATGTTTATTTCCTTCAGCTGCTGGTAGAAGCGGCTGAACTCTCCAACTGTAACCACAGATGTGTTTAGTGCTCCTCCCAGTTTGATTAGTTTCTTCTTCATGCTTTTGAATTTGTTCTGTTGGGCACTGAGCCATTCAGAAGTGCCATGTTTCCTGTCTACTTTCCTATTATGAAATAGCCCTGATTTTTCAGGGTAACAGCCCTTACTCTGAAATGCATTTTGTGTGTACGTAGCACTTTTGCCTTTTTTTTTTTAATGGACTTGAGAATACCAGCAAAAATGTGACAACTTTGTGGGGAAATGTTTGTCAGGAATTGTAATGGTCTCAAAACATTTTTAATATTTAGTTTAATATTAGGAAATATATTTAAGTAGACATAATTTTAATATTCATAAATGTCTGAACCACTAGGGTGGCATTGTGGGATAGTGAAATTTGCATGGATTTGGACATGAAAACAGCAGGGTTTTCAATCCTTGGTTCTTCACTCATTAACAACCTGTGAAACTTTGCTGGAATTTCACTTAATTCTGATCACTTAAGAAAGTTGAACTCCATTATCTCTAAGACCCTCTTATTTCCCTGACGTCACATGATACTTAAGCTTTGTTTAGTTTCATATTTCCCCCTTTGAGGAAATAGTCTGCAATAATTTCCTTCAGTGCTTTTAGGAATAGCTTGTTGAGGGGCCTTGAGGGTAGAAAGAACAAAAAGAAATATTTTTAAAAAAATCACCGATTCTGGAGTCAGACATACTGGTTTTAAATAATTAAATTCTGTCACTTTCTGAATATGCTACTGTGGGGAAGTTACTTAATCTCTTAATCCAGAATTCTATCATCTGTAAAATGGGAGGAGCAAATACTTCACAGTCTTATTCTGAAAACGAGATGAATTCAGTTGGTAAATTGTGGTACATAGTGTACATCTGATTATAATATATGGAGGCTTGTATTAGAGTTTGTGTTCATAAATGCTAAAGTGAAACATCAATACATTTTAAAAACCTGGCAGATCCATACTGTAATTACCTCCTCTTCATTTAGCTTAGAGAATGGCCTTTGTTTTTACTCATTCCATGCTGACTTAGCATAATTTTTTAAAAAAGATCTATATTTATTGTAAAGGCACAGTGTCAGAGGAGGACAAAGGCAAAGGGATAAGGAGATATGGGGGGGGGGAGAGAGAGAGAGAGAAATATCAGTCTTCCATCTGCTGGCTCACAAAGTCTAGAGCTATAAGGCTGAAGCCAGGACTCAGGAACTTCATCCAGGTCTCCTTATATGGGTGGCAGGAGCCAAAGCACTTGGGTTGTCTTCCACTGACATCCCAGGCACATTAATAGGAAGCTGGATGAGAAGTAGAGCAGCTAGTTACTGGAAACTGTGCTTGGATATGAGATGCTGATGTTGCAGGGTTTGGCTTTACCTGCTGCACCCCAGTGTTGGTCCAACATGAATTTTGATGTATCTAACCACCATACAACAGCAACCAGTATACCTCTCTCCTACAATCCCCTCTGAGAGAATTTTGTTTATTTTAAAGCAAGGATAGACATCAGATAGAGGGCAATATGTTCTCATTGCCCTGTCATACGACTAGAGAAGAAACAATGGGAGAGAGGAATCTTTGATACTTTGTACTTGAGACATCTATAGATCCCTCCCTGGTGATAAGTTTTTATTTTAAATTTTCTTCCAAATCTCCCCTATATTATATACTGAATGTGCCATGTTATCTAGGAATTCAACTGTTAAACTTTCCTAGTTGCTTCCAAAATCTCCTTCTTATTAGTCTGTTTCCTTCTTGATGGGCATTTAGCCCCTGTGAAATTTAAATATTTTCTGCCAGAGTATTTTGTGTTTTTTTAAACTTTTATTTAATAAATATAAATTTCCAAAGTAAACTTTTAGATTACAGTGGCTTTTTCCTCCCATAACCACCCTCCCACCTGCAACCATCCCATCTCCCACTCCCTCTCCCCTTCCATTCACATCAAGATTCATTTTCAATTACCTTTATATACAGAAGATCAATTTAGTATATACTAAGTAAAGATTTCAGCAGTTTGCACCCACACAGAAACACAAAGTGTAAAGTACTGTTTAAGTACTAGTTATACCGTTAATTCATATAGTACAACACATTAAGGACAGAGATCCTACATGGGGAGTAAGTGCACAGTGACTCCTGTTGTTGACTTAACAATTGACAATCTTGTTTATGGCATCAGTAATCACCCTAGGCTCTTGTCATGAGTTGCCAAGGCTATGGAAGCCTTTTGAGTTCACCAACTCTGATCTTATTTAGACAAGATCATAGTCAAAGTGGAAGTTCTCTCCTCCCTTCAGAGAAAGGTACCTCCTTCTTTGATGGCACATTCTTTCCACTGGGATCTCACTCACAGAGATCTTTCATTTAGGTAATTTTTTTTCCCACAGTGTCTTGGCTTTCCATGCCTAAAATACTCTCATGGGCTTTTCAGCCGGATCCACATGTCTTAAGGGCTGATTCTGAGGCCAGAGTGCTGTTTAGGACATCTGCCATTCTATGGGTCTGCTGTGTATTTCACTTCCCATGTTGGATCGTTCTCACTTTTTTAATTCTATCAGTTAGAATTAGCAGACACTAGTCTTGTTTATGTGATCCCTTTGACTCTTAATCCTATCATTATGATCAATTATGAACTGAAGCTGATCACTTTGACGAATGAGATGGCATTGCTGCATGCCACCTTGATGGGATTGAATTGGAATACCCTGGTACATTTCTAACTCTACCATTTGGGGAAGTCTGATTGAGTTTGTCCCAAATTGTACATCTCCCTCTCTTATTCCCACTCTTATGTTTAACAGGGATCACTTTTCAGTTTAATTAACACACAATTATTCTTAGGTGTTTAAATTTAAGAGTTCAACCAATAGTTTTAAGAAGAACAAAAAAAATACTAAAAGGGATAAAGTATTAAGTTGTTGCTCAACAGTCAGGATAAGGACTTATCAAGTCATTGTTTCTCATAGTGTCCATTTCAGTTCAACAGGTTTCCTTTTTGGTGCTCGGTTAGTTGTCACCGATCAGGGAGAACATATGATATTTGTCCCTTTGGGACTGGCTTAATTCACTCAGCATGATGTTTTCCAGATTCCTCCATTTTGTTGCAAATGACCGGACTTCATTTTTTTTTTACTGCTGTATAGTATTCTATAGAGTACATATCCCATAATTCCTTTATCCAGTCTGCTGTTAATGGGCATTTAGGTTGAGTCTAGTGCTTAGCTATTTTGAATTGAGCTGCAATAAATATTAAGGTACAGACAGCTCTTTTATTTGCCAATTTAATTTCCTTTGGGTAAATTCCAAGGAGTGGGATGGCTGGGTTGTATGGCAGGGTTCTATTCACGTTTCTGAGGAATCTCCAAACTGACTTCCATAGTGGCTTGACCAGTTTGCATTCCCACCAACAGTGGGTTAGTGTCCCTTTTTCCCCACATCCTTGCCAGCATCTGTTGTTGGTAGATTTGTGTATGTGACCCATTCTAACCGGGGTGAGGTGAAACCTCATTGTGGTTTTGATTTGCATTTCCCTGATTGCTAGTAATCTTGAACCTTTTTTCATGTGTCTGTTGGCCCTTTGGATTTCCTCTTTTGAAAAATGTCTATTGAGGTCCTTGACCCTTCTCTTAAGTGGGTTGTTTGTTTTGTTGTTGTGGAGTTTATTGATCTCTTTGTAGATTCTGGTTATTAATCCTTTATATGTTGCATAATTTGGAAATATTTTTCCCATTCTGTTGGTTGTCTCTTCACTTTCCTGACCGTTTCTTTTGCAGTACAGAAACTTCTCAATTTGATGTAATCCCAAATGTTAATTTTGGCTTTGCCTATGCCTCCAGGGTCTTTTCCAAGAAGTCTTTGTCTGTGCCTATGTCTTGCAGGGTTTCTTTGATGTTCTTTAATAATTTGATGGTGCTGGGTCATAGATTTAGAGCTTTAATGCATGTTGAGTGGATTTTCGTGTAAGGTGTAAGGTAGGGGTCTTGCTTCATGGTTCTGCATATGGAAATCCAGGTTATTTTGTGTTTTGATGTGAAGCCTAGTTTTCCATGGCTTGTCTAGGAGCTGGATTAGTGGCTTGCCAGGAATCTATATATATAAGCATGTCTCTCTCTCTCTCTCTATGTATGTGTGCATATATATGCATATATATCTTTCAAAATATTTATCACTCCAAATGCATTTTTTTGAGATTATGATTTGCAAAATATGAGTTTTCATGATGAACTTGAACTTAAGAACCCGAACTTCTTGGTTTGCTTGTTGTGATTATCATTGCCTAGTGCATGAGTTGAAAATGTAGAGAGCAGCTTGTCATTCTTGGCAACTTCTTCGGGTAATCTCAAACTTCATTATGATGATAAATTATATCCATGTAAAGATATCTATAAATAAATAAAATATGAACATATCCATATAAACACTTATTATATACAAACATTCAAAGAAATGTTTTTAAGTTAATATTTTATATTTTCCCCAAACCCAAAATGAATAAATTGAAGTCCATTCAGGAATATTTGCTTTTTGGCATAGTTCATGGGTGAAGAAATGAATACACTTTAAATTCAAAATATTAATGGAGACTTCATTACTAGATTTTAATTTTAAGTGAACTAATATGCTCAGGTAAAGTTGCAAAAATAACAAAATTTATTGTTTATTTGTGTTTTAGGGGGTCACATCTGCAACCAGAAGTTTATTTTTAAAGATTTATTTATTTGAAAGAGTTACAAAGAGAGGGAGAGAGAGAAACAGTAATCTTCCATGTTCTGGTTCACTCCCCAGATGGCCACAATGGCCAACACTAGGCCAGGACGAAGCCAGGAGCCAGGAGCCTCATATGGGCCTCCTACGTGGGTGGCAGGGGCCCAAACACTTGTGCCATCTTCTGCTTTCGCAGGCCATTAGCAGGGAGCTGGATTGGAAGTGGAGCAGCCGGGACTTGACTCGGCACCCATATGGGACGCTAGCATCACAGTCAGTGATTTTACCTGCTATGCCACAAAGACAGCCCCAGAAGTTACTTTGTTGATTACATAGTAGTCCTGTCTCCTTTACAAAAGAAACAAGCCAGGTAGATGTTTTGTCTCTACATTAGTAACATCTGAATGATTAAATGATAAGTTTTCTCTAAAAGGTCATCCTGGATTGTGGAATCTCAATTCGTGTGCTTTTGTGTCTAGAAAACTAACATCATGGGATAAGTAGGAGAATACGTAGGTGCACTCAAAGCCTGATCCTCACTACACTGAACAGGCGGAAGTTGGGCTCCATCCTCAGGTTTTCTTTTAGCTTAACATTCTTAGCTATCAGGGTGCCCACTGAAATATCATAAAGCACTATGAAGCTATAACTCTAAAGCAAGTGCACGGGTAGTTAAATACAGAATTCCTTGCCTGCATTCCCTAGACATCCTACTGTTAGCTTGCTGTCTACTCCATGTCAGCCTGTGGCTAGGTGGCTGAAAACTCACTCAAAGCGAAAATGACAATTAAAAGATTAAAACTCCATGGGGATGTTTGCCAGGTCAATACCTTTTTTTCCCCTTAGTTACTATTGGCCAATCTTCAGTCCAAGGTTACATTTTACTTTGACATGTGCATGTGCAACACAGGATTTTCAAAACCACAGTATCGCAGTGACGGAGTGTGAGTTTTGAATTGGGAAACAGGTGACTTGTGAGTAGTCTTGCGTAGGATCATCAGTTCTTTCATTCATTTACTTGGTGAATCTTTTTTTACCTTCTTCCAGTGCTGCGTTTTCACTGATAACGCTGCCAGGGTCTTCAGGTCATCGGCGGTATATAAATGAAAGACAATTTCACTTCCAATGAAAGAACATAAAGCATCTTTTATCTTTTAATATTGATTTCATTTGACAAGAAGCTGAGTTAACTAAGCAACAGATAAAAGGACTCCTGAAAACTAGTGAGCTAAACCCCAAAGCTGGAGAACTCAAAATAATAAATTGTCTCTTTATGAGCACTGGTAGCATTACCATTACAAGGCACATTTGTTGAAAACAGTTTATCTTGTGGTTGCCCAAGAGATAAAAATGAAGCCAGTTGTTCCGCATTTCTCCATTAGTCTTGTAGAATGCTCCCTTGGGTTATATTGAATCTTCTGAAATATTTACTTCTCAGGAATCCTTGTGGTACTGCAAGTTCCTTTAAAGTCCCCTCACAATGGTCACAGTTAAATGTCACTTAAGTGCCTGGAAGGACGCCTTCCTGTTTTAATAAAAAAATGGGTACTGTGTGAGTAAAGAGCTCTCTGTGCTCTCCTTGGGTAGAGTGATTGAACTTGGGAAGGCACTGCAGAGTGCGCGTGTGAGTCAGAGGTGACCTAACACATCAAGTCTAGAATAGAGTAGCATCACATTTATGACAGGAAGCTACAGTTAAAAACTGTTAGAAATTACACTTGGTGGAGGAGATGAGACTTGCCAATGCACATTGCCTCCTCTGTCTGTTTTCCTTTATAGTATGCATTGCTATAGGGAGTTGAAGTAAAGCAAAATCTCTTCCATAGGCTTGACTTCCATAGGCTTGACTTTACTTCAAGTAATGCAAAGAATGGCTCTTGGGAAATAATAGGTTAGGAATGTGTCATATCAATACACTCTGGCTCATCTTCTAAATTTTTTGGAAAAATTTGAAAGCCTAACTTTTCCTGTTATTAAAATGGAAACTTGTTCTAGATGAATTTTCTCATATTTTAATAAGATTGAGTCTGTTGCCCAAAGATGATGCCACAGTGCTCAGCCACCCCAAAGGAGCAAAGTATTTGCAGTAAGGATCAAAGAAGGAATGTGCTGGTGGTCTGACATCCCAGGGCGGGAGTATGCATGTTAGGTTTATTCCGTCATCCAGCCAAAGCAGCTCTAGGGAATAATTGCCTCATATTTCATGCACTAGCCACAGATATGTCTGGACATTTATGTTTGGTTTTATTGACCTCCTTATCGAATGAAGATTGCTCTAGCAAAGCTAGATAGCTGATTATAAATATGCTGACAAGTGTACCATATGTGTTGATATGCCCACAGGTATAGACAAACTGACCTATTATGTAATAGAATCATTATTGAGGGGTTTGTTTTAGAAGAATATATGTACACCCAAAGTCATTCATTGTCTCACCTTCAATCAAGGGTTGCTACTGTTTTGTCTGTCTTTGGAGTTTCTGAAACATTGTTGGCCGTTTATTCATATTCATGATGGTAATCACTGACATGGGTATTGGCTTTTTGGCAGGCCCTTTGCTAAATACTTCTTTTATTTCATTCCCCAGCAGCACTGGGAGTTAGGCACAGTCTATATCCTCATAAAATTGAAGGCAGAGAAAAAGCTGGGTAACTTGCCTGAGGTCCCAAGGATGAAAGGAGCCAATATCAAAAAAAAAAAAAAAAATGCAGTCAAATTCCAGAGCCGCGCCCATCTCCATCAGTGCCGCTAGAACATTAAGCCTACCTATAAAAACAACCCACCACCCCACATTCTCTCTTCAATTTGTGATCCATCAAGGTGAAGAGGAGGGGAGTCACCCCTCTGGTGTACCATTTCTTTGTGGCTGTGGGGAGATTTCCTTTGGTGACTTAATAGCAACCTGGCTTGGGTGAAGGGTACGCATAGAAAATTTCATTATTGCCTCTCTTCCTCTCTCTCTGCAGCTGGATGAGGGTGCATCTCCTTTAGTTCAGTATATCCCACACTTTTTCTTCCAAGAAAAAGAAAGCAATTTAAGTTTCATGGAAAGCATTGTGGCATTACTAAATATAGCACTGAAACACACTTGGTTTTTCCATTTCCTAAACATCTTTTATAGAACAAGGTATAAAAATCTATCATTTTGAGTTTAGCTCCTAAGTATTGGGAAGGAGAATTGCAGATTTTGGGCAAATCCCAGCCCTCCTGGGCCTTCTGCATTTTCATGCATGTGTCATTGAGGGCCTCTGTGGTCCAAGGAAACGTGTGAAAATGCAGGGGACAGAAAGGTGAGCCGGTTTCTAGCAGAGAGTGCAAGTTGGCCAGAGAGGCACATAAAAGGCAGAGCTGAGGGCTGAGCCATGCACTATTTTAGGGCAGCCCTGGCCAGGGAACAATGTGCTGAGCTGTAAAGATGGCAAGAACATCGACGTTTCCAAGGTGCGTGCTTTTCAGAAACAATCATTTCAGACTCCCTCCTGATCCACCAGGAGTTTGCTGCCTTGGAGCCCTGAGCAGTGACATGTTACTGCCGCACAGTTTTGGTTTCAACGCCGCATGCTATCTCACTGATGATGGAATACATACGAAATAGGTGAGCATGCGGGCCCAGAGAGCTTAAAGCTAAGACCCCAAACATTGAAGGTAGTAGTGAAAAGACATAGATAGAATAGGAAGAACAAAATTACCATGAGTAATGCTTGCATGGAATTAGAGATACCTTGCAAATGCATATTATAAAGTCTATAGACACACCAGGCCAATACTATGAAAACTAAACTTACCTCTTTCTGTTTCCTTCCCAAAATTGTTGCTTTAACACACCTTAAGTTTGTAAGTAATTACTGATTTTCAGCACTAATTGGAGGATAGTTACCTATCAGAGCTTCAATATATTTAATATCACATTGTAAAGCCTTGTTGATTCTCTTCTTAAAGATCGAGGCAGTATATAAGTACAAAAAAGGAAATCACATATTTACATCTAGGCTGTGTGAATTAGTTGACATACTTGTCTTGCTAAGTTATTGCTCTCATAGGAGTTAGTTTGATGTTCAGTGTGTATCAGGATTCCATTTTCTTCTTAGTCAAATCACTGGAATATCCCATTATGCTCATTTGTGGATTGACTTTGAAAGAAAATAACCATGAAAATACTCTTACTTAGTGAAGTGCTAAATATTTTTGCTCACTTGACTGTAATATTTACTAGCATTTAAGGTTCTTAATACTACAAGTGTGAAACATTCTACCTAATTAATTCTGCCATTACTATCTCACTAAAACTATTTTCTTATAAAAATGACCAGGTTCTAGACTTTGAATATAAGATTGCTCCTCCATCCAATCTTATACATATAGCAATGGCTAATGTTAGTCTCCATTCTACATGGAATTGATAGACCAAAGAAGTTAAAGCAATATAATTTTATAGAAGACAATTTCTATTCCTCTAAGAAGAGGCTCAGGCTGCTGATGTAGCAAAAAGAAAACCTTGGCTCTGTGGGATTGGTAGTGCTAAAGAAGCAACTGCTAAATTCTTTCATGACAAACTTATTTCCTTAGCACAGATTTTTACTTTCTGAATACAGAATGAATTGTAGGGAGGGAAAATAGATCTGAGTAAAAATGAATGTACTATATAAACACACACATACTGACAGAAACACATATGCGTAGTCTCTGGGTAAAAATCCATTATATTTTAATACCATTTTAGTCTTTCTTAAGTATATATTGTTTCATAAATGACAAAACCAATAATTCAGAAAAGCTGTATTTCTCAAATCTTTTAATGTGCTATTTATATGTTTTCTTGCTTTTATGTTTAATCACATACTTTCAGTTATACAATCATAGATGCGTTTGGCGAGCCCTTGAGTCCTTATAATGTATTGTAACGCTTCATTATGTAGTAACAGGTTTGTACGTGTGAGCTGAGGACCAGAACTTGTGTATCTGAGTCCTGTCTCCCTTTACCAATATCTAGTGGAGTGAGAAGAAAATGGCCTGCTGAGGGAAGCTTGAAGGAAGAAGGGTGTCCACCCTGAGCTATCACAGAGGTACAGGGAGTGATTGGGGTGCAGAAGAAGAAAAGACTCTGGTGAGATAAATGTCTGTTCCCTGCACTTGCTCTGGCACAGCAGTGAGTGCTTGCAATGCAGGACACTGGTGTTACCACAGGTATTGTCAACTGCCAAAGGGTGAGCGGGTCCACTTAGGGTAGATAAAAATGTACCTCTGTTTTCCAAAATCTTCATTCCACAAGCCTTTGAGGAGAAAAGACCTGTTCTCTTTTGTCAGTCGATGTGACTTGGTACAGACTGTGAAGTGCACAGCCTTGGCACTTCATGAGTGAAACATGATCATGAAGATGTTAAGGCAGCACGAACAAAATTAGAAACTGAGCGTGTGGGAAATTGAACCTGGTGCTTGTATTCCTGAACTTGCTGATGTGGGGTGGGTCAAAGTGGTAAGTGTGGCCAGTTTCTTTTAAATGGTAGAGACTGTTCCATGTAAAAATACCATTCCAGCAGAACTATAGTTCTCAACACAGATGACTTTTGTTTAATGGAAGAAGTGAATAGTAGCAAAGTGATTACAAAATTGGCTTGTATAAAATATATAATCTCTTCCTGAATTTCATTGTGGAATAAACTTCAATTTATAGGTGTATAAACCATTCAATTGACTAAATTGAAAAAATTTTTTTAAAAAAATGAATATTTATTTATTTAAAAGGCAGACTTTCAGAGGGAGAAGAGACACAGAGAGAGAGAGCTTCCATCTGCTGGACCAAGCTGAAACAGGAGCCAGGATTTCCATCTTCGTGTCCCATGTGGGTGGCAGGGACCCAAGCAGTTGGGGCATATTCCATTGCCCCCCAGGGAGCATTAGTAGGGAGCTGGATCAGAAGCAGAGCAGCTGGGACTCCATACTTCCACATCCTAATATGGGATGCGAACATCGCAAGGGGTAGCTTAACCTGTTGTACAATAACACCAGCTCTTGGGAAAGCTTTAATAAAGAGACTTAAGATGATAACAAGACATGTAGAAGTCTTGGTCTGATAGGTAGAATTCTTTTCCAACTTCTTAGTTCCATCCTAGTTGTTGCAATTCAACCCAAAGCAGAACCTCATGACTGAAATTATCCCTTGATTGAAAAGAACTATTGAGGAATTTAATTGTGTCAGTTGCCAGTTGGAACCCCAAGCCTTTTGTAAATGACCTGGTTCTGTATTCACATCTCAGAGTTATTATGTGCTAATAATGAAGGCAGTGGGGAGACACTGGAGTGTCTTTGCAGTTATATAGGAATCTGAATTTAAATAGGACGATTCTTCATGGATTCAAGTCGTTCTGGCCTCAAAAGCTGCCAGCTTGGTCCTGTCTACTGCTCTCTCATTTCAGGCCCATGGACTTTTTTTTGTTGTGTTTTTTTTGTGTTTTCCTTTTCCCTGAACAGTAATACTCTGAGCATTCCAAGAGACCAGAACATGAAGCTGGAATAAAACAATGAGGGTATTATCATCACCAAAAGAGCATTTTGAATTTTATTAGAAGAAACCAATTAAGATGTTATTTTCCAGCAGAGGGCTTGGCATGGCTTCAGAAAGTTACTTTCCAGAGCCGGGCAGGGGGTTAGCTGGCACAGAGAGCAGATCTTTAGCTCGGAGTTTTGACAGCTTTAATGCACAGGCAACTGGGATTTTTTTTTTTTTTCTTTAAGCCGATTCTCTTAAAAGCCGTGCTTCCTGCCACTGTTCAACATAATTGCATCAATTCCATTTCCCATTAGTGCTCAAAACCTGCTGATATGACTGGGGTTTTAAAACCTTTGGAAATCTAATTATGCAACATTTTTTTTCAAGGGAACATGATAATGCATATGTTCTATGGAACAGCATATTTTTTTATTTTGGAGTTTAAAAGTTTGGGGTAAGCAAAGAGATTTTTATGCTAGTATTATACCCTTTGGTTATTTATTAAATGACATTGGCAAAGGTGCTGTAAGCAATTTTCGGTTATAGAAGAAAGAGGACATTCAGTAATTTTATCTTGTTGAAGAAAAAGTACATACAGCTTTGCCATGGGCTGATACAATTTTCTGATTTTAGGCAAAAGGAAATGACTGCTTTCCTCCTTACTTATATTGGTAATATTCATGTTTCTTTGGTAATGTGTTTATTGTGAAAAGTTTGTCTACATTGAGCTCCATTTATTCATCTCATCTACCATTTACTTTTCTGATGTTATTTGACACTGTTCTATACATAGAATCGTCTACAGACATTTCAGATACTATGCTGGAAGTTTGAACTGTAAAATATACTTATCCAGCAATGTCTTTGCAGGTGTTTTCTCTTTTCTTGTTGAGTTTTTTTTTTATTGACTTAAAGAAAAACGTTATCATGCTCAGCCAGGAATTATTCATGAGTTGGTAAAAGCCTCAGAGCTCAGGTAGATGGAATGCGTAGTGGATGTAGCTCAAGGACTGAGAGTTAAGATGTGTCACTTACATGTGCTTTGCAAATGAAATCCAGTGTCCTAAGTGCTTGGAAGAAATTGCCTTTGAAATAACTGTATTTGGTTTTCGAATTTTACAATATTTGATACTAAGGCAGAATGCCATTTTTATAACTGCTTCTGGGTAAAAAAATTATTAGATTTTTAATAACTACAGATACATTTGTTGCAGTCCATTTAATAGTGTATGTTTTTTAAGAAGCAGGTCTGTGTTAGCTTCCAACAGTACACATTTTGCTTACCTGAAAGTGGAAGCTGGAAGATCTGATTAGAATTGATTGTTGGAGAATTATGGAGCAGTGAGAAGAGAAGCTTTTCAACTCTTTGTTGAAGAATGCTTTGTCCCTCTGTCTCCTGTTCTCTTCCTCCCTGTGTACCCTACCTCTTTACCCACACAATCCATTCTTCTTTTTTATAAAAAGACTCAAAGAGCTGCACTCACTTGCACAGATATTTTGGAGACAACTTGTTCAGTGTTGTGTCTGCATCTATACACAAAGCTGTGTGGCTTGTTCCTGCCCTCTGGCACCTGGTGGGCCTCTTCTCCTCTAAGTCGGATCAGTCAGCTACATAAATACCTGTGGCTCCAGACAAACCCTGTTGTGCGCCATTGGAGAGTCAGACACCTCGCCAAGAGGGATGCTTTTTTAAATGATCTTGAATCCATTGGCTTTAAAATCAGTGTGCCATGAATCATTTTGTTAGCAGTGATTACAGTTGCACAATGGCTGCACCACACTGATTGAGAGGGGAGTTCAGTTGGAATGTGGAGGTTAATGCTTATAAAGGTCTCCAAGCTTCTCGACCAGATCATTTTCACTGTTTTTGTTTTTGTTTTTTAACCTCCAAATTCCCGACAGTTCCTTTAATTGGACCTGTTACTGTAGCTGCTTGACTGATCAATGGACAAACAAATCAACCTCCAGCTGGCAAATTTTCATCAAATGTGCAGGACACTGAAAATCATAAAGTGTCTATAATGGTGGCAAGGACTGTTTTTTATAAGAGTTCTCTCCATTTTTGAATTCTGAGTCTGTTTTGTTCTCTCTCTCTCTCTCTCTCTCTCTCTCTCCAAATCTGAGGGTTACAGCAAAGGCACAAGGAATCTATGGATCTATGGTAAATGTCAGAAGTCAAAACAATTGGATCTAGAGAAATGACTTTCATGCCCCTGGACAGATTCCAGACCCAGAGTTCAGAGGTTTGTCCTCTGGATTGTCATCCCACTTAGCACTTTTCACAAGGCTAAGAAGTTAAAAGGAAAGTAGATACAAATCCAGGAGAAAGAATTCTGTAATTCTGAGTATGAGGAATGGCTGGTAAGGTTGAAGCCTGAGATCCTAGGAGAGTGAGCCTCAACTTTAGCATCACATTTGCATCATCTGGAAGTTTCTAGAAATGTCAATGCCAAGGCCACATCCCAGGCCAATGGAGTCAGCTTCTCCAGGGCTGATTCTAATCTGCAGTCCTATTTCAAAATGACTGCCCCCAAATCCCTAACATGCACTTTCTCTTAGAAAACATGAAATTGCCAAGGAACTCCTTTAAACAGTGAAAGAGAACACCTTTCAATCTAGTGTTCCAGTCCTTTCCAGGTTGCAATCATGGTTGGCAGGAAATTAGAATTTAGCTGCTTTACTCAACGCTTGATTTTATAATTGCCAGAGAAATCATTGTTACTCCAGAGGTAATGCAACTTAAGTGTTGACAACCCATTAAGAGTGAGCAAGTGCCCTTCATTTCCATGTGAAATGTGAGAATCCATTTCAAAGCCATGACCTAAAAAATGTTTTGTTTTCTATTTCCTTTATATTTTAAAATGTAGTGGCCTCTCAATGAGATTCTTGACAAGCTAAGCTGGGTTTTGATTTAGGTTCCATCATCAGGCCTAGCATGGGTGGAATTCAGTAGAGGTTTGTGCAGTGGGTGCATTTGAGGTCCAACAGATTCTGTAGGAGATGAAGAGGCTATAGCCATGGCAGTCACACAAGGGAGTGAGAGAAGACAGGAGAAGTCTTGGTTTACTCAGAAAAATACATCGCCAATGGCAATAGAACAGATGCAGGTTCTTGTTTGTATAGCATTATTTTTATGGCCTCTTTAATGATGTTTGATACATATTAGATGCTTAATAAACAATAGAAAGTGAGAGTGAATGAATTACATGTATCCGCATTAGCAATTTTAGAGTACTGGAGAGGGGTGGAGGTATCTCAGTGATATGACTTAAATATGTCCCCCCACAAGCATGCATTGGAAACTAAATTCCCAGTGCAACTGTGTAGGGAGGTTGTTGTGCCATGAAGATGGGGCAAAAGCATGAATGGCAACAGTGAAAGAGTTTGGGGCTGTGAGTTCCATTTCTTTCTTCCTCTCTGGCTTCCATTCTGTCTTCCACCATGGGATCATCAGCAAGAAGGCCCTCACCAGAGGCTGGTTCCTTGCTCTTGGGCTTCCCAGACTCCACATCTGTGTGGAAATAAATTTCTGTTCCTTGTGTGTGTGTGTGTGTGTGTTTTTAATTTTTAATTAATTAGAGAAAAAATTCCCATTTGCTGATTCCCTCTCCAAATGTTCACAATGCCCAGAACTGGGCCAGGACTAGAGGCAGGAGCTGGGAACACCATTCAGGTATCCCACATGGGTGGCAGGAACAAAGTACTTGAGCCATCACTGCTGCTCACCAGGGTCTGCATTAGCAGGAAGCTGGAGTTGGGGACCTGGGCTGGGTGCCACACCCAGGTACTCCCATGTGCTAGGCAAAATACCTGCTCCCTCTCTTCCTTATAAATGACCCAGTTGTAGGTATTCTGTTAGAGTATCTCAAGTTAAGACAGTTGGAAAGGTGGAAAGTAGAAGGTCAAGCATATCCTAGCATTTGGTTACAGAATTACAAAGGGCCAATAATTCAGAGGCCTTTCTTAGCATAGTCATACCTCTGCCTTAGACTTTGACCTTGGCTTAGGTCTCTGCTGGTGGTCCCACTGCCTGAAGTCTCTACTATGACTCTTTATTGTCTGGTAGACAGGAAAGCCAAGGGCTAATGTCCCAGAGTCCTGCGGTCAAACAGTAGACTCTGGACTGTGGAGAATCAAGAGTAAATATTCATGGAGCTCTAAAGGTAGACCTGGAACTCCACTTAGGAATATGAGGCACCTCACTGGGGACTAGAAGTGGGAGTAAGACTTCCCTTTCTATTTTGTGTTTTAAATCACTGTGTTATTTTGATACATTTTCATGATGTTACAATTATATATATATATATATGACATATAAATATTTGGTTTTCGGTGAATCAGCAGTGTTAAATTTGAGTATGAGATAGTGGAAAAAATGATCTGGACCACAGAAATTAATAGTTGTTTATGTGGCCTATTTGCTATTTGTACCTTTTCAGGGAAATAAGTAATTTTCCTGGTGTTTGATGGAAGATTAACTTTATTTTAATACGTGCACATTTAATGCTTTCATTAGCTCATAAAACACAGCTACAAATTTAGAAGAAGAAACAGTTTGTGGAAAAATTATGGAGAGTTTGAAGTAGAAATAACCTAAATAGTCTTGGCAAGTTAGTGAAAAACAACACAAGTTGAATACTTTGGGTCTATGAAATGTCACTGTTTTCTACAAAGGGTATGTCATCTTTACTTGTTCTTATTAGCACAAAATTAATGAAATTATTTGTGTGTCCTTTTTCAAAAACTTAGAAAATTCTTTGCTTCAGTATACCAATATAGTGTCTTCCTTGTAGGAGAAAGAAAAAACAACGTTCTTTCTGTGGATGGTGTAAATTTAACACCTATAATGCACAGTATACTTAAGATGAGCAAAGTCAGGAAAAACATATTTTGCTCGTTTAACACAGTTTGGGTGGGAGGAGAAATCCAGACGGCCTTTTTATTGCAAGAAACAGCAGTGATCGTCCAGGGCGCAGTGCGTGCCTAGGGCGTTGTGCATTTTTCCCATTGCAGTTGCAGAAGACTAAGATGTTGTTTTCCCAGCTTTCACCTGTCACTTGGTTGCTGGATCTGGAATGGAAAGAAGTGCACTTGACACCTGAAAGGCCTGAGCCAGTTCAGTGGGTTCCTGTGACTTAGCACCTAGTGGCAAGTTTTGTGGAGTACACAGCGAAAGTGAGGTGGAGTGCTTAAGATATTTCTGGGGGTGGAGCCTCAGTATCTGGCCTAATGGACTGCAAACTACAACTCCCTGTGCGATAAATGTCAACTTCACAATGCTTGTACTTCCCTGAGTGGTACAAAGAAAAATGGCTTCCCTGAATAGACAGTACTCAGGTACATTACTCAGCCATTAAGAAAATGTTAGGATCATGTAGTCCAGAAGAATAGTGCACTTTTTATTTTGGAGGGTAGCATTGATGACAAAACCTAAATTATCCATTAATTATTTATTTTAAAGATTTATTTAATTATTTGAAAGGCAGAATGACAGGGTCAGGAGAGAGAGAGAGAGACAGACAAGAGAGAGCTTCCATCTGCTGTTTCATTCTCCAAATCGCTGCGACTAGGCTAAACTGAAGCCAGGAGCCACCAACTCCATCCAGGCCTCCCACGTAGGATGCAAGGATCCTAGTAATTGGGCCATCTTCTGCTGCTTTCCCAGGCACAGTAGTAGGGAGCTGGATTGGAAGCAGAACAGGTAGGAATCCAATGAGATATGAGTGTCACAATCAGCAGTGGCCTTTATCCGTTAATTCTAACTTGCCAATGGGAAAAAAAGAGCTTGATGGTGATATAACATTCATGTTCCTAATTCATTTCTGCAGTTCATCTGCCCAGATTAGGTGTAACTCCTTGGACCACCCTTGACAGCAGGCAAAACTGTGACTCATTTCCCCCACCCGATTACATCAGAACAGTTTAGTGCAGTGTACAACGTGAGGTGTTAGGGTGCAATATTTCCCAACTTATTTTTAAACCACTCAGGAAAGATATCCAGCATCAATCAGGGAACACACACCGAAGCACACATGGCACATTGTCTACACTTTCTCCTTCTCTCTGTGCTATCTCCGTGACAAAGAAGAAAAAGGCGATGGGTGTATTTATAGGGCTGTCCGGTAAAATAATCACGCAAAGACTGCATCTCACTTATTCCTTTGATATGCAGAGTGACTTGGCTGACTTGTGCTGAGCAGAGGATTTGTAGGACAGTGTTGAACAGAGCCTTCCAACTGCCATCTTTGCCATGTCTAAAGCAAGATGGAGATGACTGATTCCGTTTGCACACCCTCTACTAGCTAAGGCAAAGCTGGAAGCCTGGGCCAGGCTCACAGCACACTGTCCTGCTTGGAAATCTTGCTGCACCACTTGCATGCACTGAGATTCATGGCGATTGCCTCGACTTCAGTAAGCTTTGTCTGCAAGGCTATAAAATAAGAATAGTGTTAGTTGTTACCTGATGATATCATTGTGAATGTTAAATGAGGTGATGTATGAGAAGCACTTAGTGAGACATGACCCACAGTAAAATATACCAAATGTTAGGTGTTATTATTTTGTATAAAGTGAGGGAGATAAAAGATGACTGGGATATATGTCATGCCCTTGAGAATTTATCTGCATATATTAGGCAGCATTAACCTGGACGCATAAAACTTGTGGATCACTAGCGTAGAAAAGGATGTTCTTGGCTCTCACGGTACTTTCAGATGAATTACCTGCTAATGTTTAAGACTCAGGAAACTTCTATTGATTGCAATTCCTTTTGTTCTTGAAAAGTCCAAGGATCCGCTGGGGGCTGAGGGCTACTGGGGGCTGAGTAGGGCTATCCCTGTCTAGCCTGGTTTCTGGCCAGAAACCCACCAACACAGGGTTCTGTGGTCTGGAGTGGGCACAGTGACAGAGGAGACAGAGTCTATGTAAGCCATGGGTGTAGTGAAAGTGCTGTCTCTGGGGCCGGCACTGTGGTGCAGCAGTTAAGCCACTGCTTGCCATGCCGGCATCCCATACGGGTGCAGGTTCTAGTCCCACCTGCTCCACTTTCCATCCAGCTCCCTGCTAAGGGCCTGGGAAAGCAGCAGAGGATGACCCAAGTGTTTGTGCCCCTGCACCCACTTGGGAGACCTGGAAGAAGCCCCAGGATCCTGGCTTCAGCCTGGCTCAGTACTGGCCCTTGTGGTCATGCAGTCCTGGCCCGTGAAGCTATATTCAAGGAGAGGGTAACCTACGTAAGTGTACACTCCACAGTGTGATTGCAGATGTGATGATTCCCATGTCCTGTGAGCTGCAATTCTTCTGTGATTTAATTCTGTCCCTATTTTACTAAGACTCAAACATTGTCATGAACACCCTGATGCCTATAGTTCTTATTTTGTTATTATAATTTTTATGGCACATCTTCATCTTGTTTCTGTTGTACATGGGAATCAGTGTTACTTGTTGATGATGAGGATTGATTCACATTTGGCACTTGGTTTTATTTACTGTTTTTATGTTTTTTGATCTAGGGAATTATTTAGATAAATATCTTATGGAACTGGTCAGCATAAACTGGCCCTCAATTTCCCCTTATTCTCGTTTATGACAGGTGGCATGAGTATAGAAAGACTAGAAAGACATGTTGAGCTACAATTACAAAATGGGAAAAAAACCCAAATTTTGACTTCATGTAGAGTTGAGAAAGGTAGTTTCATTCTGGATTCTTCCAGTGTATTTGGGAAGCAGTTGTTCTGTGCTGTCCCACTGTGCTAGCTGCTGCTGACTGCGTAACAAAGTGAAGCACATTTTCAGTTCAGTTTATGCAGCCTTCTCCTAACCTCAAGTCTTAGTCAGACTTCAGGGGTTTTTAAAAGCATTTTCCCTAAGCTACTTATTTTTGTTCTGGTCATTTTACTTACTTCTCATTCCTACTAGCCTTCTTCTTCATCCCTGGGTGTTCCTTTCTATCTCTGTTTGCCGTCATGCACTTTTATCCTCTCATTTTTATTGCTCTTTAAATTTTCCTTTCTGGAATTCATGAAGAGAAGCCATTATTGGCCCTGACACATAGATGAGAATGGAGACTATTGCTGCAATCTTGCTAAACTTTCTTGATGGCTCCCAAACCCCAAAAGGACACATTTCTTCTCTCGGGAGATCCACTTGTTCCACAGAGAACAATGGAAAAAGCATGTTGGTGCTTTATGGCTTTTTTCGTGGTTGTTTCATGTTATATATATGTTTTATATATATAAATTTTCATTTTTTTTCATTATTATTTGAGAGGTAGAGAGACACATAGAGGGAGCTCCTATCTGCTGGTTCACTCCCTAATTACCCAGAGTGGCCAGAGCTGGGCCTAGGAAAAGCCAAGAGCCAGAAACCCACACCAGGTGTATCCCCTGTGTGGCACTGACCCAAGTGCTTGGGCCACCACCACTTCCTCCCAGAGTTTGCATTAGCAGGAAGGTGGGATCAGGAGCAGGAGCCGGAGCCGGAGCCGGGGACTGGATGCACAGGTTCTATGAGTCTTAACCACTAGGCTAAGCCCTCACAGTTTTATATTTTTGATGAAAACTCCCAAATTTCCTATCTTCATATACTATTCACAACCCAGAAAGCACAAAATTTTGTATAGCTCCTAGTACATTTTCTATCTTTATTTTTTTTTTCTAATAATCACTACAAGGGAAAAGCAAGAAGAATGGAATGGAGTCACTAATACCCAGAAGGTGTGGATGGGCTTTGTTGGGCTATGTGAGCTGCTGACTGTTGCCCCAGTCCCTGCTGCCCCAGGGGCCTGCCAGTTCCCACAGACCCTGCCCCTGCTGCCATAGACTCCTCACCAGGTTTGCTTTCTCAGAAGGTTGGTGTGCTCTATGGGCATCAGAAGATGATGAATAAGTGGAGCTCACAGGCAGAAAGCAGATGCTTGAAAAGTGGGTGACGCAGGTGCTAAGGAGATGCAGCAGAAGACAGATTGGCGCAGAAGGAAGAGGAGCTACAGGGTGGGCCGGCTGGTACCCTGGAGGGTGAGGCCCAGAGCAGGCCTTGGGAGGAAGTTCTGTGGCAGACACCTGGGCAGGAACAACCAGGGCTGGGAGCTTCCTGGGATCCTCTTCAGGGCTGCAGGCCTGTGCCCTCTGAGGCTGCTGTTCAGCTTTAGGCTGGCTTAAGAGGCTACCAGGACAACTTTCCTGTTTCTCTTTCTTTATCAAATGTGTGTTTGCCTGTGTGTCCACACACTTAACATATATTTACTGTTGACTCTTTTGCTAGAGATAATTTGAGATATACCCCTACTTAGCCATGGATTTTTAACTGAGGCCTACTTCCATGACAGTGTGGGAATAGTGAAATGAGAGAGGACTCCTGTAAGCAGAGTAACTAAAAGGCAGGCAAGAGTTTAACCGTTACCTTGAGTTGCTGTAAATGGTTACACCAACAGATACCTGGTAATCACTTTATGATCCCCACTTTACTGAAGTTGGAAGTGTTTTTGAAGTTCTCCACAATTGCCTTGAATAGCTGTAAATGAACAAATGAGCCCCATGTTTATAGTTGTGGGGCCATTCTAAAGACAATGATACATTATTTCAGGGGACTTGTGAGTGAAAGCAATTTAAAAATAATGTTATACGTTATGATACTGAAATTATGCTAAGTGTACTGTGAGGGATATTACTGAATGCAGGCTGCAGAAAAACTACACTCAAATCTTACACCCTGTCTTGCATTACTGTATGCTGTTTTCTCCTTTTACTTCATAACATTGTAGAAATCATTGTAAGGCTCATTAATTAAAGTGTCAAAAAAATTTCCATTTGTAGGCCCAAAGATCAGTCAAATGTTAAGAGTGGACTGTAGCAGAAAACTTTTTAAAGGGGTGCAATTAAGGTAATTAATTTGGTGTAGATTAAACATTGCCTTAGGCAGTGCTAAATTGAATCATCACCTTGATTTTTCCAGACCACAGAGATATTTGAGAAAATGAGGTAACTGTTTGGATGTTTAACAAGAGATTTTTAAAGGCATTCTCCTCTGTGGGTTATTTAATAGCCTAGTGTTGTTTCTGCCTAAGTAATTAATTGATTGCATATATTACTGAGACCCCTTTATTTTTAAAACAAATAATCTCTGCAATTTTCTAATCACTCTGCACCACTGTGTGGTTTGAAGTGCATATGAGGAGCTTGAATTTGTTTTGTATAGCATAGATAAGGATGTCTACAGATTTTTAAAACCTCGATGGATGTTTGCTCCTTTGTTAAGGTGGGCTTTAAGAAGTGTATTTTAAAATTTAAATGATCGTGGTATCTGAACACTGGATGCCACGAACACACTGCCCTGCATTGTCAGTTTACACTCGGGGAACTAATGAGACTGTAAAGAAACACTATCTGTTTTATTAGAATTTTTTACCCGTGAAACAGCTGGAAAAACAGAGGCAGTCGGCTGGCTTCCATTTTCCATTTGCCCTTTAAATTCAGATTTCCTCTTATTCATGACCACAGGCTCACCACACACACAGACTCCTTGGTTTGTTGCTTTAAGCCACATGGAGATTAAGTACCACCAGTCAAGACGAAGAACAGTTTGGACTACAGTCACTGGCACTTTCAAAAAGAAAGTGGATTTATGGATTGTGTTGTGTGTGCATGCTTGTGTGTGGTGTTTGTGTGTGTATGTGTGTGTGTTGGGATCAATTAAAAAAGAAATCAGGCAGTGGTAGTTGGATGCTGTTAGTGATTGGGACATATTCGAGGAAGCAGTCTTATTTCTAATAGTCTGAATGTGGTGAAATGTGGAGCTGTGTCCAAAAAGAACATGCATTACTTTCCTGTACTTAATCTGCATTTTATAGCTGAAAGAAAAGCTAAATGTGGCCTAATGTGACCCTTTTATATCACAGCTAAGGGAGGTCCCACAAGATGTCAGAATCTGGGCCACTGGGCAGGATGGTTTGGTGTTGGATGGACTTATGACTTGTCCATCCTTGAAATTCCCCATTACCATGCCTCTCTGCCTACCTGCAGAAGAATAAATGGAGGAATTGGGGGAAATAGAGTGAGAGAGAGGATAAGAGAGGCTAAGGCAGAGCTAGTCAGGCTTTCAAAAGACACTGCCAAGAAAGGTTCACATATATGTGACTTAGGAGAGTTTAGGAACTGAAAACAAGCAAAAAATTGATTTATTTAACAACAACAACAACAAACTCACTGTTGCAGTTAACTAAAGTAAGAAATACATCCAATCTTCTGCTAATTAGCCAGTGTCAGGAACCAAATCCCTCTAACTGGGAAGCATCGTCTTTGGAGCAACATAGGAATTTCTTTTAAACAACAACAGCAAAACTGTGCATAGACACTTGCATCCTTGCTTTCCACATTTCTGAGAAATCCTCATAATAATTGTGAAACATTATCTGGGAAAATCGAATTATATAGTGTTTAAGACTCATGAATATTCTGCAATGACAATGTGAAACCACTGAGGAACAAGATGTAAAGCAATGTATAGTCCACGTTATTCAGGAGATACACAGTAATTGTCACATCTACAAATTTAATTCTCATTTTATTTTATTTACATGTTTTTGTAATATTTATTTGAGAGGCAGAGAGAGAAAGAGGGAGAGAGCTCCCAGTCATGGGTTGACTCTCCAAATGCCTGTAATGGACAGGGCTGGGCAAGGGCCAAAGCAGGGGACTTCTAACTCAGTCTGGGTCTCCAGTGTAGACAGGGATCCAACTATTCAAGCCATCACCTGCTGTCTCCTCGGGTGTGCATCAGCAGGAAGATGGAATTGGTGGGGAGCCAAGACTCAAAGTCAAGTACTTGGGTGTGGGATGCAGGTGTCCTGAGCAGTGGCTGAACAACTAGGTATATTTAAATAACAAAAACTAGTATACTCTACTGTCTTATACACCTGCTGCAGTTAGAATTGTTTCATAGGAATCAGGAACTAATCTCCAAAAGTTTGTATTGTCTACTGGGAGAAGAATGTTTATTGCATAACAATGGCAAAAAGAAATTGTTTATCTTTGGGAGAGATGGCTAGTTTCCTCAGCATTCTTATGTGATGAGGGATCAAACTGAAGTGAGTTCTAGCAATCCTATTTAAACTAGAGAGATATTTTCTGTTATCTTCCAATCATTAAACAACATTAAAATCCTTGTAACTTTTTAGGGTTTGTTTACATTTGCAGTGCTTATCTATTTCTTGATGGCTCACATGCAATTTAAGTTAATTTTTATTCGGAAAGGCCGTCTTTGTTTTCCAGGATTTATTTCTATTCCTTGGAAATATTTTTAATATAGCCTTTGAATTGGGTAACCCCAGAGTCTACACAAAATTAGGGTGATGTCAAACACAAAAATACATATTAGTATATACAAAGGTGATCCTCAGTCTTTAGGTTATTTCTCTTAAATAAGATAAATTTAAAGTTTCTAAGTGAGCTATTATTGTGTGTAAGACATTGAATGGAACATCAGTAAATGATTTCTTGCTTTTCAGAAGCTTAACATGCTATAAGCAAAAGAAAAGAATAATAAATATGTCGCAGAGGACACAAGTAGTAATTACTGATTTAAAATACAAGATGTTCCTAAAGAATAAATAGAGTTGAAGAGTATGTGGCCAGTGGGTGGGTATTTGGCATAGTAGTTATGATGCTGCTTGGGATGCACACATCTCACATTAGAGTGCCTGGGCTCCAGGCCCAAGTCCAGCTCCTGATGCCAGCTTCCTCCTAGTGCTGATCCCAGGAGGCAGCAAGTCATAGTTTAAGAAGCTGGGCTCCTGCACCCCAGCGTGTAAGACCCACACCGAGTTCTGAGCTGCTTCTGTCTGGCCTAGTCCTTGCAGGTATCAGGCATTTAAGAAATGAACCAGTAGATGGTGGGGTTCCTATCTGTCTGTCTTGCTCTGTTTCCTTCCCTTCACATACAATTAATTTAAAAGAATGAATACAGCATGTGTGTCTGATAGAGCAATGGTATAACCCTTACTTTCAACTTGTTCTGTCAAGTGTCTACGACATCATGTGATACATTTGAGCCATGTTTATAGAGATTAGGAGGAAATCCCAGCTAATGTGTTGTCCCAATGACGAGGCAAGTTGCCACACCAAGGCAATTGGGTGGAGTTTAAAGTACATTAGGAGAAAAGCAAGGCTAAACAAGGAAACCAATATAAATAATCTGGTTTCAGGGGATGTCTATGACTTTAAAATTAAGTAGGCACCCTGGGCTTCGTGTTCTGCCGCTTCCCCTTAGTCACCTGTTAATGAAGAAGCTTGGACACAATAGGGCTCATAAGGTTGAAGCACACCTTGAGGCTGTCCCATGTAACCCATTTCCTAGCCTCTGTATTTTCCAATGAGTAGGAAAATACTCTGCGTATAATCAACACCTTAGATCCCCTTTAGAATAAAATCTCGTGAAATGTAATCTTATCTTGTGAGAACAATGAAAAATGAAGGAAAACTCATTATCATCTAAACCATCCTTAAAAAGAGGAGTCAGTTATTCATGGTGGGAGTTTAATTAGGAACTTGAGATGGAGGGTGAGATACTTATGCCTGAATCATTAGAAATGTTTTTGAAAATTCATGTTAGAAAACACATCGTTGAAGAATATTTTTTGTGAAAAATGATTTAGTAATTTAAATTATTCAACTCCAAAAATATTTGCAATCTGTGGTATCTATCAGTATTGAGGTACTCTACCTTTTTTTTTTTTTTTTTCCGAATTTCAAAGCTTTTTATTCTCTTGTTTTCCTGTCTAGGAATTTGTCATGGCCATCTTTGAAATAGTATATATCATACTTCCAATAAAAGAGTCCATATAAATCAGAAGACTATTGATGACCTTGCTAGTAGAATAAAAAACAATAAACAAAATCACATTAACTGTTAGAAAATAATCTATATGTAAATACATTTCAGTAATCTATGCTGTCTTCCATAAATGTGCATTCAACTTCTTACCATGAAAGATTATGTAGAACATCAAGTTAATTGTCACAATGATCTTTATCAATTTGTCTCCTTTAAAGAATTGTACTATTGGGGCTGGATGCTATGACATAGCTGATGAAGCTGCCACCAGTTTTGCCAGCATCCCATGTGGGCACTGGTTTGAGCCCTGGCTGCTCCACTTCTGATTCAGCTCTTTGCTGCGGCCTGGGAAAGTGGTAGATGATGGCACAAGTCCTTGGGCCTCTGCACCTGTGTGGGAGACCTGGAAGAACCTCCTGGCTCCTGGCTGTGGCCATTTGGGAAGTGAACTAGTAGACAGAAGATCTGTCTGTCTCTCTTTCTCTGCCTCTGCCTCTGCCTCTCTGTGCCTCTGCTTTTCAAATAAATAAATCTTTTTTTAAAGAGTTGTATCATTACACAAAGAATGATTATAAAGTTGTGTTTCTAACCTATAACTAATAGGAAAATGAATGGAAGATTATATGGTTTTGTAAAGCATTTACTACTTCAGATTTTTGGGGAGTTTACTATCCTAAGTATATAGCAGGCATCTTAATCAGAGAGCAAAATAAAGTTTTCTACTTGGTTATTATTTAAATTACTCAAGTATTTTTGGTTTATTTTTACATTCCCAAGTGAATGCTATAATGATATCATTTTCTGGTTAGCATGGACAAATAACTTTCATGTAAGAAAACCATGAAAATTCTATATAATGTGAACAATGTATTTTAGTTATGGAATCCTCAGAATTTGACAGCTTTTAGTTGGATTTTAACCATTTGTTTCAGAAGAAAAGGTAGAACATTTCCCTCAAGAATAAAAAAATTGCATATTTTGTTTTGCTTTAAAGAAAGTTGATAGTTCCCCCTTTGAAAGTAGCTTTTGATCTCTCCTGTGTATTTTATCATTTAAACTAAGAACACAAAGGAAGTATACCAAGGAAGGACATGTATGTCTTTTTGCTTTTCCTTGCTCCCCCCCCCCATTCTTTTCCCCTTCTTCCTCCCTCTCTCTGCATGTATTCCCAATAATTTGAAAATATCTGCAGTAGATATGGTTCATTCATCAGAATTTAAGGTGAAGGGGTGGAGGAGGTCAGCTGACCCTCTAGGTTATGACAAGGGAGGAGGTGGAAGTCACACAGGGGTGGGCGGAGGAGAGAGTGGGGTTGGACCCATGCTACAATAGATTTTGCACAGGAGGAGGAACATATACCAGGATTCTGGGCTCAAGAATGGTGCAGAGGGAAGATGGCAGGAGGGTTCCATCCTGTTTCACTCACAGACCCTAAGGACGTTGGCCAAGCATCACAGAACTCTGAGTGTGTCTGAAATACGCCTGGAACCAGTAGACAGTACCATATCTCAAGGGCCAGAAGCAAGAGGACTGCTGTGCACCACAAGGTGAAGCTGACAAAAAGCACAAAGGAGTCTCTGGGCAATGCTTGGGAGGCCTTTCCTTGTGCTAGGTGCTGAAATTGGGATCTGAACCAGCACTCATTCAATCTTGTTAGTACTAGACAGCCTCAAGTGACAGACTGCATGCACATGGACTTCCCAAAGAAACAGGCTAAGATACAACACTGCAGAGATCATAAAATAATGGATGCCTCTACCTGATGCTTCCAGTTGATGTGCAGGACATTTGGCTGTTTTACTGGGGCGGCAAGGAGGAAGATTGCAGAAAGTGATAATCTGCCCTAATATCCTGTGGCCTAAGACAGTATTGATTTATTTTTTTAATCTTGCTAGACTCTCAGCTTTCTCTGTAGAGCTATGTCTCTGACCCTGAGCTCTTGGTCCTCCTCTGGTATTTTCTGGAACCCCATGAACTTTGTAGTTCAGCCTTTGCCAAACTAGCTGGGGACAGTTCAGTCACAACCACACATGTGTATTTCAGCTTTCGGACCAATGCACGCGAAAAGCAGAAAGCCTATAAAATAGAAGAACTGAGCCAAACCTCAAGTCAAAAGCAACCTTTGCTTTTTGGTCATTAGATGTGGTTGTTTGGAAGTGGCTTTTAAAACTTATTTTTAGCAAGTATGCCTTCATGATTTTCAGTTGCCTGTATTTTCATTTGTCGTTACGCAGTTTGAACCTTGACCTTAATATTCTACTGAGCTCTAAAGACTTGTGTTGAAAAGGGTGCTGCCACCCAAGGGAGCAGTCTGGGAGAGCTCTTGGAGCCTTGGAAGACCTTCAGCTTCCTTCAGGAAACACTTTCCTAGAGGAGCCACAGAAGATACAGAACATAAAAATAAGCTTTTATTTGTTCTTGTCCTTGATTGACCCATTGTGATACTTTATCAAAAAGTGGCAAGGTTGTGGGGGTGGGCATTTGGCCTAGAATTAGGTTGCTGCTTGGGTCACAGGCAATCCATACTAGGGTGCCTGGATTCCAGTCCTGGCTCTGTTCCTGGTTCTAGCTTTGTGTTAATGCACACCCTGGCATGCAGCAGGTGATGGCTGAAGCACTTAGGTCCTTGACACCCACAAGTGAGACCCAGATTGAGCTCCTGGATCCTGGCTTTGGCTTGGGTCAGCCCTGACTGTTGCAGGCATTTTGGGGGAGAATAAGCAGATGGGAGATCTGTTTGTCTTTCTCACTGCCTCTTAAATGAACAAATAAAATATATATTTTTTAAGAAACAGCAGGGGTAGATGTTTAGTTTGGTGATAAAGATACCCACATGCAATATCAAAATACCTGGATTTGATAAACGGTTCTGGCTTCTGACTCTAGCTTCCTGCTAATGCACCTCTCAGAGGCAGCAAGGGTTGGCGCAATTACTTGGATCTCTGTGACACACATGGGAACCCAGATGGAGTTCTGAGATCCTGGCTTTGTCCTGGCCCAGCTCTGGCTTTTGTTGGGTATTTGGGCAGTGAACCAGCTGATGGGAGATGTCTGTATATCTGTCTCTCTTCCTCTGTGTCTCTGCCTCTCAAATAAATAAATAAAGGTTTAAAGTGATAACAATAAATGCTAAAAATTTATGTACTGAAATTATGATAGATTAAATTGGACAAGTGCCCAGATTATCAAGGCCAAACATACATTTTAGCCACAGTGTCTGTCCCTTTAATATGTTGGATTTCTAAAAACAAGGAATTTCTTTTTAATGCACAAAAGTCTGATTCATTTCTAAATATTTTCATTAGTTTTTCCAATTATGAAAACAGTAGACTCTCTATATAAGAGAAGCAAACACCCAAGGCCTGTATAATTCAACCATGCATGTTAAAGGGCATCAAAGGTGTCACTTGCGTGGCTGTTTGCCTGCCTCCAGCTACATCTGGTTGATTGAACTGGGTTATTTGTGATTCCATAAGTAAACGTTATTGTAGATGAAAAATATATTGTTGATATTATTTGGGAGGGTTCTAACTATGAATAACTCAATTTTTTTCTTTTTACAATGTATGATATCGTTTGTTCCTTTTTTTGAAGATTTATTTTCTTATTTGGAAGGTGGAGTTAGAGGGATAGAGAGAGAGAGAGAGAGAGAGCTTGCTCCTCTGGTTTACTCCTTAAATGGCTGCGAAGGCCAGGATTGGGCCAGACTGAAGCCAGGAAGGAGACTGGAACTCTTCTGGGTCTCCCACACGAGTGCAGTGGCCCAAGCACAAAGGCCATCCTCTGCTGCTTTCTCAGGCACATTAGCAGCAAACTGAACTGGAAGTGGAGCCTGAATGGGATGCCAGTGTCACAGGCAGTGCCTTAAGTCACTGTGCCACAATGCAGGTCCCCCAGCTGTCTTTTTGCTGCAATAATATTATCAGTGTGGTCATGTCATGTCCACAACCTCATTTAAATCACAAAATTAGAAAGTTTCTCATAGGTCATCTCAGGAATCATGTCTGGTTTTAAGTGGAGAGGAGAAAAATACCAGAGCCAACTCTCAAAGCAATTTTACTTTATTATGTAACATCACGTAAGTCTCTAAAACACATTGTAGGAAACAGAGAAGTAGCATTGGTCTGTATGTCTGTCCCTCCAATTGCATGCTTTATACTTGGACTTGTGTAGATCATCTACTGATAAACTAAAATCAAAACTATAATCATAGAGCTTTTAAAGATAAATAGAAAAGACTGATATTTTAAAAGCTTCTGTATTGGGTTGTGTTAAGCACCATGACATTGCTTTGAGGGGTTGAATCTCTTTGGAGTCTTTTAAGATTTTTTGCCACGGCATGCAATTGCTGGTTGTACTCTGTCTCTATTTTATACTCAGGGAAAGTGGGCTTCCAATTCATTTTTCACAAATCTGTGTTAAAATTAATGCTAAGAAATGTAAAACCTGTAACAATCACACCAACAACTGGTTTGAAAGTAATAGTCCTTAACCTTTGCCTGGAGGCTACTATTTGGCTAAATTCTGTAACTTTTAGATATACTACATTTCTTTGACTTGGGGATTTGATTAATCCATTTAATCTTGGTTTAAGGATTGAATCATTGATTTAATCTTTCTGCTTTGTTCAAAATTTGGTATATTTACAGAAGGTAGAATCATAGTGAGAGCTATTTAAAAACTCAGTAATGATATTCCTTTGAGTCAATGTTTTCTATTTAGTAATATGTTTGCTTATACTATCTATTTCTGTTTTAGCAAATTGGAATCATTGTTTTGAATGCAACATAAAAAATAGTAAGGTTAGCCTTTTTAGATATCTAATAACTGTATTTAAAATGCTATATTTCATGTTAGAAAATCTAACTTTATTTGATATATCATGTCATATTTTGTATCTACTCTATAAAATGACATTGCTCTGTTAAAGTAGAAATCTTCTTATGAAATATTTTCATTTAATTCCCTGGTAACTGTATGTTGTGGAATGGAAATACATATTATATTTAAGTCATTTAGCTTATGAATTTTTTCACACATACAGGTGCACATTTGAAGACCTTAGTGGTCAATTTTGGAATGAGAGAAACAGCTTCATCAGTATTTTTAACCTAGCGATACCCTAATTTCTTTATTCTTCTTTTTAAAGGTTTACTTATTTATTTATTTGAAAGGCAGAGTGACAGAGAGAGATATTTTCCATCCGCTGGGTCACTCTCTAAATAGTGTCAATGGCTGGAGCTGGTCAAGGCATGAGTCAGGAATCTGGAACTCCATCCAGGTCTCCCATAGCCGTGGCAGTTGCCCAGGTACTTGGACCATCATGCACTCTACCAGACACAATAGCAGGGAGTTAGATCAGAAGTACAGCAGCCAAAACTTGAACCTGGGATGCTGGTATCACAGGTAACAGCTTAGCTCACTGTTCTACAATGCCAGCCCCCATAATTCCTGTCTTCTAGTCATGTTATAAGAAAGTATTAACTTAGATCATTAAACATATAGATAAATTTAATCATGTTCATCCTTGAGAACTAGAATGTATGTTGCTGACTTATTCAGCACAAGGTTGGTTTAATAAATTTATTGATGCTGCATTTAACTAACTCCCAGATATTTGAATCCCTGCACAGCAAGCAACTTCTGATATCATGTGTCGTGAGACAGATTGGGAATGTGTGTCATGTTCAAGGAGTTTGATTTGCAATGGTACCACACTCATCTGAGCCTTCTTTTCCCATAAATATATGGACCTATGATTACATGTTGCATGTATGATATAAATTTATTGTACATATACCATGTGATAAGTACATTGTCAGTTGTCAGAAATAAAAAAAATAGACAAAGGTCAAAAGCAGTTATACTTGCTGTGTGGAAGAATATGGTTAATCTACTGATTGCTTTTTAATATTAGTAAAAAATAGTCTCTTCCACAGCAGATACATTTCCTAGTGAATAGCAATCTGTCTATTTAAATTGGTTGGAATGGGTAATGTGAGTTTGCTGTAGACTCAGTGGAATCTTACAAAAAACACAGCTGTTCTAAAGTCTCCAGGGGGACAGCTGGAACTTAAAAAATCAATATGTCACCAGCAGGTTTGTTGTAAGAAATGCTGAGCTCAGCAGGTTTGTATAAATGTATGGTGCAGTGTGCTATGACAAGACAGTTGGATTAAAGGGCTACACAGGCAGACTCTCGAGCCAGGGGCTGCACAAGATGCAAGTGGACAAATGCAGCATTTTGTGCAAGACAAACTTCACAGGTGCCCATACTGGGACTTAATATTGGAAACAGATTTGAAACTTAACAAATTTACTTGGGTGTAGCAGTAGGTTTGAACTGACTCATAGTTAGAATTCGCATGATCCAGGAGCTGTGAATGTTTAGAAGATTGAACAATTGTATTTTTATTTGAATTTACCAGTGTAAAAAGTTTTCAGAAGGCAAATATTATTCTCTATGTGATTTTCCTAGGGATCAAAGAGGGGAGAAGAGTTACCTTCCAAATGTTTTAAAACTTAAAATGATGCTGCATTTCAGACATCAGGTGCTATTTCACATCACAAACAATATGTAGCAACAAATCCTGAGTGGCAAAACTATTAAACTAGTTAGCACATCTAGTCATAAGAATTGTCTCATTCTAAAGAGAAATGTTATCATGAAACTATTATCCTGTGAAAACTTTCAGCCGAAATGATTACACCAAAAAATGACTTCAACTCAGCGGTAAAATATTTAGCTTCTACTCTGTGAGAACCAAAGATTTCCTTAAAAGGTTTTTTTTTAAAGGCATCTCACCATCTGTATTTTTTTGATACATGTGCTGGTCCTACTGTTTATTATTCTCCCGATTTTTACGGTTTTCCTATACAGTCAACATATTATTACAACCTGGTTTTTTTTTGTGTCATCACAATCCTGTGACCTTTAAGCAGAAATTTATGGGGTACATCAAAGGCGTAATAAACACAGGGAGAAATTCTTCTGCAAAGAAACATAGTGACTTGGGTATTTCTGCCGAACATGTGGTTAGAGTTGACATCACCATCGCCTTGCCCCGGCTCACATGAAAAACAATGCCACAGTCTGTCCGGCATTGGGCTGCTTGTGTTCTGGCTTCAACACTTTCTCCAAGGCTGCAGTTTCACTCCCTCTGACCTTCCTGCTCAGAATGATGGAAACTATTTGCTGCCGATCTTCTTTGTAGAATGCATCGTCCATACAGACGTCTGGAAAACACAGCTTCCATTCATTCATTCACCATGTTGGAAACTAATAGTCTGGTGGTTTTTTTATTTTTTTATCTCAGATATTCTTATAGAGTATCATATCTTTTAGTTAGTTCATATTGCCTCAAATAACCATTGGAAAGAGAATAATATTTATGGAATGAAAACTCCTCTATGGTGCAGTCAAAAAGTCTCATCTTGATTCTTTCCCAAAAAGCCTTATTTTGAACTGATCTCAGTCATCTTACCTGTGAAATATGGAAACTCTAGTGAGAAGTTTTGTCTAAAATATTTCCTGTCTCTTAAGAGAAACTAGTTGAATGAAATTTCACTTATACCTGCCTATATATAAAATCAAGGTTAAATTTTTTATGCTTATAATTTTTATGAATATAAAGTTAAAAGTTTTTTTTTAATAGAGTAGCAGTAAAATTCCAAACAGTGTATTTAGCCTATTGGTTAAGATGCCCATGTCCCACATCAGAGTTCTGGTGTGCGATTCTTGGCTCCTTCCTTCCTAAGGCAGACCCTGGGACACACCAGTGCTGGCTGAAGAAGTTTGGTTTCTGCCAATCAGGTGGGAGACCTCAACTGAGTTCCTGGCCCTCAGCTTTGACCTTGGACCAGCCCCTGCTGTTGTGGGCATTTGGGGAGTGAATAAGTAGATGAAAGCTCTCTGTGTCCATCTTTCTGCCTCTTAGATAAACAATTTAAAAAAAATCAAAACAATTCACATGCAGGCTACTATCTTAAAATAACTAATGTTTTTGTCCAAATGATATTTCTGCTTACATTAGCCATAGTACGGACTTAAACCCCGGAGGTTAGGGTACGAGCCTTTGGGTCTACCCCAAGGCCTCTCACATTAAATGTGGACTCTAGAAACATTTCTTGTAGGAAATGACTGCTAAGAGGAAGGGAAAGATGAGTGGCATTTCCTGCAAGTTAGGGGTTAATTGGATGCTATGAGTGAATTCTGTGGATCTTGTCTTCACGATTAAAGATGTGCTTTGATACTGTGACAGTCCACAGTGCAGTGAATCATTGCAGGCTGCCACAGGGCAAATTGGGAGCCTGTAGTTGTGTCTAGGCAGGACGGGAGGAAGAGCAAGAATCCGGGTGAATCATAGGACAAAATCACAGAATGTCATTCCAAAGAGGGTGGTGACCATATGTCTGAGTATGCAAAGACAGAATTGGGGAATTATGGGGCCTGCTCTCAAAAGTTCTTGTAATAAGAGCAAAACAGTTTTATTTTTCCTCTTAGGAGGTGATGCCAATGAGTAATACAGTTACTTTTATTTGATAATTAATGGAAATGACCTCTGATTCAGTTTGAAACTATTGCTGACCAGGCAGAGTCCTTCTTGGGCCTGGTTCTCATCCCAGTGATTTGGAAGAAGTGGTCCTACTAAGGTTTGTGCTCCTCTCCATTGAGATTTGGAACAGAATTCAGATTCCATCTGACACGTGCTGAGTCAGAATCCGGTTTTGCAGCACTCTTTCTTTGAAGTGGGAATTTGGAATTCATTAATAACTATAACAAGAATTACATATGAAGTTCCTTCAAAAAGTTTCTGGAAAATCTGTACTGTGAAAAAAATCTATATATGAATTTCAAATTTTTTCAGCCTGCAGTAAGCATCTTTTAATTTCAGTTTTCCACATGCATTTTGAAGTAGCCTTGTATGGGACAGCTTGTGCATCTTACTGAATGCTTGAAAGAAATACATATATTATAATAGGAAAATATGAAAGAAGGCATTCAACCAATTCACCTAGTGGCAGACAGAGCTCATGTGTCTTCAGACAGTCTATTGGACGTCATGGACTCCTCATTCTTTTCTTTCAGCTGCATTTACTTATTGCTCCCCTAAATGAGTTTGGGTGAATGCCACTTTCTGATAGGGCCCTCCTCCTCATGACCTTTTCTTGGTCTTTTAAAATTTTTTTCATATGTATATATCCACTTTTGTCCATGGTAAGCTGTTATATGTAGATATTTTCCATGTATCTCTCAAAGTTCTGTTCACTGTCTATACTGTATTATAGCAGTTAGAAAGGAGTGTGGGGAGGCGGGGGAGAAAGCAAGAAGAAAGAATATATCCAATTAAAACAAGGAAAGAACTCTTGAACCCAGCCATGCATGGAAGAAAAATAAATTGTTTGAGGAAAGACATGAGGTAATGGTACGTCCCCGGGGGTGGGAAGCCAATACAAACCTGGCCTCTACCGTGCCTGTTGAGCTGAGCTGTTTCATTGACATTAGTGCTTAACAGATCATCAAATGTTCAGTGAACACCTACTATGAGTAGGGAGCTCTAGTGAATGACTTTTCCTCCACGTAATTATATTTTAGCACTTATGTAAAGTATACAAAGCATGGCTGACAGTATTAAAAACAGAAAAGACTATGGATTCCATAAAAATTCCAGAATGCATTTTGAAGTTTCAGTCTATGCTATCCCTGTTTGTTCTAAGGGATACTTCCAAGATCCCCCAGTGTATGCCTGAAACTGCAAATATATAGGATTCTTTATCTAATCATGTGTTTTATCCTGCGTGTTCTACAGCCTTGCCACCTGCACCAGAATTAACTCATCCTTCCAGGTTTTATGGCTTGGTGCCTCCTGTGCATCAACTACTTTTGCTTTTTGGGGCCATTAATAAGGAAAACAAGAGTTACTTGAACACAAACATCTCAATACCCAGTTAGTTGATCTGATAACTGAGACATTAACTGAGATAGATGGTGGGTAGCATAGATAGGGTGGACACCCTGGACAAAGTGAAGATTCATGTCACTGGTGGCATGGGAGCACTGTTGGCATGGAACAGGAGAGCAAGATTGTATCATGCTATTTGGAATGGCAAGTAAGTTAAAATCATGAATTATTTCTAGAACGTTCTTTTGAATTCTTTTGAATTGTGGTTGATCTTGAGTTACCAAAACCACAGAAAGCCAAACTGCAGCTAAGGGGAGACAACTGTGCAGTGATTCTAAGTTCTTGCTACTTTCCAGCTCTGAGGAAGATAAAAATGTCAGGGGCTCAACTGTATCTCAGGCCAATGAAGTACTTCCCAGAAATGGAGGGCTGTGTGGGTAGAAACAATGAATGTATGTTGTTTCATTCATTGAGATGATTGTAGATTGTGTGCAGGCATTTTACTGGTCTGACCCATACAGTATTGAACCAATTTTTGCATTTTGGAAACTATGTGTGGCAATTTGCACTGTCAGTTATAATGACCAGAGGCAACTGTGCTTGTGTAGTTTTTATCTGAAGGTATTTCCAAAAAAGTGCATAGAAAGTTCATATTATGAAAAAGATGCACAGATTTCAGAATGTTTTTGCACCAAAAATAAACTCATTTTTTTTTAATTTCATTTTCCCATGAACTTTTTGAGGAACTTTTGTATATGGATACAGGAAATTTTGTATTACGTGCAGAAGAATTAAAAGAACACAACCACTTATTAGCCTGAATGTTTCTGTATTCTACTTTTTCCCCTCACTGGGATATTTATGTTTTATTTACATATGAAGAAGTCCAAAACATTTATTATGAGATTACATTAACACAATTTTGTGAATCATTTGTCATGGTTATTCTAACACATGATATTTCTGTTCATATAGAGGTTCACCTTCTCAACCTTTTATGATAATCAGAAAGTTTTCTCTCATGTGGCTTGACACTTTCCTCTTCACAATGTCTTCATTTCAATGCACTGGCTGATTAGAGGATTTGGTCCTTGTAATTGGTTATCTCCATGGGAAACAG
This sequence comes from Oryctolagus cuniculus, assembly GCF_051225735.1. Taxonomy (NCBI): domain Eukaryota; kingdom Metazoa; phylum Chordata; class Mammalia; order Lagomorpha; family Leporidae; genus Oryctolagus; species Oryctolagus cuniculus. Next base: position 145,411,035 of record NC_142869.1, on the reverse strand, counting down.
TATGAATATAATTCTCTAACCTTATTTCAACTCATTGCTGCTGCTGCCACGAAGCCAATTGTAAATGCAGTTAATTGTTCCCATGATTACGAAGAAAAAAATCATCTGTAAGAGACATTTGATTTTTCCCCCTTACTACAAAAGATAAGCTGTGGGAGAATGTAGCAATTGTAGAATTAAGTTCCCTAATCAATTACACATGCAAAATTCCTCCAACAATGCCAAAAATTGTCCATTATTTCTTGCAAGAATGGTGTAAAGCTCCAAATGCACTCAGAGGAAGTATCAGTTCTGTTTTCTTGGAAACCGGTGCTGCTATGTTAATGGTCAGAAAAATCACTTCATAAAGCTTATTTCAAAATTTCTATCTTACAGGTTGTTTTTGAATGCCTTAAAGTGATATGACAATAGCTTTAAAACTAACTAGAGCAAATTTGAGGTTTATTTAGAAGAATCATTATGTTAGTCTTGTTGACTTCTTGAGTAAAATGATTGAAAAACTTGACACCATGTTTGTATGTATATGTGTGTGTGTTTCCTTCCTCAGGTAACAAAAACTCTCAGGCAGAAAGATTTTTGGTAGAAGACCATTCTTCATCAGAAACACCTGTACATCCTAGCAATCAAGCTAACCAGTTGATTACTATCAAAGTTATAATTTCATAAGAATGATGACTGCTAAGCATTTATAAGCAAGGGAGTAATGCACATTTGGGAGGCAGTAGGAGACTCAAGGAGTTGGAACTCTGCCATCCATATGGGAAACCTGGATTGAGTACCCAGCTCCCAGAATTGACCTGGTCCAGTCCCAGGTATCGGTTTAGTCATTTGGGGAGTGATGCAGAGATGGGAGATTCTCTCTTTCTCTCTCTGCCCCTCAAATAAAGAAATTAATTTAAATGTAAATATGTTATTCAAGATGTTAATGATAAATATTGTAGAAAAGAAAGCATGAAGTAGAATTACTGTATTCATATGGGTGGTGTTGGGCAGGCTGCAGGATTAAAGGGATGGTCAGGAAAGATCTCCTTGGGGTGATGCTTGAGTAAAGACTTAAACAAGATGAGGAACTTGACTGGAGTGGAATCCATCCAGAGAGCCTTCCAAACAGAGAAAAATGCCAACTGCCATGGTCAAAGCTGTGAGGGTGAATTCCTGGCACATTCTAGGAAGAAGGACTGAAGAGCGAGTTAGAAGAGTGTAGTAAGAGCAATCATCAAGAAGTATCAGGTTGAAGGGGGTTGGCTTAGCTCTCACTGAGTTGGGACTCACCCAGACCCCCACAATTCTGCAAGCATCATAGAGGAAGCATATACGTTTTTTGGCTCAACGTTACCCTGACTTAGGTTTGGCTTTGGGTCCAAACCAATTTTAAATACCAGCTAACCTCTTTGTGGTTTGCCTCCTGTTAGTCTAACTCTCTGTTGGTGTTTTATATGACTTTATACACACACACAGATATGGAAAGGAGTAACTAAATATCATGAATAATTCCAAACATGCTAGGGAGAGGGGAGGGTTTCATGACATGTATGTCCTATGTGTTTTTTTTTTGTTAAAATTTTTATTCATTTATTTGAAGCAGAATTATAGACAGAGATACATTCACACAGAGGTAGAGCGAGGTCGTCCATCCACTGGTTTACTCCCCAAATGGCTTCAATGTCTAGGTCTGTGCCAGGTCGAAGCCTGGAGCCAGGAGCTTCCTCCCACATGGGTGCAGTGTCCCAAGTCCTTGGGCCATCTTAGACTACTTTCCCAGGCCATAGGCAGAAAGCTGGGTCAGAAGGGGGAGCATCCAGGACACCAACTGGTGACCATATGGGATGCCTGTTCCACTGGAGGAGGCTTAACCTACAGCGCCACAGCACTGGCCCCATGTCCTGGGTGCTTTGAGTCTGTGTTCCGTACTGCTGCTCCTTCTGTGACATCAGGAACAGCAGTCTGGTATCTGCAATGATGCTGCACCCATATTTCTCTTTGCCTATTGCCCTCCTAACTCAAAAGGGTCAAGTGCTCTTCTCCCTGAGGCTGCTCCAGTGATTGTGTTCTGGAATCCTCATGGTTTAAAAGGACCTTAGTCCATCACTTCCTATCTGTCTCCTCAAGAAATCCTGCTCAAATGATCATTTTGATTAATACATGCTCAGGTGTCTCCTTTCATTAAAAAAAAAAAAAAACCTCTTGCAAGGTCTAGTCCTCCAGCCTTGCCTCTCTGTCTTCCCCTGTACACTGCCAAGTTCTTTGGGTGCATTTCTGAAGTTGCTGTTTGTGTGTCTTCTCCTACTCATTAGATTTTAGGACCTGGCAGTTGGTTTGCTCCTCCTCTCCCCCCATTTCTCTAATGAAGTTGCATCTCCTGCTTCACTGCTAGGTTAGGATACATTTCGGCCCTTATCTGATATAAGATCTTTATGACATGAGGGACAACTTTCTCCTCGAGACTAGCCTTTTGTTTCAGTTGTCATGGCAATATGATTCACATCCTCTCCTTCCTCTGCAGAGTTTCTCTTTTTTGGGTCTTTTTTTTTTTTTTTTTTTTTTGACAGGCAGAGTGGATAGTGAGAGAGAGAGACAGAAAGGTCTTCCTTTTGCCGTTGGTTCACCCTCCAATGGCCGCTACGGCTGGTGCGCTGCGGCCCGCACACCACGCTGTTCCGAAGGCAGGAGCCAGGTGCTTCTCCTGGTCTCCCATGGGATGCAGGACCCAAGCACTTGGGCCATCCTCCACTGCCTTCCCTGGCCACAGCAGAGAGCTGGCCTGGAAGAGGGGCAACCGGGAAAGAATCCAGTGCCCTGACCGGGACTAGAACCTGGTGTGTCGGCGCCGCTAGGTGGAGGATTAGCCTATTGAGCCGCAGCGCCAGCCTATTGGGTCATCTTAAATATCAGTGCCCCTAGGATCACACACCTTGTGTTCTGGACATTCTCACTTCCTGCCAAGGCTTCCACCACCATCTTTATGCTCCCAAGCTTGCTCCAGTTCAAGTCTCTCCTGAAGCCATTGATTGATAGACAACTGTCTTGGACATGTCAGTGAAACTCCACAGCCCAGATCTACCTTCAACATCTCACTGTGAGCACTAGGTATTGCTCCTTGCTCCAGGCACCTCTCTCTTCCTTGTTCCATAGCAGTAAGTGGCAGCCCCAAAAACCAGTATGTCCAAGCCAAGAACATGGACACTGTTCTTGATTTCTTTAACACCCTGCCCCTCCCCACCTGCCACATTGCAGTCAATTCCTTTATTCTTTATGCCTTTTAATATTTTATTTATTTGTTAGAGAGGCAGAGTTACAGAGAAGGAGAAACAGAGAAAGGTCTTCCATTCATTGGTTCACTCCCCAAATGGCTGCATGGCAGGAGTCAGGAGCTTCTTTTAGGTCTCCAACTTGGGTGCAGGAGCCCAAGCAATTGAGCCATCTTCCATTGCTTTCTCAGGCCATTAGCAGAGAGCTGGATGGGAAGAGGAGCAGCTGGTATGTGAATTAGCACCCATATGGGGTGCTGGCACTGCAAGCAGAGGCATAACCTACTATGCCGCAGCACTGCCCCCACTTTTGTGGCTTTTATGTGAGAAACAAAAGTCCATGGATTACTTTGGTGTTCCAATGTCAATTTTTGTGAAAATCATTTTTACTCTGTTAAACTTATGACAATACAATAAGTTGTATTATGAAAATAAAATTAATGGAAGAAGCACAACTCACAAAAGTAATTAAATTTAAACAAAAAAAGGTACACTTTTAACTTTTCATGATAGCTCCCTGAATGTGTGACTTTGGTTGAAGGAAATGATTTCATCTTGAGTGAGAAGCATGACATGGTATCTATGGCATATTGCTTCAAGTGTAGTGCATCCAGCCTCATTGTAAATTATCCCTTACATTCCAAAAGGGAATTTTGGAAATACGTAAAAAAGTACAGAGGGGCCAGAGTTGTAGTGCAGCAGGCTCAGCCACTGCTTTAACAGCAGCATCACACATTGCAACCTCGGTTCAGTCCTGCCTGTTCTGCTTCTCATTGAGTTCCCTGCTAATGCACCGGGAAAGCGGTGGAAGATGGCCAAAGTGCTTGTGTCCCTGCCACTCATTTAGGAGGACAGGTTGGAGTTCCTGGCTCCTGACTTCAGGCTGAGCCAACCCTGGCTGTTGTAGCCTTTTGGGAAGTGAACCAGTGGATGGAAGGTCTCTCTCTGTCTCTGTCTGCCTCTCCCTCTTTCTGTCTCGTACCTTTGCCTTTCAAATAAATAATCTCTAAAAAATTTTCAAAATACAGAATGTTTTATGATCATTTTCTAATCAGTGGAGACCAAAAGACTAGATGAAGAAATATTTAATTATATAATCACTAAAAACTGCTTAAAAATGGACTTTAATTTTAAGACTAGAGTGATTGTATTTTCTTTTGTTCCATCTATCAACAGGTATATTTAAAAAGAAAAGTAGGTAGAATATTGTTTGAAATGCCAATGGCCGATATCATCAAACAGCATGAAAACATTAAGTTTAGAGGAGGGAGTATGTGATAATTAAAATCACACTTTAAATTATTCCTCACAGCTATTTTCTAGAAGTCTTTTTGTACCGAGGATAATGTCCTGCCAGAGATTTGCAGGTTACAAAGAGCGTGGAAGTGGGAGGGGAATGAGGCTAAACATTCCAAATTTGAAGAATTTGGTAAGAGTAACTTGCAAATGTCCTATCTCAGAATACATAATGAATTAGGAGAGTTGTTAAAAATATTTAGTTGGAAGTATAATTATGACTGCACGTTTCCTGTGATTTTGTGTTTTAAATTTTGTGACTATATTATCAGTTTGCCCTCATAATCTTGCTATAATCTTTTTCTAAGATAACCCTCCTTGCATGCAACTCAAAAGCAAACTGTAGCATGTCAGAAGAGTAATCACCACCACTTAAAGCTAACCAGTGGCCATCTAGCATGACAGATGGCGCCCTGCCTGTCCTCAACAGCTTGTGGGACAAAGCTGAGTGTCAACACCACTGGGATGTAATTATTGTGATCTCTTGGGCCCAGTTCGGTGTGACTCTGAAAACAGTGCAATTGTGGGAAGAGTTAAAAAGGATAGCTTTTTGAGACCAGTAGCATTTTCATTTTACTGACAAGTGTTTTCACACTGCTTACGAATAAGTATTTTACATGAGACAAATCAAAAACACAAAGAAATTAAAAAATTTGTATGACTTTCCGTGTGGCCTGATTTAAATATTATCAAAGGTCTTTATGTTGCAGAAGCAGCTATTCTAGGATCAAAATAACTTTGAAAAACTTTTTAATTATTTGAAGGCAATATCATTTATATTTTAATCATTTGATAGATAATTTAGCAATGTGCTCTTTTGTTGTGGAAGACAAATTGTAAATTGTCAATAAAACATTTTAGCCTTTAAAACAATCCTATATGTTAGGTATTATTATTACCTCCAATTGACATTTGTGGTGAATGAGGCACAGAGTGATTAGTTATAACCCCAAACAAACAGTAGATCCTGGGTCCTAACCACGCCATCTGATGGGGGTGGAGAGATGGGAGGGGAGAAGGAGAGCTCTGATTCTCTGTTTCACCCCCTAAAACGCTTATATAGCAAGAGCTAGGCCAGATTGAAGGCAGGAGCCAGGAATTCAATCCAAATGTCCTACATGAGTGTCAAAAACCCAACTCATTGCACCATCACCGCTGCCTCCCAAAACCTGTGTTAGCAGGAAGTTGGAATCAGGAGTTAGAGCCAGGCATCAAACCCAGGTGTGCCAAAATGGGAATGCAAGCCTCTTAACCATAGACTAACCAGTTCTCTAGAAGAACAGAATTGTGCTAGCTCCGTAGGAAGCTTCGCATGCAAGGTGGTGGATGTGAAACTGATCATGCTATCAGTGTAGAAAAATTAAAGGTCTCCAAACATGAGAGTAACAGGAATAAGGTACTACACTGGACAGGTAATTTTATAGTAGAAATTAGCTAAAATAGTTATTTTTTCTTCTTTTTCCTGTATACTGTTATCATATCTCCAACTACTCCCCTGTTGAATTGTGAGTGGGCAGAGGTTCTGGAAACCTTCGTGTATTTCTTACAACTATAAATACGTATGTGCTAATGAATGAGGTCACATCAATGTAAATGGACCACAGACAGAAAGCACAACTGAGCTCATTAGTAAGGCATGCCAAATTTACAGCCAGAAACTCATGTTGACTTTTATAGAGGAACAGCCATGAAAGGTGGCCAAGTCTTATTCAGAGAGCCAGTGTTAAAGGTCTGAACTCAGCCAGGCAAAAAGACGCGTATTCCTCCAAGGCAAGCCCCCGCCATCCAGCTAGGAGGCACGGTCTTTATGGTGTGAGTTGGGAGGCTTCTAAAAGTTTCTCCTGCCTACCCAGGGTCAGAAGTATCCGAATGCCATTGTGGAGAGACATTCCTTAATGTGTCTCTTTCTGCTGTGATCCTTTAAGGCACAAGTCCCTTAGGAGGGGATTAAAAATGTGGGCTGTGGTGCCAAACTCCTATGCTTAATTTTGGCTCCGTGTTCCTACATCGTCTTGGACAATCAAGGAAATATCTCTGTGCTCCAGCTTGTGCCTTGGTAAAACAGATTCCTGTAGAGTTGTGAGCATTAGATAACACACGTGCAAGTGCTTAGAACACTCCCTGGAACATGGTACTTCCTGATGGTGTTTATCATCATGGCATGGTAGGTAGTGTGGGTAGTAGTGTGGGTGACAAGGAGGTCTAGCTTTGTGTCTAAATGGCCATGCGAATGCAATTCAGTCATCTGGTACCTGGAAGCTTTTATTTTCTTATCAAAAATTGGAGAAGGAGGATTTGATTACAAGGAAGAAAACATCTATTTAGCAAATAGATATACTGAGTGAAATGAATAAATACTGACTTCAAAATGTATATAATCTAGTCCTAGGTCTCAGAAAGGGAAAGAGCTAATCCAACACACACTCAGCACATTGCTGTAATGGAGGCATCTACAAGGTGTTGTGGTGTCACAGAGAACTGATTGGTGGCATAAGACTAGGCAGGAAAGGAGCTTTTCAGATGGACTTTGGACACATTAGAGACATTGTCAGGCTACTTGGGTGGGGCAAGGTAGTCACAGCTAGAGGTCAGAAGGCACTGATTGGGTCTGTGTGCGCAGTAACCAGCGTCATACAGAGTACGATGTGGCACAGTGGAAACACGAGCTAGGAGAATGAGTTCAGAGAGAGCTCTGACAACATCCAACTCTGGGGTTGGGCTTTGACTCAGTGAGAAAGAGAAACAGACCTTGCTTGGAAATTTTTGGAGCATGAGAATTTTTGATCTTCTGTTCTGTAAGAAAATGAACTCTGGTGACAAGACAAAGCAAAGAATTGATGAGAAGAGAAAAGAATACCTGAGAAAATGGCCAGAAAGGGGAAGTATTGGATGTTTGAGACAGGACAATTTTAGAGTTAGAGCTCTTAGGAGACCAGACCCTTGTTTGGTTTGAGAAATGAGGGAGATGGAGACGATAGATTGACATTGGTCCTGAGGTCTGAATTTCAGAACTGGACAGGTGCTACTGGCACATAGTGCTTCCAGGAAAAGGGGGCACTGTTTGGGAAAAAACATCCAGCTACAACATCCTGTGATTCTGAATATAGGCAGGAGGAAAACATGTTAGCCGATCCCCATGTCAGGCACTCATACCCTTATGATTCCCTTTGTTCCTACCACAGTGCCTGGCAGGGGAAACACCCGGGAATGGAAATCCTTTTCCGTTCTCCTTGAAGGGCGGCAAAGAAGAATGTAGGAAGTAGAAATCAGGCTCCTATGGAAAAGCATTGCGGCTGCACGTTTTTCCTGCCTCTATGGGATGTTTGATGGATTGGTGATGTGAGAAGGAACACAGAAGACTTGCACTTTTACTGTGTAATAATTTAATCTGTGAACAAGTAGGTGTATCCATCTAGCCATTCTTTCTTGGCTTGTAATGAGATGCTGATTTCCTTTGCTGCTAATAAACACATTTTCATTAACAGTTTGACAGCTAATTGCAGTTAATGACAAACATTAAATTCATATGTGACTTCTTAGTGCTTTGCCAAATTTGTGTGTGTGTGTATGTGTGTGTGTGTGTGTGGAAGAGGGGGAGGAGATGTTCCAGTTCATTCACCCAAGTGACTAATAATTATACAAAGTCAGATTTACTAAAAAAAATTATACCAAGTCAGGATTTATTGAAAAAAAATGCATGTTGGAAAAATCTGCACCATACTCATTGTATAGTCATTGTATAGTCATTCTTGATTTATCCATTTAACATATGCAAAGTATAGTTTAATCTTAAATGTAATGTAACTTAGGCTTTAGGAATAGTCAGTATTTTTTCTTGATATACTTAATTTTAAAGATTCCTGATAGTGTCATAATCCAGTTTTTGCTCTGATAAGGAAAGCTTCCTTTACATTCAATATGGGTGATTCCTGACTCACAGGTGTGGCATTGGTTGTTTGCCTCAGTTCCTTCCAGGACGCCTGGCATGGCCACATTAGTCGGTTATAGAACCCCACAGCCCCCAGCTAAAGGATTCCTGCAATCTGTTCGTTGGGGGAATTTCTCCAGATTATGATTAAAGTGATCCCCTCCCTGAAACAACAAAGTGCTAATGTAAATTTCACGAATAGTCTTTGCTTTCAGGGAAAGAGTATAGTCATCAACTGATCACAAACTTAAGATTGATGCACATACTGATAATCAAGGTTCTATTCTAAAATTTGAGAGAAAGATCTAGAGAGGAAAGAAAGCGTTTCTGTTCTTGGTGCTGCCTCACGTCTGCCATTTATTTTGTTTTTCACTGAGAGACAAAAGGAAACCATCCTCTATTTCAGAAGGCACAGATTGCTGCCTGCAGGTCAGATTGCCTCACATGTGTCTTGACCTACGCCATGTTTGAACACAATGAATTAGTTGTCAGCATCTTCTGGTTGCAAGATTTTAATAAAAATGAATTATTTCTCCTAAAATGTTAGAAAATATGGCAGTACAGATTCTATCAGAGCTAAGAAACAGCTACCCTCTGGAAACCAGGCAAACACTTCGCAATTTCTCGGTTCCTCACTGTGCCCTATCCTATCCTGTCCTTAAGAGCAAGACTCAGTACCTGTTTATCCTTAGTTGTGGTACCTCTGGTGTTCTTGACTCATTTACATTGTGTATTTGGTCTTTAAAGTTAATAGGTGCTTCTCTTCTCTGACTTCTTCCACAGGGATGTTAATGTGCACACTTGTCCATGTGTGTGTGTCTCTGTGGGTGTGTGATTATACATGTGGATATAGATAGAAATGAGACATTTGCTCCCAGCATTATCATATGAGGTCTTCTGCATCCTTATTTTCCTTCCTGCTTTTTGAGTGGCATGGCATGCCTTCTGCCTCTATGGGCAATTCACAAACTCATGGACCACCTTGGGCAATAGGCAAGGACACATGGAGAGGTCAAAAAACTGAACACTAGGACTGACGATGTGGCACAGCAGGTTGAGCAGCCTCCTGCAATGCCTGCATCTCATATGTGGGCTGGTACAAGTTCCACATGCCCACTTCTGATCCAGCTCCCTGCTAATTCACCTGGGAAAGCTGCAAAAGATGGCCCAAGTACTTGCGTCCCTGCCACCCATTTGGGATTTCTGATTGAGGTTCCTGGCTCCTGGCTAAGCCCTGGCCATTGCAGTCACTTAGGAAGTGAACTAGTGTATGGAAGATCCCTCTTTCTCTCTCTCCCTCTCCCCTTCCCCCTTCCTTCTCCCTCCCTCCCTCCCCCCTCATCTTTGCCTCTCTCTGTGTAACTCTGCCTTTCAAATAAATCTTTTAAAAAAGAAAATCCCTCAACATTGTAGAAAAATGTGAAGGCAGGGTTAACCTCATAATAATAATATTTAATAGTGATTTCTATACTGTAACATTTTGAAATGTTGGCAGTGTGTTTGTCTTATGTGTGCTCTAAACTAGATGTATTTGGTTATTTTAAACTATTTTTCCTGAAACCATGAATCAGAAAACGTTATTATGAATTCCCATAATTGCATGTTGAATTGACAATTTTTTGCGGATTTTGTATATTAGAAAATGAGTGCTTTCTACATAGGGATTTCCCCAGTAGGCATTTATTCCAACCTGACCCTTTCCTTGAAATCCTCTCACTTCTCCCTGCTTTTACAATTGCTACTCAGCTTTCTTGGGCCACAGGCTTCACAGTTCCAACCTCACGTTGCTATCTGTCTTTTCTCTGAGCACATGTGGTCAGCCACTGTGTCAGCTTCTAAGCTGGAGAGGCCACAACACACTTCTTTTTTGGAAAGTTTGTATTTACTTTTTCCACCAGAAAAATTTTGTAGCCAAAGAACCAGGTTTGTAAATGCAAACAATGCTTATCTATTGGGGATTCTTTAAAATGACTGCTGGGTTTCCAGAAGCTCTAGGAATGGCTCCCTCAGCACTGAGTGAATGCTTGCTTCTGCAGAATGCCAGACAGTTCTCAGTCAAAACAAACACCTAGGAGGCTGCCCTGGCATCGCCCCAGAGTGCTGAGTGCCCTGATGTTGAGCGTCCGTCGTCATGGAATTCCCTGATAAGCTGTCCTTTGCCCAGGTGACACAACCACTTAAGGAAATGCAAGTGTGAAAAATAAGAAGAGATAGAAGTAATTGCATGAAGATAGTTGATTCCAGATCTTTCATTAAACCAGGAAACTTCATTGTGCAAATACATTTCTTTTTAATTTGAATTTTGAGTGTAATATCATGGAGAGGACATTAGTCTCCTGAGACAACAGTCGTTCTTACCATCAACTTACATAATCTTGACAAATTACTTAACTGTCATGGGAATCAGTGTCCTTACCTGCAAATTAAATCTGTGATCTATGTGATAGAGTTTTATGCAAATTAATCAAGGAAACATTTGGAACCATTTTGAGATCTTTAACCTGCTAATTAATGAGGTGATTTCATTCCAATTACTTAATCATGACTAAAAAGATATTATTCAATACATACTCTATGGAAAACAGTGAATTAGGCATAAGATACAAAAGAGAAGTGAAGTTCAGGACCTCCTCTTAATATATTTATTTATTTTTATATTTTTAAAGATTTATTTTATTTATTTGAAAGACAAAGTTACAGAGAAAGGTAGACAGAGATAGAGAGAGGTCTTCCATCTGCTGGTTCACTCCCCAGATGGCCACAATGGCCGGAGCTGTGCTGATCCGAAGCCAGGAGCAAGGAGCTGCTTCTGGGTCTCTCACGCAGGTGCAGGGTCATCTTCTACTGCTTTCCCAGGCCATAGTAGAAAGCTCGATTGGAAGTGGAGCAGCTGGGACTAGAACTGGTGCCCATATTGGATGCTGGTGCTTCAGGTCAGGGCTTTAATCCACTGCGCCACAGCGCCGGCCTCATCCTCTTAATATATTTATACTTGATGACTATAATGTCAGGAATTATCTCCTTATGGATCAACTATAATAAAAGAAATACAAAATAAGTATTGTTTTCATTGAAAAGAAAGAGATTGGGGTCAACATTAGCCTAGAGGTTAAGATGCTGCTTATCGTGTGTCCTTGTCCCACATCAGAGTGACTAAGTTCGAGTTCAAGTTCCACACTTAATTCCAGTTTCCTGGTAATGCACACCCTGGGAAGCAGCAGGTGATGGCTCAGGTAACTGGGTTCCTGTGCCCAGGTAGAAGGCCAGGATCCAGTTCCCAGCTCCTGGCTTCAGATTGGCCCAGCACTCTAACCATTACAGACATTTGGAGAGTGAACTCATGGATAGGAACTCTATCTTCCCATCTGTCTCTTTGTCCCTCTTCATTTCCAATAAATAAAAATTAAAGGGAAATCAGAATTGTATCCATTCACATACTGGTTGTTCATATGCATCCTTAAAGACTGAAAGATAAATGTTGAGAAGGAAGATTGTGGATGCAAGGGTCAAGAGAATCAGGCATATTGGAATGCTCTGTGCCATAGGAAGTTATTCAGTAGGCTGCCACGGTAGATGGGTTCAGAGGTATCATGGATGATGTGGCCAGAGCGCTTAGTTAAGTGTTACTCTAAATGTATATTTAATATATGTAAAGTTGAGAATTTAAAAAATATGGATTGTTTTTGTTTGTTTCTCTGATACAGAATCATTGAGTTTTAAAGGAGGGGATTTTAGATGATACCATTTAATTTCACACATTTATTTCTCACAGATCTTGGGTGACTTGTTGAAGGCCACAAAGCAGATTAATAACAAGGGAATTTAAAGAAAGGAAGGTTATTATTGTCCCCAGAGAATATGTAAATGCCACACATGATTAAGCTAGGCTAATAGAAACATTTCAAACATTCTAATCTTCAAGTGATGAAAGGGTCATGTTGTGTGATGGAGGGTACCAACCAAGCAACAGCAAGGGTGAAGGCAGGAATGAGGAACCAGTAAGAGGAAATGTGTTGACCCAAGGTATCTGGGTGAGTGTACCTTTAGCAGGAGAAGGAAGATGAGACAAGGCTGGGTTGGAGCTAAGATACAGAGTTGTGGTCAACATCAGCTGAGTTGCAATTATGCTTTGAATAATCAGGAAGAAATACTTGGGTATTTGGGAAAATGAGAAAATTTTAAGCCTAAGGGAGAAGTAGAATCTAAAATGATAAACTTGGGAACTAACAGCATTGATGCATGGAATATAAAAGATTTTCTGATTGTAATATTTTGGAGGCTTTTTACAAGCTGTTGTTTGTTTTTCTTCATTTTCACCCTTCTGCTTTATGTCCTATTTTTCCTGGTAAGTTTTCTGAGATAACCAGATAATTAAAGATTACTTCAGTAACAACCTAACAGTTTTTGCATCATTAAATTGAATACTGGATTAAAAGCTCAGTGAGGAACGCACATTGTTTGCTTCTCAGAGCCTACTACAGTGATTGGCAAATAGGACATAGTCAAGAATACTCTCTGAAACAGTGATTCTTAGTATTTCAATAGCAGTTTCACTTTATGACTTTTGACATCAGCCTCCTAAAGGCTTTAACTATTTAAATTATAGCTGTTTAATTTTGGTGAACAGAGCTAGGTTTTATGTTAAAGTTGGCTAGTTGTATGTTTGACTTGATATATTGCCACAGATACTTCTTGTAAAATGTGATATAAACATCAAAAGAAGTAACTTCTAAAATTTAAATATTTTATTGGATATTCAGTGCAAGGGCCAGAATACTGAAAATAGTTACAAGTAAATATATGACATCATATATTACATGATAAGTTTAACTGAACTTTCAATATTACAAATGAACAAGTTATAGTCTAATGTATATATAGTGAGTTTTCCAGACTAATTGATCTGGTAGCCATTGTTCTTTAAAATATATATATATATATATATACACACACACATATATATATAAAAGTTTATATAAACATTTTTCTGAAGATTAGGAATAGTGGATTGACTAATGGATTTAGAGAACCAAAGTTTTGCTGACTTGAAAACTTTGTTTACATGCTCTATACTCAAACTCAAAATCTGGATCTGTCTTGTAGTGCTGTAGTCAGAAAAAAATAGTGAAAAGAATGCTCATGTTGGTATTTTCTCATTTTCTCATATTTGGTTCACTAGATAAAGACCTTTGTTAATTAAGTTAAATCCATGCTACTTCATGCAGTGTGCCTTTGATTTAAAGTCACACAATGACTTGGTTGACTTTATTGACGCTGAATACACAAGCCTCAGCCAAAGAACAAATGTTGTGAGTGTATTTTGGAGGTGCCTGTACTACACGAGGTCTTCACAAACACAGTGCTTAAACCCCACAGCACCTGGATTCATGGTATCCTATGAAAAGAACCAAGTAAGCAAACTAAGTTGTGTGGGTGGCCTCGTCTGCACTGTCCATCGCCTTTGATTGAATGCACTTGCCTGTTCGCTTTCTGCCATTGCAGTAAGAATAATGGCTGTGGACCCTTGACCTCTGCAGGCTTGAATCTCAGACCTTCACTCTGGGTTTCTGCCAATTGAACTTAGATCCCACATTCTGGTTGAAATCACTTTGATACTCTCAAACGGAAACAGGACAATGCCCCTGTAACATCCATGTGATTGGGCAGAGCTCATGCTGTAGGTTTTACCTGCTCAATTGATTTGCTCTAGTGTGTTATAGCAGTGTTTTGAGGGACACAGCTGGGCCTGTTGTATGTCGAGAGCATTGGATTAGTAGAAATATGAGGGTACTCCACTCTGACAAAATAGCTATTGTAGACATGGTGATGTATCTTGGAGAAGTAATGACAGGATTTTGAACAGTTTCAAAATCTTAATGGAAAGGTCAGAAAATAGCTTACCTTCAGGGAGAGATGCATGATCAGTTTTGTAATAAAAATATTTCAAAAGTTAGAACATCGTTATTTATTGAGTAAAAATTGAGCAGTTGTTGATTCCTCCTAGGAAACTGAGTGGTGAGATAAAAGCACCACAGTCGCTATGCATTTGCTGGGCATACATGTGACAGGGTTGTTCAGAGGCACCAAGACTCAATTGAATAAAAGCTAAGTGAGTGTTATATAAGCAGCACAATATTTTCATACTTATTAATTAAAAGATTGTTTGCCAAGTTTATGCATTTGTAGCCCGATGGAGGAGACATTCTTGAAACCTGATTAGTTAAAAAATAACTTGTGTCTGGCAGCTTTACAAAGAGACGCCTAAACCAAAACACATGTGAAAGGTGTCAGGGATTTCTAAATTTCAGTTCAGTTCAGAAACATTTTCTGTGCCAGCCACTGAGCTGGAGGCTGAGCTATCATCACCAAATAAGGCCTTGTGCTTTGTCTTGGAGAGGAGCTTGCCATACAGTGCACCCAAGAGGCAGCTCCAAGGAGGCTGTCAACACAATACGACAGCAGCAGGGTGCTAAGTTTGAAAGTGTGTGCCCTCAACAATTGTTAACCAAAAGTCAGGTAAGCTTGTGTTTGATTTACAGTCTCCCTTTGATTCCTTGTTTTCAACACCTGGAGTTCAGTCCTTGCTGGTAAGATGGGTTGCTGCCCTGACTCAGGTCCTTCCCACCACGTTGTAGACTTACTTGGTCCCCCTGAGGCTTGACGTAGATCATTAGGATGAGCTTGGAAATGACAGGGAAGAGTAGGTTGAGTTTCTGAAAGCAACCCTAAAATCTGAATAAGGAGCATACCAAAGCTTAGTAATGTACTTGTTCTAAGCATCAAAGGAAACATTAAGATCTTAAGAAAGATTATCTAAATGTGTCTGTCTAAACATTTGACTTAGATAAAATATTTTAATACTTTCTATGTAGTTCTAAAAATGCCTCTCTTGGCCGGCACTGTGACGCACTAGCTTAATCCTCCGCCTGCGGTACCGGCATCCCATATGGGCGTGGGGTTCTAGTCCCAGTTGCTCCTCTTCTAGTCCAGCTCTCTGCTGTGACCTGAGAAGGCAGTGGAGAATGGCCCAGGTGCTTGGGCCCTTGCACCTGCATGGGAGACCAGGAAGAGGCACCTGGCTCCTGGCTTCAGATCAGCATAGCTCCTGCCGTGGCGGCCATTTGGGGGGTGAACCATCGGATGGGAGACCTTTCTCTCTGTCTCTCTCTCTCACTGTCTGTAACTCTGTGAAATAAATAAATAAATAAATAAATAAAATCTTAAAAAAATACCCCTCTTCTCATATATATAGAAAAAATGTTTTTTACTTGAGTCTATTCCACTATTCATTTCTCTTGGATTTATGGTCTAAGAACAGCAGTAGGATGAATATGTTTTACAAGAAAATTTCAAATGATAGAAAAAGGTTAAGGAGAAAAATTTGCCTAAAATATTAAAAGCCCCTATAAAGTTTAATGCTCCAATGAAGGGGACAAACATTGCAATTCTAAATGAGGAGCCTGAATTTTACCATTCTGTTCTACAGGTCTAGGGTTCAGTTACATTCGAAGTTCAGTTACAGTGGAAAGATTCATTTCCTTCCAAAACTAAACTTCATGAAATAAATGGAAATGGGAAATGAAGGGTTACCTGTGCAGAGCTAGAACCATTCTGGGTGGAAATGCACTGGATGTGACTAACCACACTAGTGTCGTGGAAGAGAGTGGGAAAGCGGTGTCTCTAATATGTGCCTAACAGCACTGTGACCTTGAGTGGCTCACCCTGACATAACTCAAGCTCTTGTGTCTGTTTGTCCTAGGCGTTTTTGAAACTTCTCTTTCTTTGTATGCACTGGCATTTGAGCCCTTGCGAATTGTATATAGTGATGATGCCTCCACTTGACTTGAATGATTTCCTTGTCGGCAAAACTAGAATACCTCCTGGAAAAGTCTGTGGTTTCATGAATTGACAAACAAAAGTTCTCATCTCAAACTAGAACTCTGGAGGGGCACACTTTAGTGGCTGTACATTACTTACGGAGATTTTTCAGTTTGCTATGTATGTGGGCATCTACATAACAAAAAATGTTTTTGTGGAGCCCAGGGTCTGGTCTTCAATTCAACTAAATGGAAGAACTTCAGGCAAGATTCTCTGTTGTGTCATGTTCCAAAGATCAATGGCTCTCAAACCTGCCTGAGCTGAGTATCATCTGGAAGATTGATAGGGTACATTCCTGGGCCCCACCTAAAGAAATTGTGATCCAGTAGTTTACAGAGGCGTCTGGAAGCCTATCCAGTAGGACTGGCCTGGAAGCTTTCCTCCTAGGAAAGTAAATGCAATTGTGAGTACTAAGTGCCTCCTTATTATTGTATTTTATTTATTTGAAAGAAAAGAGAAACAGATTGTCCATCTTCTGATTCACTCCCCAAATACTTGGAATAGCCAGGACTGGCCAGGCTGAAGACTGGAGGTGTGAATTCAATCCAGCTCTCCCATGTGGATGGCAGGGACCCAAGGACTAGAGTGGTC
Organism: Oryctolagus cuniculus; assembly: GCF_051225735.1. NCBI lineage: Eukaryota > Metazoa > Chordata > Mammalia > Lagomorpha > Leporidae > Oryctolagus > Oryctolagus cuniculus. Next base: position 145,394,094 of record NC_142869.1, on the reverse strand, counting down.
ACCTGACGTCTTCCAGGCTGCACATTAGCAGAAGCTGGAATCGTGAGCAGAGTCAACACTTGAACTGAGGCACTCTGAAATGGGATGTGGGTGTCCCAACATGCATGTTAAGCATTCAACCAAAGCCTTGGTGCCATCTTCATGTTTATTTTGAATATGTTAATGGTATATGTGTAGTGGGGACCATTAGATGCATAAAAAGGTATGTGAATTTAAAGCAAGTAGCTCAGATAATTCAATAAAGCTTTGTGCATTATGGTCAATTTCTGAAAATCATGGAAGTTTTTGGGGAGAAAAAATTATCTGCTAGGTTTCTACTTCGTGAATATGGAATATACTTGTTCATATTTAGAAATATCACATTTAATAACAGACATTAAAAAACAAGCTACTAACACATTGCAAGTCTTTCAAGCAAAATTTTGAACTAGTAAAACTTCTTGGTTTGTTTAGATAGCAAAGAAATTTTAGCTCCTTTACATGTTCTTCAGGCTTGCTCTAACTTGTAGTTGATCTGATTGAAATAGTTCCCTCAATATTATTGGTAAGTGAACAGATTTCTATAGAAAGAGAATAGCAAGCTATAGCACCTAGAAAATCATATTTGGTAGATTTAAATGCTCATACATATGTGATATTAAAGGTTTATTTATTTATTTGAAAGTCAGAGTTAGGAGAGGCAGAGAGAGAGAGAGAGAGAGGTCGTCCATCCGATGGTTCACTCCCCAATTGGCCGCAATGTCCAGAGCTATGACGATCCAAAGCCAGGAGCCAGGAGCTTCTTCCGGGTCTCCCATGTGGGTTCAGGGAGCCAAGGATTTGGACCATCTTCCACTGCTGTCCCAGGCCATAGCAGAGAGCTAGATCAGAAGAGGAGCCGCCAGGACTAGAACCGGTGCCCATATAAGATGCCAGCGCTTCAAGCCAGGGTGTTAACCCAGTGCACCACATCGCCGGCCCCATGATATCAATTTTTGAGAAATAATCTTGGATGGCAAGAGAATTCTTCATATGAGGCTATGGCTTCTGGTTTTTAAAAATTAGTTCTAGGGTATGCATTTGGTCTAGCAGTTAGGATGCTTCTCTGGGCACCTGTATCCCACATCAGAATGCCAGGGTTCAAGTTCTGGTCCCACTCCTGATTCCAGCTTCCTGCTGCTTACACCTTCGGAAGCAGCAGTGATGGCTCCCTGAAACCCACATGGGAGACCTGGTTGAACTTTTGGGCTCCTGCCCTCAGCCTGACCCAGTGCTGACTGTTGTATTTGGAGTGTGAACCAGTAAATGGGAAATTTGCCTGTCTGTTTGTCTGTCTCTCTCTCTCTGTTCTCCTGCATTTCAAATTAATTATTTAAAAAATGAATCCTAGAAATCAATATTTCATTTAATGATAAGGTATTCTGAGATGCCTTGAATCATGTAATTTAACACTGGGTTTTTATTTTTTTCTTTTGGGTTTGTCATTTCTTGCTTTTTTTCCTTTCTTTTTCCTAAATGTTTGTGAAATTATCTGGGGATGTTTAAGGATGTAGGAAACAAGAGTATGTCTTGAAATTCAAATTCTCTTAAAGGACCCCATGTCACTGATTCCAAAAGCTGTTTCATTTGAAGAAACATCTATGTCCCCATCTCAAAAGTGCTGTTCAGATCAGGAATTTTAGTCACATTTAAGGAACTCATGCATGCATACAACAAGGCAAAATGAAATAAACGTGCATTAAATTCAGGACTTAATATAATGAAAGGCGAAGGTAGAGGTGAAGGGAGACTTTCCATTTTCCTTAATGCATACTGATGATGAGATTTGTGAGGTTGGGACCTCAGTGAGTGCTCTTCCTGTTATCCCTGGCATGTGGTTGTTAAGATGAAATAAAAGGGAGGAGGAAGGGAGGAAGGGATAGTGTTGATTTTTGCTTCAAGCTCAATCTTGAGGGCTGTGATTTTCATTCCAAAGCACATGGGAGGCAAACAGAAAGGCCATTTAAGATGATAACACCTTGAACTTGGGCCATATTGGTGATTGGGTAGCATGATCTCCCTTTGTTCTCACCACTGAGGACCGAAGCTCTGATAAAGGTCTGGGTCCAGTTCCTTTTCAGTCTCCTTCCTTCAGCCCATGGAGACATGGAGTGAAAGAGGCTTATCTAGGAAGAAAAGTGTCAGTAAGATAGCAGGGTGATAGAGATAGCAATTTTTTTTTCCAGAAAAGAATTTATATTCACAGTGCTCCTTTGTTTATTAATCCTTTCAACTGTAGGTCTAAGGTACAAAGATTTTTTTCTTTTTTGTATAAATTCTTCTGCTGGTCTATTTTCCCAGCCACTGAAGGATTGTATGTTTGTTAGAAATCTCTGGCAGGGCTGAATGCTGTGCCACAAGGCAGTGCCAACCTCCCTCTGCTTTCACTTATCTTCTCCCCTCCCACTTCATCATTTTTGTTAGTTCACGATTCATGCATATGAATGTGACTTGTTGTCCCAGGGTGGGTGTATTATGTATCTCAGAAGTGGACACTGTTTATCTGCTGTGCATAGCAAAGCATGGACAGGAAACAGCAAATATCCTAAAAGGCAGCCTCAAACTGTTTTAAAAATTAAGATATCTATCAAATCTCTTGTTATCCTGATAACTTTATGAAATCAGAAGAATGGCAAATTTTTGCCTGCATAATCATGATAAGATCTTCAAGCAATAATGAAAATAATTCCTAAGAATAATTCTAGGGGTGAGTGCTGTGGTGCAGCAGCTTAAGCCACCACTTGTCATGCCTGCAGCCCATATAGAAGTGGTTCCATTCCCAGCTATTCCAACTGTGGGCTTCCAATTCAGCTCCTGTTAATGTGGCTCAGAGGCAGTGGAAGATAACCTTGTACTTGGGTTCCTGTTACCATGTAGGAAACCCGGATGGAGTTCCAGCCCCTGCCTTGCCCAGACCTGCCTGTTGCAGGCATTAATGAGTGAACCAGTGGATGGAAGATCTTTCTCTCTAACTCTGACTTTCAAAATAAATATTTTTTTTTAAAAAGGAAGTGGATGGAAGATCTCTCCCTCTCTGTCACTCTAGCTTTAAAATAAAATAATCCTTTAAGGATTTAAAAAAATTGATAACTATATTTAGTAGAAAAAATCCCTTTGCTAATTATGAAAGGCTATTAAAAACTGTTATCTGAATATATTTAATCCAGATATTCTCCTCTGTGACTTGTTTTTAAGAAGCAAGAACTAACCTCATAAAATCTTTTACATAAATACATGGTAATGGGACTGCCACCTCTATGCCAAGTCTGGTTAAAACATAACATGAGTGACTAAGGAAGGTTTGTGTGTTTTTAAAGAACTCCATGTTGAAATGAAATCTAAATCCAAGCAAAAATGTTGTCTCCCTAGCTCACACTTGTGTTACAGCTGATTATTTCAAAAGAGGGAAATTATTAAAACTCAAATTGCCTTTTATCACTACCGGTGCCCTTGGATTTGCATCCTGTTGATTCCAAGAAATTCAACCAGCCTCATGACTAACAGCAGGGCGGAAGCCAGACTGCCCAGGAGCCTTGCCTGGCTCAGCTGTGAATGGGGCATGTTATTGAAATAGCTGTGCTGTCATTTCCTCCACTGTGTATTGGAGAAAAATCATTCTGTGTACAGTGACTGCCCATATCATTGACTTGCCAAGGATAGACCCATTAATTCCAGTTGTCCCCAAATGATCATTACCAGTCTTCCTCTTTGCTCACAAAAAAATGTCCTATTTGGGATGGCAAATTAAAATCTCTTTACTTCTGCAGTTGTGTTGAAGATTAAATGATATGGTAACATAATCATGGAAAAGGCTTGAAGAAATATTACTTGCAAATGAGATGATAATGTTTCTTGTCTATTATCATTCCAATTCCAATATGAAGAAACAGAATCCACACAGGGAATCCAAAAGAGCTTTGCAGGCCTCACATGATGCTTGTAAAGGAAATGGAAAAACGTGGCCATCTGAGATGGACTCCAAATGTCTATGGGCAAAAGATGTAGCCATGTCTCCACTTGTATCTCAGTACTGAAGCAATGATGTTCAAACGAATACATTAATCCAATGCAAAACTAATGTTGTCATAGAAAACATGCATGGACATTAATCTTACCCTTTCATGCAGATATTTTAGGTAAATAATAGATTATGTATTTGTCATAATCTAAGTGGGATCCATGGCTGGATAAATACTCTGTCCATAAAGAAATAAAAGAACACAAATGTCTACCCGTTAATACAGTGGGTGCAGGCCTGATATTCAACTGATGAACATCAGTATACTGGACTGATATTAAGATCCTGGAACACCCCAGGTGAGCCTGTCCCATATTGATCCCTTTAGTCCTGCCCAAGAACCTTGGTCTGATCCAGGATCCAAAAAGCAAGAGATCAATTCTTGGCCCTGCTGCAATTCTGGCCTCTAGTCCAGCTTAAGGCTGCAACCTTGCTAGTGGGAGGAAAGTTTGCTCTTCCTTGAATAGTGCCCTTGAGTGGAAGACATGGGGGAAACCGCTGGTTTCTAAGCGTGGTCAGATAAACGAGCAGGAAGTCTCCCCTTTGCATGTATATTCATAAACTGCCCTTTCTGTGCAAGTTTATGTGGCATCTGCTCTGAAGGTCATCTCAGGCAAAGAGGGACAGATGGAGATTGTTGAAAAGCCTTTTTGTCAATTTCTTTGAGAGCATTTTGTTGGGGTACATAATATCTTACAGAATTATAAGAGTTTTTCATCAATGATCCTATTTAAAATGTAACTATTTTTCAGGCTCATTTTGCTGTCTCACTGATGATCTTATTATATATTAGAAAGATATTTCATAAATCCAAATTTGACCCGTGTTTTTGGTGACTCTCACAATAAAGTTCTTTCATTTTCCCTGAGAGGATGTCAGAAACAAATCTCCCTTTCTTTAAAGAGATTTATGAATAGCGAGTGACACCAGCTACCGCATCAAGGGAACAGACATGCGTGTGAGCCAGAAACGGGAATGAGGTCAGGGATTAGACCGTGACTCGTAGCAATAATGTGAAGGGCAGTTGTAGCAGAGCGTCGTGACTCTGCGGGCATCTATCTCAGATGCCGGCATTCGTCTGCCTCCTGCAGAGTGCCTGCGAGTCCTGCGGTGCTGTGTCATCGCTGGCGACACTCTGTCCACTGTGCTCCGTGACTGTCCCAGCTGCCGTGGCAGGACAATGGCAGGCAGAGACACTGGGAGGAGACACAGGGTCTCCTTCTTCCAGAAGGGTGGCAAGACAGACAAACAAAGCTTGCTGATGATTTTCACTCCCTGTCTTCTTTCATCACGGTCAGATGAAGATTTTCACTGCTACTATTTCTGATGTATATTACCATGGTCTTTTTTTTTTCCCATGAAAAGATAGCACATTTTCAGCCTATGTGTTTCAATCTGTTTTTATGCATAGTGGATACTTAACTACTTTTTCTTTGCCACTTGGCATTGATTCACGGCCACTTGTGCTGTGACTGCCTGTTCCTGCCTACATGTTTGGATAGAAACCACTGTCTGTGTAACTGCAGTTTTTCCATCCTACTCCACGAGACCTTCTCAACTGGGCCTGGAACCCGATTGTCTCTCTCACCTCTGCACTCAGAGTGATTATCGTTGAGGGCACTCGAGGGTAGGCTGAGGGGTGGCCCCATGAAACCCCTGGAACCTGTGGATGTTGCTGCATCTGGTGAGAATGACTGTGGAGACAGGGATTAAGTCAAAGTTTTGAGATGGAGAAATTGTGCTGGACTTTCCAGGTGAGCCTTCAGCCTCAGCGCAGAGGTCCTCTAAAAGAGTGGGTGAGGCCGGCACCGCGGATTACTAGGCTAATCCTCTGCCTTGCGGTGCCGGCACACTGGGTTCTAGTCCCGGTCGGGGCACCGGATTCTGTCCCGGTTGCCCCTCTTCCAGGCCAGCTCTCTGCTGTGGCCAGGGAAGGCAGTGGAGGATGGCCCAAGTGCTTGGGCCCTGCACCCCATGGGAGACCAGAAGCACCTGGCTCCTGCCTTCAGATCAGCGCGGTACGCCGGCCGCAGCGCGCCAGCCATGGCGGCCATTGGAGGGTGAACCAACGGCAAAAGGAAGACCTTTCTCTCTGTCTCTCTCTCTCACTATCCACTCTGCCTGTCAAAAAAAAAAAAAAAAAAAAAAAAAAAAAAAAAAAAGTGGGTGATCCAGAAGCAGAGGAGAAGGCAACATGAGCCGATGGGGAGGAGTTAGAGTGGAGTGGTTTCAAGCAAGGAAATCAGAAGCTGGCAGGGATAAGAACGAGATCACCTCCTCTGACTTCCTCTTCACACCTTAACTCAGCTCTGATAACCCTGGTTTTGTCCTTCAACTCTCTAGAAGGCTAGAGAATAAATTTCTGTTGGTTAGCATCACCTACATTGGTTACAAAGACCACAGAAAACTAACACATTGATTCAGAGACCATGAATGCATAGACTTAAATATCTTCTTTTGAAAAATATAATTAATGACTGGTGTTGTAGTGTAGCACTTAACATCACTGCCTGCAATCCTAGCATCCCATATGGATGCTGGTTCAAGTCCCAGCTGCTCCACTTCCAGTCCCACTCCTCCATAATGTACTTGGGAAAAGCAGCAGAAGATGACCCAAGTGGTTGGGCCTCTGTCACCCATGTAACTGACCCAGATGAAGCTCCTGGTGTCTGACTCCTGGCCTTGGCTTGGCCCAGCCCTGCCCATTGCAGCTTCTGGGGGAGTAAACCAGGGGATGGAAGATTCTCTCTCTCTCTCTCTCTCTCTCTCTCTCTGTGTGTGTGTGTGTGTGTGTTTCTCTCTCTTTCTTTCTGTAACTCTGATTTTCAAATAAATAAATGCATCTTTTAAAAAGAAGAGGGAAAATATATAATTATCAACAAATCAAGTATAGTTACAGAAAAAGTGCAAGAATCTTCATTATATAGGAGCTAATCCATGAGTTAGCATGAAGTGACCATATTTGTGTAACTACCACATGGGTTTAAAAATAAATATATCTAGACTCCTGTTGTTCTGTTGAGAGAACCACATGCACAAAGAGAGAGAGAGAGAGAGAGAGAGAGAGAGACAGACAGTGAGAGAGAGGATTTTCTATCCACTAGTTCACTCTCCAAATGGCCACAACAGCCAGGGCAAGACCAGGCCAAAACCAGGAGCCAAGAACTCTTTCCTGGTCTCCCATGTGGGTTGCAGGGGCTCAATCACTAGGGCCATCTTAGGCTGTCTTCCCAAGCACATTAGTGGGGAACTAGATCAAAGCAGAGGAGCTGTGACTCCACCTGGCCCTCTAATGTGTGATACCAGCCTTGCAAAGAGTGGCTTAACCCACGGTGACACAATGCTGGCCTCGTTTGGTTGTGATTTAAAAACAAAAGTTTTAAGCCAATTTGCTAGCTTATGCACTGGTATCTCACTGTAGTTTTAATTGGAATCCTTTAGATTATTAATGAATTTGAATGCTTTTTCCTATTATTCATTCCATTTCATTTTGTCTTTTGTCTGACTGATTTCTGGGAGTTCATTTTACATTCTGGATATGAGCCCTTTAAAAGGTATATTATATGTTTATAAATCTTTTTCCCCATTATATGTGACTGGGTTTTTCAGGTACTTAATGGTGTTATATGCATGAGAATTCCACATTTTAATGTATTCCAGTTCATTGTTCTTTTACTTGTGGTTTTTCCTTATTTTCCTCTATTTAAGAAATCTTGACCTATCACACAACCATGAAGATAGCCCCTATGTTAAGTGATCCTTAGGAGATTAATTGGAGAATTTTTCATACTTCAGTTTTTTTTAACTTTCATTTAATAAATATAAATTTCCAAAGTACAGCTTTTGGATTACACTGGCTCCCCCCCCCCCATAACCTCCCTCCCACCCGCAACCATCCTATCTCCTGCTCCCTCTTCCCATCCCATTCACATTAAGATTCATTTTCAATTATCTTTATATACAGAAGATCGATTTAGTATATACTAAGTAAAGATTTCAACAGTTTGCACCCACACAGAAACACGAAGTGTAAAGTACTGTTTGAGTACATACTTCAGTCTTTAGCGGACTTGCCTTCCAGAAACAGTGTGCCAGCTGAGGGGACTCTTCCTCTGTTCCCTCAGGTGTAGCATTCCTTTTCTTTTCTTTCCCTATGAGCATCTGGTACTATCATCTCGTGTATTTTGTAGTGTCTTCCTTTTTCTATCATCATGGTGAGTATACCTGACTTTTCCTTCCTATCTCTTCAGTAGATTCCTGGCCAAAAAAACCCAAAAACAAAAACACCCCATTCCCTAATGGATTCAGATGAAAACTAGTAATAAAATAAGGTATGACTCCCAAAGGAGACATTGGTATTATAAAGAATTGCATTTGAGATGGCATATGCCTTCTTTTAAAGATTCGTTTATTTATTTGAAAGAGTTACAGAGAGCCAGAGGCAGAGAGAGAGAGAGAGAGAGAGAGAGGGGTCTTCCATCCATGGGTTCAATCCCCAGATGGCTGCAATAGCCAAGCTGGGCCATTCCAAGCCAGGAGCCAAGAGCTTCTTCCAGGTCTCCTACATGGTTGCTGGGACCCAAGGACTTGAGCCATCTTCCATTGTTTTCTCAGGCACGTTAGCAGGGAGCTAGATTAGAAGTGGAGCAACCAGGACTTGAATCAGTGCACATATGGGGTACCAGCACTGCAGGTGGCAGCTCCACCCACTACCTCATAGCTCTGGCCCCAGCATACATATTTATGCTGTATCAAGGTCACTGCCTTCTTAACCATGTCAAACTGAAGATGTCACCTCTGCTTGGACAGCTGGACATGCTAATTGAGCTTGTGACTTGTGGGTGTTTCAGTAATAACATTTTAAATGTTATTGTTCAATATTTTGAACAACCAAATGTTGCTTCAGTGAAACATTTTGAAAATGACCATGCATTTATGTATATGGCTTTTTATTATATATGTAGTATAGACTGTGATAAAAGTAACTTATTGATTTAAGAGCAAAAATTGAAGCTTCAAATTCAGTGAAAAATATTCTGTCCACAATGGTAATTTCGTTGTATGTATCTCTTTGGCAAAAACATTAAAAGTTCATTCATTTCCACCACTACTAAAACTTACATGTTGTGATACCCCTGGTTTGAAAGTCTAGGTTAAAAAGCTGATGATAAATGATATAAAATGAAGGCTACATAAATCTTGTAGTATTATTTTTCATGCAGAACATGAAAGGAGAGTTCTGTGAAAGATTAAGCAATTATCCACTCATGGTAGAATTAGGCAGACATATTTAAGACTAAATTTAGAAACTTAGCTGCAAAGTGAAGTTTGTTTGACATTTTCAAAAACTGGATTAAAAGGAGGTAAAACCTCTTGCAATACAAAACGTGTTGGTGTGAAACATGATGAGAGGAAGGGTGTTGAAGTAGGTTCATGAGTGATTTTATCATCTCCCCATGCAGAGGACTCTGTTCAGATTCAAGAGAAGGCTTCCAGAGTTAGAGAAAGATAGAATTCCATGCTCTATATTCTACAACACAATCACCATGCAAAGGTCCATCATAGATGGAAATATAGAATGAAAACATGGAATGAGAATGACTACCTCCTACAAAATATGTAGGCTGCATCTATTACATGTAATAAGAAACAGTACAAATGAAATGAAGGAAAATGTAGGGAGAAAAATCTCTAAAGAAAATTTTGGATTTCATTGGAATATTTTGCCTGTGTTTTCTAGATATACTTAATTGAGAAGTATAGTTGAAATCCTTTAAAGAATAAAAACATCAAAAGCTAAAAGTAGAATTGGACTAAGAGCATGCTTAATGATAGCTACTTAAAGAAACTTACTTAAAGATGACTGGCTTTCCCGCCTTTGAACATATTAAGACAAGAACTATTTGGCAGTGATACATGGCCTGACCTTGAGTGTTCCTCAAAACATAGGGCATCGAGACAGGAAGGTGTTGTAACTTCATGTAATACACAGACATTTTAAATTTCTGGATTTTTTTTTTCACTATTGTGTACTAGTTAAGGAGGGGGGTTATTTTCCATTGCATTCTTTTAGTAGATAGAAGATTTTAATCAAGAAAGTATGTGATTTTCCCAAGGCCAAAACTTCAAGCTTCAAGTTCAATTGTGAGACTAAGCAGGTGGAGTATAGTTCTGCTCATAATCCAAAAGGAGACAGGGATTGGCATCCTTTTCTGTTTTATTGTCTTGAACTTGAGTCATTGGTGTTCATTTTCATTCTGAATCTGAATCTCTAAATCACACCAAACTAGAAACACAAAAATTCAAGTTTAGTTCAGCTTATGTGCTTAACTATTATTCAGAAGACATAACAACTTCTTAGATGATAGGATTAGATGCGTGTGTAGGAAAGAAAATAATGTCAGTAAAGAAGAAAGACCACATTACAGATAAAAATCTAAAAGAATTCAGAGTCAAGGTTGGCGTCAGTAGCAGTAAAAGATAGCTTTTCAAATATTGAAAGTTGGAAAAATGAGCAGTACTAGGAAGGGTTTTATTGATTACGTAGTTCAAGCTCTTTATTGACAGATGGTGTAGTTGAAGCTAAATGGAATGTACATGCATGAGTACAAAGCTGGTCATAAGAGGTTCTTGAATCCCTGCCATGGACTCTCTTTAGTATGTGCTTCCTACAGTGCACCTTGCTAGCTTCTAGCCCAGTGATCTGCACACCTGCCATCTCAGTTAGACCTGTTTAGATTTTTCAGTACTCACTGGAAATCTTATTGACTCCTTGCCTGTCCTAAAGGCGTTAAAAGCAAAATGAGATGCCAAGTGAGTTTGCCTTTATTGCTTGGGGAAAAGCCAAAAGTTCCTCAGCAGTGTTCCTCGAGTGAGTTTTTTCAGAGCTGCTAGCAGGTGCTGGTGGTGGTTACTTTACCCCAGAATACTATATGTAGAATATGAAAGGTACCCTTCATATATCTGGCAATTAGACAAAGTACTTTACTGACTGAATTGTTACTTTTCATTTACCTAGATATTTTTCATTGTATGCCATAAAATGAAATAAAAACAAAGATGTGTTCTTCACCACTGGACATCTGAAGTGGTCTATACCATTCTTTCCTCAAATTTCCTCCATGGTAAATGACAAATACTTGAAATCAGACAGCATTGACTCTGGGGACATATGATCCTTTCTCTTCTCTGCCTTTCCCTCCTCTTACCCCAAATTGGTTAGAAAATTGAAGCCCTTATTCAGTTCAGTTTAAACAATTTTCATTGAACCAGTAGTCTTCCAGTCTCTGTAAAGTATTCTGGAGTTTTCCAAAATAAATAATAGAAGTTTTAAGGAGAGTCTGAACTTATGGGATAAATGAGTCTGCTTGTATCTATTATGTGTAAGAAAGGCTGTGGATAGGATTTTAGAGTGAAGTTTTCCTAGATTCTAATCCTAACTCTTCTACTCAACACATATTTAACTCTTCCAAGTGCAGTTTCCTTGTACACCGGACATGAAGTACAATATTTGCACATCTGAGTGTTGTTACAAAAAAGTAAATGTAGTAATAAAAACACATGTCATAGTGCCAGTAAAATAGTATATTATTTCAAGTGCAGGTAAGCACTTTTTCTCCTTTCTCACAGGAGACAATGAGAATGAGGAATGACTTTGTAGAAATGGTCATATTGGTTAAATCTTAGAAATGTGGAAGAGTTGGAAGGCAAAGAAGACTGGTAGGACACTGCTGACACATGTGTGGTGACATCATGTTTTGCAGGCACTATGGCCGGCTCCACTGCAAGAGCAGAAGGCTCATGGAGGAAATGCAGGTGTTGGAGCTGGAGAGAAAACGTCGGGTCATGAAGGGCCTTGCTTAACATGGGAGGGTGTTTCAAAGAGTTCATGGAAAAATGAAATGTTTATTTTGGTACAAAAATTGTTTTAAAGTAAATGCATGCTTTTTTTAATAAGACACATTTCCATGAACTTTTTAAAGCCCTCTCTGATTTCTAGGCATGAAACTTCCTTTAGGTGAGACATTTCTCACCTTGGTGCATGGATCCCCTCCCTTATGGGAAATTGTGAGATACTCAAATGTATTTCATAAATGAAAGATTTTGTGATGATGATCCTACTATATGAAATTTTTGAGAAAAAGAGGGGGGAAAAAAGCTATAGCATTTCTTAAAAAGCTGTATAGTTTCTACCAAGCCCAGACATGGTGATTTAGAAAATAAGAAGTTATTGAATAGATTTTAAGTGGGAAAGGCGAAGTATGTGTAAAAGTCATAGCTATGTTTCCTGTTGGGCTGGTAATTAATTCAGGTAGAAGCATAAAGCTGATGTGTAGATTCCCCTTGACTCACAGGGTGGGGGCTTTCTTTGTGTCACCAGCTCCCAGCACACAGACTGCCCATGGTGCCCCAGTTTTCCTGACCTTCAATAAATATTTGAATCGAAGATAAGAGGACAGACCAGAGCAGGTAGAAGGCTGATGCCGTAATTCATCAGAGGTGACATGAGGAATGTCTAGAATTCGGGGTGATAATGGATGATAATGGAGCAGGAGAATACATGATAGATATGGGAAACATTTAAGGAGTAAAATTAGCAATGCCCAGCACCTGACTGATTGACTTGGAAGGCCTGTTGAACATGGTTTCCTTATTTATAGGCTGAGTAAGGATGCCACTTCATGCCTCTCTTTAATAGCATTTATCACATTACTGGGAACACATTGTATCTCCCACTAAAGACTTTTTTTTTAAATTTTATAATTTTTTTCTTGTATTCTTAATACCGATTGATTCAGTGGCATCCAGCTAACACACACTCAGAAAATACCAGTTTCAAAAATGTTAAAGACACCACAGAGTGTGGTCAGATTCCTAGATGTACAGGAATGTTTGCTGTGGGTCTCCCATCTAAACTTCCCAATAGCCTTTACCCCACAGCAGTTTCCAGTATATGGGAGGGGACAGTGGGGATCCAGTCACACTTAGAAACAGCTCTGTCTTAGAAACAGAGCCACTTGGGTACACTTGTGAACAGTGGAGGGCAAGGAGCTAGATACATGGGGTTGGGGAGGCAGGAGATGCTGTTTCGTAGTCTGGGTCTCTGGTTTCATTTCAGGGAATCTTCTCAAGCAGGCGAGGAATGACTCTGAGAAAGGTTTCACAGGACAGCTGCAGAGATTCAGGGAGATGCTGTCATGGTGGCCATGCTCTATAAGTATAGCTCCCAAACCCCTTTGGCAGTGTGCTCAGTTAGCACGTTTCATGCATGCCCTCAAAGACCTGGTTCACTGCTGAGCTAGTCCAGGTCAAAGGCTGTGCACTGACAGCATGGAAAGCTAGTGAGGTGTGTTGAAAAGGGCGATGGTGCTGCAAGCCAGACATAGCTGAATCTCTCCCGCTGGCCAGTCTCATTGGTGGACCTTGAGAGGGAGGTCTGACCCTGAGAAAGATACCTGGCCCTTCTGAGGGAGATTTCCATCATTCCTTGGGAATGGCAATAATGACGGCAGCTGAAATTTCTGAGCAATATAGGTGACTGCAACGACTGTGTTTTCATGTGTTGCCTTATGCTATCCTTATCACAAACCCTTGAGGAGCAAACCGAGGTGCCAATGAATGAAGTGACTTTGATGGATGGTGCCACAGAGGGTCGTTTACCCTGGTACTCCGGCCCCGGGCCTCACAGTCAGAGCTCTATAGGATTTTTAGACAAATATTGGGTTCAATGTCATCGGTGGTAATATTCATATAATTGGTCAGATTGGCTTCTGCAGGGAAAACAGAATCTCAACATGACTTATGACATTGTGTTTTTAAAGGGAAAAGTCGTTCTGAAGCTCAAAGAATTGACCAGCTCAGGAACCTTTGAAACATATTTGTATGCAAATCAGAGACCTTTCTGGGAAGAACTGGGAAGGAAGCCTTTCTTCAGTGGTAGAACAGTGTACAGGGCTTTGGTCACCCTCTCTTGGTTCTGTCAGACCCATTTTTGAGACTCTTCCCAACTTCTCTGTGCAAAGAAAAAAAATGGGGAAAAATGTAAATTATCACTGATCTTCACAAAGCTCTGTGAGAAAAGGCAATCATTTGAAGATTCTTGAGTTTTTTTTTTATGGATTTATTTATTTATTTGAAAGAGTTAACAGAGAGAGGAGAGGCAAAGAGAGAGAGAGAGAGAGAGAGAGGTCTTCCATCCGCTGGTTCACTCCCCAATTGGCTACAATGGCCGGAGCTGTGCTGATCTGAAGCCAGGAGCCAGGAGCTTCCTCCGAGTCTCCTACATGGGTGCCAGGGCCCAAGGACTTGGGCTATCTTCTACTGCTTTCCCAGGCCATAGCAGAGAGCTGGATTGGAAGTGGATCAGCCGGGATGCGAACCGGCGCCCATATGGGATGCCTGTGCTTCAGGCAGGGTGTAAACCCGCTGAACCACAGTGCCGGCCCCTTGAGTTCTTTTTTTTTAGCACATGTTTTTAAATTTTAAAAGTTGTAAAAAATTAATTTGTAGACGCATACCCTACAGAAACTATCATAGTCACATTTTAATATTGATTCGACCCCAGATAGCCTAATATTTAAAATAAATGTGAGCCTTCAGCCTGGAAATAATGTTAGAACCTAAAGAGGACCATAAAATACAGAATAATAATTTTTAGTGACTCCTTTAGGTCAGGTAGACAAGGAATCTCATGCAGGTGACCTTGGAATGATATGGATGTGTCTTGGCAATGACCTTGGAATTATAACAAGTTTACTGTGTTCCTGGGCAGAGTTGCAAAGACTCTAAATAATTGTTTCTGGAAATTTTTTTAATAAACAATTTGCTACATCTATATAGAAAAAATTCCAGAACCTCTGCTCAGGGAATTCTCATCCTCTCTGAAGGATTGGTCAGCATCGGCACATGCCCTGTGATTCACAATTTGGGAAAATCGCCAAAGAATTACCTGCAGTTTCTTCATATGCGTAGTGGGGCAAATAATAAAACCCACCCAGTTAATGGGCTTGTTTTCGAGATTAAATGAGACAGTGCTTGGACAGTTCTTAGAAAATGTTTAAGTACCTTGCATAGTCCTGGTAGGAATCAGGTAGTGTGAGTGGTGACTTAAAATAAGCAGACCTGTTGAGCCTGGAGTTGGGGTTCAGTACGTTGGGTTAAGCAACAGCTTGAGTACCAGCATCCCATGTCTAAGCGCTGATGAGAGTGCTTGATGCTCAGCTTCTGATCCAGCTCCCTGCTAATGTGCCTGGGAAAGCAATGGATCATGGTCCAAGTATGTGGATCCCTGTCACCCATGTGAGAGACCTGGTGCAGTTCCTGGCTCCTTACTTTGGCCTGGCCCAACCCTGACTATTGTGAACATTTGGGGAGTGATTCAGGGGATGTGGAAGGTCTTTTCTCCCTCTGTTACTCTGCCTTTCAAATAAATGAGTGAATATTTAAAAGTAATAAAAATAGACTGGATAAAAATGAAAGTTTATTTTTTCTCATTTACATTTGTGTTGGAATTCAATAATTATTTTGGCTAGGATTGTGAGATATCCATAACTGTTTTTCATCACTACACTAATATAACTTACTTTATATGTTCATTGAATAGATTTTCTGTAGTGCGATTAACTCAGAAAGCAATGATAGAGTTATGCCCTAAAGCTATCCTACTGCACAAATCTTCTATTTAAAATTGAAACTTTCGTCTTAGCACAGAGGCTACTGGTTATGAGTGACAGCTTCTATGCTCCAAGTGATTCACGCTTATTTTCTCATTCAATTAACACAAAAGTCCCAGGAGATAGGTGGGTGTTATTATTTCCCTCACTCAGATGGGGACTCTTAGGCAGTAACTTGCTTAAAGCTACAGAGCTAGTCAGATGCAGAGCCAGGACTTGAGAGCAGATAGATCTGTCTTTAAAAAATTACTTTGTTCCAGGAAAATGCATTAGCAAGGGAAAAAAAGAGGCAGGGGCCATTCCATTTGAATTACCTGTATGCTTTAGGTGAACTTGGTTGTTGCACTTGAATTATAGGGACAGATTTAATTTTCCTCTTGGATGCAAAATATCATCTTTGTGATTTTTATGTTCATTATTAATGAAGTTACAAAGCTTGCAAAGATTTAAAACTTGTGTTCTCTTTGATGAAAACAAACCAAAGGCAAGTGCCTAACTAGAAACCTGCTAATCCACTCTTTGGTTGTAAGTCATAATATGGCTTGTTTGACTTGATCCTTCTGAGTCACTTAACTTGTTTAATGTGAAGTCACTCAAATCACACCCTCCCAACTACCTATCTATATCTGTCATTTTGCCTAAAAAAATGTGTTTTGCTTTTTTAGATTCACAGATAGAAATGGCTATAAATCATTAGAATCAAACTTCCTTCCATGTTAATAAAGTGATGTGAGCATTAATTCTCAGGTCAAATTGTTTGATTTGTGTACCTTATCGTTTCTTCTAAGAGTGCTTAAATTCCACCAAAAGATTTTGCTTGCACACTGAAAATCAAAGAAGCAAGTCACAGCTGATGTTTACCTTCTAGAAGCAACAGCATCTGGTAAAATAAATAAACTTTGAGACCCATTTGCTGCAGTCCTCCTTGAAGTGCATGCAAGAATCATAAATATTATGTTTCCAGAGCAAAACAGAAACTTGCAACACTGATCTTCTCTTTTGAATAATTGAGTGATGCCATCTCAGAGAATACCACTTGGAAGCAAATGGTTTTCTGGTATAACATGAAAAAGAATGGAATTGTCTTGCATATACATTGACAAATCATTGTCCATATGATGAGGCATAGGCTTTGAAAGCTGCAGGAAACATGGCTGGATCCTTTGCACTTCTCTTGAAAAGAATCACGGGTCACTGTCTTGCTATGTAGACCCACATGCCCAAGTACGGTTTAAGTCTCCTCTCTAGCAGCTGACTCCTGCCAAGTCACTGGCCTTAATTTTCAACTCTTGTTAAGGGAGAGACTAGAAAAAGTCGAAAGAGACTTCTGCATGGAATGACTGACGAATGTGTTTAAAGTGAAATGAACAAGTCTCCACTGTCCCCTACAGTTCTTGAACTTGCTTCTTGTTTTGAAGCCAAATGTAGTAACTTGGGTAAACAATGAGTCATGTTGAAATAAGTGATATTTAGCTAGAGTAGCTGTCTTTTTAGGAAAATGTCTCTGTGTCTCTTTGTATGCAAGGACTAGTTCTTTAAATCTGGGATTTTATAGTATATAATTTATTGTATTTTTTCCTGTGCCTAAAAGAAAAAAGGATTCAAGAATGCACCAAGCAATTTGGTTGGTGGGGATATCTGAATTGTTAAATTACAAATAGTCTGTTTTCCTGAAAGCTGTGGGTGGTCTTCCATCATTCTGAAGGAATCCAAAGAGAGACAGAGAGAGAGAGAGAGATTGAGAGAGAGGGGGAATTTTTGGCAATATGTAGTTGTTTTCCAGTTAGTAATTGGCATTTCTTTCCTTGTTTAGTTCAACATTTTGCTAGGAGAACTTCAGCTAAACTCCTCTGAGAAGCTTTGTAAACCGCAGTGGCCTGTAGAGAAAGTTTACATCATTTCATTCTTGATCAAGAGTAATTAAAGTTCCTCAAACTGGAACAATGCAGCAATGAGTCCTCACTGTCGTCAGTCTTTTCTAACTGAATCTAGTATCTTCATGTCAGTGAGTTAGTTGGATTTTTCCTAAGATTATTTATTTCTATGCAGATATATAATAGTTTGATTATACAAATTTTTTTTTTAAATTTTGCTTTAGCTCCTTAATATTGTGCCATAGAATAATTTCTCGAGAGAGCTCTTTATTGGCAGAGTTGTTTCTATCAAATGTGTATGGGATCATGTCACGCATTTTCTCAGAGTTTTTTGTTGGCATCTCAAATAACTTGGGGAAAATCTGACAATTTCAGTTTGACATTCAAAGAGTTCTCATCTTTGCATGTTGCCTATGTGACATTCAAGAAGTCTGTAACTTTGCAGGTTGGTTGGCTCCTTGCTTCTGCTTAGGGAAATCCTCCCAACTCGCCTTCTTTATTAACTCCAACAACTTCTGCTCATTCCTTAAATCTCCTGTGTCAGGACTTCTTCACTAGCTCTTTCCATCCCCTGAAGCACACTTTTCTGTCTGTCAGCTCATCTTCATCCTTCAGGCCAGGATTACGTCACACTCCCCACAGCAGCTTTGTCTGACCTCTGATAGAAAGTGGCTGCCCTGTGCTTATCCTATCTTCTATACTTGGCACATTTGTTACTGTGATGATTACTTTAATATTGAGCGTAGCTGCATTGATATTTGCTGAAGGAAGACATGAGGTCTGCCTGAGCTTTTGGATTTACAAGAAGACTTGATCTTGCATCTGCAGTGCTTCCCTAACGTCTCAATCCATCCTCTTGTGCAGGAGTGGAGCTTTGTGTATCCCCACTCTGGAAGCCCCTCTTTGCAAAGAGACTGAAAAATTTCCATCATTTTACCTAACTTATATGTCATTTACTGAATACATGTATGTCTCTCAAGGATGATTTTATTTCCTACGGATCCTACTGTGGCAAATATAAACTCAAGTTTTATGTTGTAGGGAACTGTGGCATGAAGGAACAGATAACTTTCTGAAGGATGATGTAGGACAAGAGATTCCATTCAGCACACAGGGCCTTCCAATTCTTCTTGCTATAATTAATTTTGTTGACAAGACATTCACAGGGAAGGTGACAGTGGATCCAAGGGAATTTTATTGAAATCATGGAAGACTGATAAATAACAGGTGATAGGTGATAAATGTGGCTGTCAGAATCTTCCCGGGTTTAGTTCCAGTGTGTTCAGTGTGGGGAATGGGACCTATTGTGTTCTCCCTGCCCTGGGGTTTTGCTGGCATGACTCACCACATGGACCCACCACCCCTGCGCACTGCACACGCTTGGTCTGAGGCTTTCTCTCCCTGTCTTCTTCCACCAACCAACAATTTTCGTATTCATGTTTCAAAATATTTCTTTCCTGCTCATGTTCTCTGTGAATGACTTTCAATGACTGTTTTTCATAGTGAGTATAGACTGCTTTGAAAACTTAAAAACCTAAGAAACTATTTTCAGTATTCTAAAGTCTCTGAATATAGTTGTACTTGCAGTGCAATATGTATTTAATGGAGGTGTATTGATTTTCAGGAATCTCTAGCGGATATTGTATTTCTTACCTTCATCCCTACCTTTCCGTAACTATGATTCTGCTTTTGTTTTTGTTACCATCTGGAAACCACAGTTCTTAAACACCTTCCCCAGAGCAGCTTCTCCAGGAGCACCAAGAGCTCTAGAAAGCAGGTGTCAGATGAAGTGCTTCCTCTTCCACAAGTTTATCTCCCTGGATGCTCAGACACTGACGTCTTCTTGCCAGAATGGACACCATTGATATGGATACTTCACCTGTTTTGGCTGCTTAGTTATAGGTTCAGTATTGAATTTAGTTTCCAGAAGTTCACAATCTCCCAAGCCATCTGAGATAGTCCCTCTTTGTATCTTGTGGTAGGCAGAATATACAGTCTGGCCAATGCTTCTCTTACATAGAAATCAAGCTTGGCACCTAAAGCCTTTCAAGTTCACTTTTGTGTCTCCCAAGTGAGCTTAAAGAATAGGAAATCAGAATTTAGAAGTCTTGCTGTGCTCCAGCCACATAACACAAATGGAATATGTTTTGTGCTAGGTGAGTAAGAAGTCTTGTTCTTTGGTTTGGGTTTCTTTTTCTGTAAAATACACAATTGCATTTCTGTGGCTGTAATTCTAAGAGAGACTTTTAAACAGACCTTTTTTGTTCCCTACTAGACTTAGAATAAGAGGAGGGATTAGTTTTGCAGATAGTCTCCAACAATAGAGAGTACTTGCTGTAGGAGACAGAGAGACCATAAAGAGGGAGGACTTCAGAGTCCTTAGTGAGAGGAGAGGTTGGGGGCGTCTGTAGCTGCAGAAGATGAGGCTGGGGCACAACTCCATTCAGTTAATTCCAAAGTGAAGCTTCCACCACTACAGCTACACACCCCATACTTTTTATATTTTTTTGTATTTATTTGAGAGGCAGAGACAGACACAGAAAGAGTCTCATTTGCTGACTTCATTCCCCAAATCCCCTTAACAGCTAGGGATGGACCAGACCAAAACCGGGAGCTAAGAACTCTATCTAAGTCTCCCACATGGGTAACAGGAACCCAGCTACTTGAACTCAACTACCTGCTGCTTCCTGGGCTCTGTATCAGCCTGAAGCTGGAGTCTGCAACAAGAATCACAGATAGAACCCCAATACTCCGTTGTTGAACATTAGTGTTATAACCTCTAGGCTGAACACTGGCCCCAAACTCTCAATTCACCTGAGATTTTAAAAAATCTTGCAGCTTGGTACAATGCACACCCAAACAAGTAGAAGGTGGATGAACACATAACTTTGTCTCAAATTCAAAGTTATAACACTAAAACTACTCAGAAGAAGCCAAGGTAGGTCTGAAGCAAGCCATCCCATGTACTCATCGAAGCACCACCTCATGACTTGTAGATCATTTCATTTGATCTTCCCGGCAGCCTTCAGAGAAGA
This sequence comes from Oryctolagus cuniculus, assembly GCF_051225735.1. Taxonomy (NCBI): domain Eukaryota; kingdom Metazoa; phylum Chordata; class Mammalia; order Lagomorpha; family Leporidae; genus Oryctolagus; species Oryctolagus cuniculus. Next base: position 145,373,477 of record NC_142869.1, on the reverse strand, counting down.
GAAAGCCACAAACGGAAATAAGCAAGTATTGGCAGACCTGAGACTTGATCTTATCTACAGGATCAAGGAAGCTTTTCTGAAGCAGCTCTGTTTAAATTCCATTGAAACTGCTGCTGGAGTCATAGAAAAAGGCAGGAAGAGCCTTGTTAGCAAGAGGAATAGCATGTACAAATGCCCTGAGGCAGGAAGGGGGGAAGGAAGGTTTGAAGATGTGAGAAGGTCAGAAGATCAAGAGCACAAGGAAACCAGACCAGTGGTGATGACTGAGACTTCTGGTGAGGTCATCTTAAACCAGGTCATGCCAGGCTGCGGAGGCCACGTTAAGATTTTGGATTTCATCCTAAATGGAATGAAAAGCCATTCAAGGCCAGAGCCACAGATCAATAGGCTAATCCTCTGCCTGCGGCGCCGGCACACCTGGTTCTAGTCCCAGTCGGGGTGCCGGATTCTGTCCCGGTTGCCCCTCTTCCAGGCCAGCTCTCTGCTGTGGCCAGGGAGTGCAGTGGAGGATGGCCCAAGTACTTGGGCCCTGCACCCGCATGGGAGACCAGGAGAAGCATCTGGCTCCTGGCTTCAGATCAACGCGGTGCGCTGGCTGCAGTGGCCATTGGAGGGTGAATCAACGGCAAAAAGGAAGACTTTTCTCCCTGTCTCTCTCTCTCACTGTCCACTCTTCCTGTCAAACAAAAATAATAAAATAAAAAAAGAAAGAAAAAAAGAAAAGCCATTCAAGACAGTTAAAAAGAGGAAACACAAACAGAATGACCACATAGTTTGACATGCAAATCACAATTCCTTGGAGAGTGAAAAGGGACATTTGATAATTAAGCTGGGAAAATAGGTGCAAATTGGGGCTGCCTGGGGCAAACTCTGATGAGTTCTTTTGAAGCCCCCTGTAAGTTTGGTAATCTCCCCTCAGACACAGTGCCAGACACATACAGGCCGTCTCCATTGTTGCCTCTCTCTGACCAGGCTCCCTCAGTGGAACTGTCTTCTCATACCTGCTGGCATGCAGGTGGCATTTTGCTTCCACGTAGACAATCATAGAGGAACCATAGAGGAGCAGAACCTTTTCTCTCCTGCATGAAGCTATGCCCAATGCCACTTTCCTGCAGCCGCTCAGCCCTGCTGTGAAAGTTTAGTGAGAACAACATAGCTAAGAACTTGGCTGTGTTTAAGTTGTTTGTAGTGGGGTCCCTACACCTCCCCAACTGGCAGAGGAAATGTGAGAGGCCGAGGCATTTCTCGGAGTATTTTGACATGTCCTAGACTATTGAGCAAGGCAAGACCATGATAAAAGAGCAACAATAAGGAAGCGGTGAGATTGTGAGTCCCCTTAGGAAAACGAGAAGGTATCAAGTTGAATTCCCATATTAAGAACTGACTTTGCTTTGAATCCTGGATCTTGTCTCTTCTAATCATTAATGGGGGACCTTGGTTGGATTGCTCAAATTCCCTGCTATTTAGTTTCTCAGTGTACCAGACTACATAGTATTAGAACGTAACCCAGAGGCTTTGAGTGAAAATGTAATGAAATAAGAATGTAAAGCACTTAGGACACTCCTCCAACTAGGAAGCTCACATAGGGTTACTATTCGGGCTATTATTTTTTAACAAATGTTGTTTCAACAATGTGCCTGCTGGACCCTGTCTACATTAGGAATCAGAGACCTGGGTTTCACTCCACTGAAGTTTCACTGCACTTGTCTTTATCTGTTTGTTTTTCCTAAAGGCGACAGGTGAAATTCACTTTAGTTTCAATAACAGTGGGTCTCAGGGAGAGGCTGGGTCACTTGAGCCCAATCTGCTTAAAATTTTTCTGAGATAAGACGACACTGGGAAGGAAATTCTCCTGTCAGTAGCACCATCTGTAAAGGGTAGCCTGAGGACTGACTTTGAAATCTGTGGTGTGCATTCTGCCCAGGGCTCAGCTAAATTTATAATGAGGGCTAGCTAAACAGAATCAGCCAGCGTAAGGTTAGAGTTGAAATTGTCATTATGGCACATTATTGATTTTTTATTTTTGTCCTTTTATTTGAGCAGTGTCTAGACACCTATGATAAGGGCTCACTAAATATGTGTTGAATAAATACATTAATAGTGCATCATGAACTGTAAATACAACTAATGAGTAACTACTGCGTAAGCTCCTGATCAACAGATTCCTGATTTACATTCAAGGAACCCTTTACCTGTTTCTGAATTTTACATAAGGTTAATTGGAATGTAGTATACTGGGTATGTGTAGTTTGGCAGGTGTCTATTATTTATAAAAGGGATCTCTACCCTCTCAGCCTTCTTCACCAAGATTATATTTCTGAGCATGGGAATGCAATTGTTAATGACCTAGTCACCTCACTGGCTTAACAGAAACCAAACATTAGTTCTTATTTAGGTAAGGATAGAGTATTATCAACAGACATAATGTATTGATATATATGGAACTGTGTAGTAATTTTTAGAGCAAAATATTGACATGTAGATGCAGACACTTTTATATTTCTAGGGCTTTTTTAGCTATTTAGTTATTTAATTTCATCTACTTATAAGGCAGAACAACACAGAGAGAGACAGATGGGGAGGAAGAGGGAGAGAGGAAGAGAGGGAGAGAGGGAGAGAGGGAGAGAGGGAGAGAGGGAGAGAGGGAGAGAGGGAGAGAGGGAGAGAGAGAGAGAGAGAGAGAGAGAGAATCTTCCAACCACTATTTCACTCCCCAAATGGCCACAAGAGCCACAAATAGGCCAAGAGCAAGGAACTTCATCTGTGAATCCTATGTGGGTGACAGGGAGCTAAATATTTGAACCATAATTTACTATATCCCAGAATGCCTTAGCAAGAAGCTGAATCTCACACACAGAGTAGCCAAGACTCAAACCACTCACTCTGATATGGGATATAGGAACCTAAGGTTGAGCCTAACCTGCTAGGCCACATCTCCTGCCTCAAGGGGCTTATATTTTGAAGAATCTGATCTTCCAGTTTTGGTCAAATTCTCAAAGTGCACAGAAGCTTCCCTTACTGAAAAAAAATGTACATGTGAATACTGTAGTTTAGGTAAGCATTTTGCACTGGAAATTTAGCCTCTGGGAACATTAGTATAGCAAACATCACAGTAATTTTCCACTTTGGGGGTGCTGCAATGATGCAGATTTCAGGATAGAAGCATGTAATATTTTTTATGCTGTTTCCCAGAAGATTTTCCCAGAGACTTGGAGACCTATGCTGCCCTTTTTGGGGCCAGCGCATTTAATGCTACATGCTCTCAGCAAATTCTCTTCTGTATCAGTTGAGCATGTCATTAGAGACAGCACAACGTTCTGTACTCTGATGCTGTAAAAAGGATGACATCATTATTAAGATCTACAGGAATGTAGGATAGCACCATTCGTTGACTTGTGTTGATGGAGGACTACTAATTGTGATCTTCTCACTGTAGCCATATCATTAAATCAATCAATTTCTATAACTCTGGCCAAATCATTGAATCATTCATTTCCTTAAGTTGAGTCTCCTTTAAACCAAAATGATGGGTTCTTGGGTCATTCTTTTTATAGATAAGATTCTCTTTGCTTTGAACTCTTCTTACATACACACACACACACACACACACAATAAATAAATAGTTCTCTTTCCCAAGCTCCAAAGTTCAATTAGGGCTACTAACAGCAATTTAAATAGCCTTTTAGGGAAAGCCTACCCTTCTATCATAACAAGAACACTTCTAAAGTAAATCTTCCTTGGTTAACAGCTGTCATCTGTCAATGAGCTTCAGGTAATTAAATTTGAAGATGCTTTATGGCTTGGAAAAATAGATAAAGATCCTTGGACCAGAAAGGTTTTAAGTTAATGTGGTTATTGCTCCCGCTGGTATTTTGATTAATGCAAGAAATTGATTATTTTCTAAAGAAGAGAACTGTCATTGTTGTTACTTGCAAACAAATTTCAGTTGATGCTCTTTTGCCAGCTGAGGTCATACGCTTGGTTTTATTTCAACATAGATTAGGAAAAGAAAAAGAAAAGGAATATTCTGGACATAACACTTAAACCATGGTAGAAAGGGTGACGCAGTGGGAGGTGGGGCTGTGAACACCCAAAAAAATGTGTCAGTTAGTATGCTCTTCTGCAACAGGAAAAGCAAACTGCAATTTAAGGTGCCTAAAAACTACAAGAATTTTTTTAAATCTCATATAAGAGAAGTAATCCAGTGATAGTGCAGTTTTGTGGTTAGTGACAGTGATTTCTTAAAGGACCTAGTTTTTTTTTCCCTATATTTTTCCTTACCACTTTTAGCCAGTAGCCATCTTAGTAGCTAGTGTTGCTACAAGTATAACAAGCTCTTAATGTCCACAGGCAGAAAAAAAAAGAATCTCCTTTGTGTACCAGTTTTTAAGACCCAGAAAACTTCTTTCAGTAGCCCTACTACTTTAAATTTTTTCAAATTTCATAGGTCAGGGGCTTGCCTACTGGTGCAGTGGGTTAAACCACCACTGCCTGGGACTGGGGCACTGCTTGGGCTCTCCACGTAGGAGAGCCTGTCTCAGTCTCAGCTACTCTGCTTCCATCCAGTGAACTGCTTATAATGCTGGGAAGGCAGCAGCAAAGTCCCTGCCACTCACATGGAAGACCCAGATGGAACTGGTAGCTGCTGGCTTCAGCCTGGCCCAGCACTGACTGTTGGGGGTTTTAGGGTGAGTAAAGCAGCAGATGACAAATCTCTATCTGTCCCTCCCTCCACACACGCTACCTTTTCAATAAATAAATAAATCTTTATGTAAAATTCCACGAGCCAGAACGGATCACATGGCCACACTGAAGCGACTCACTGGCTAGGGGAATGGGCTCACTCTGACACCAAGGGGCTCTGCGCAAATGAAGGAAAGGGAAGCTCTATGAGGTAGACCAGCAGCCGTGTCTGTTCCTGAAAGGCACTGACACTGACCATCTCCTGCATGCCGGAGGGACATCTTTTATGCTGTGAATCATTATTACCAATGTACCAATGAGGAAATTGCAATGGGGAGAAAGGAAGCAGCTTTCCCAAAATAATATAATGGCTTTAGAAAGTGCATGGATTCATGGTTTTCCTATTTTTTTTGACATTTAAACAAACATCTTTTAATTCAATTTTCCAGAAACCTTTTGGACTATGCTTGTCGTACTTAATAAGGGGTGGAGCTGAGTTTTACCTGGGCGCATCTGACTCCACACCTGGCCTCTTTCCACATAGCCTGTTTCCTGTACATCCTGCACTGCCTTGGGTTTGATCCCAGGCTCCCCTCTGCATCCACCAATGAACGAACAATCTCTATTCTTGGCTTTTCGTTTTCCATATACTCTTCTTCTGAGGCAGCATCTGCTCTCAGATCTTGACAAAATCATCCATGACAAGAATGGGAAACCTCCCCCTGAAAATCTGATATTTCTAAAGGCAGATTAGGAATCTGCATGCTTGTGACATTTCTTGTTAACTCGGGTTTCACCTATCAATAGCTAAGTAATCTAACTGAGACGTGTCCCTTATGCATGCCCCCAGAGTAGTAAAGGAATATTCACTTCACCTTTTCTTAGCTTGCACCTTGCAAGAGAAATGCATACTCCCTTTGCTCCAAGGCCAACCCCATATAAAATTATTCCATGGCCTTTGTTTTAAGTGTTTCTCTCACCAAATCTTCCTTTTCTTTTGGAGTATGGTAGGTGTTTGTCAGTATTATGTCTTGATAACCACAACAATATCTCTTAGGTCACACACTCCAAAATGATCTTGCATATTCAGACAATTACTTTCCTTTAAAAAGCTTCATCTTTTTATTGTACTCTCCTCAAATAATTTGAACAGAATCTGCTCTAAAATGAACTATGTTATGATTAAATATAAATGATGTAATATATTCCTCCATTTTTTTCCTCCCTTTTGTAAGGAACTGTTCTTACTTTGCTAGATAAATTTGCTCCAAGTGTTAATAATATGTAACCCGTGTCACTATAGATCTGGCATTCTTAAAGAACTTTATATATGTGTTACTGATTTAAACCTCCCAACAATCCAGTGATATAGGTACTATTATTATCTGTCTTTACCCATTAGCACACCAGAGTGCAGAGAGATAAAGGCACTTGCCAAGTATATATAGGATTGAAATGGTAGAACCAGTATTCAGACCACAGCAATTGGACCCCTGAGCCTGGAGCTCAGTCACATTTGGCTGCTTCACTCTATTTCATAGAAGACTTAATTATTCAGAGGTACTTGTTGAACATCTATTCTGCAACCCCAGCGATACCCTATTCCTGATGTTTCATAGAAAATTTGCACAACCGTAAATTACATCCTTTGGATGAAAAGCAAGCTTTATGCAACTCCTGAGTAATAGAAATACTCAAGGATTTCTGTGTCTTCTTCAGCCTTCAGTGACACTTGCTTTGATCCTGTGTTCTCACCCTTGGATTGGTTTCCTGGGTTAGCTGTAACATGTGGTCTAGGTGGGCTGCCTTTTTCCCTTTCCCATTTTCTGCTCTCATCATAAAAGAAGCTGGCCTGGACTCTGGGCCAGCAGCACTACCTCCTCAGTGTGTCACCTCTCTATCCCAGTGAGGCTCAGTAACTGAAGATCAGCACCCCAAGCCCTGTTTCCAAACTGCCACCTAGTCTTCTCCTGTTGTCAATGGTCTATCTATTATCTATCTATCTATCTATCTATCTATCTATCTATCTATCTATCATCTAGCTAGCTAGCTATGAAACAGAGAGGGAAAAAGAGACACAGAGAGAAAGGACTGCTCCCATCTGCTGATTCACTTTCCAAATACCAGGAGCCAAGAACGAATCCAGATCTCCCACGTGGGTAGGAGGGACTCAACCACTTGATCCATACCTGCTGCCTCTGAGGGTCACATTAGTGGGTAGCTGGAATCAGGAGGGGAGCCAGGCCTCAGACCCAGGCACTCTGATAGGGATGCAGACATCTCAGTTAGTATCTTAACCTCCAGGCCAAATCCCCATGCCTACTCTCCATTTTGATATTTCCATAGGAACCTTGTCATTTAAATGATATTGCTTGGCCTGCTTTGTGGTGTAGCTAGTTAAGCCACTGCCTCTGATGCAGGCATCCTAAATTAGAGCACAAGATTGGAGTCCTGGCTGCCCTACTTCGTATCCAGCTCCCTGCTAATGCATCTAAGAAAGCATCAGATGATGGCCCAAATATTTGGACCCCTACCTCATGTGATGAGACCCATAGAATTCCAGGTTTCTAGCTTAAGCATGGTCTAGCCCTGACTGTTGCAGCCATTTGGTGAGTGATCTAGTGGATGAAAGATATCTTTCTCTTTGTCACTTCATCATTCAAGTGAATACAAAAATGTTAAATATAAATGATATTGCCTCCTGAGTGAAATACAATGGATAAAAATAAATTTATTTTCAAGTTTCAAATATAGATAACTATATTAGACTAGAAAGAAAATGTTGAGGAAGTAAGGCAATGAAAAAAAAATAATAAAGTAGGAAATCATCCCAAACAAATGACTGCATTGAGGTAAAGAATTTAATATTTAACAGCATCATTTGTTTTGTTTTTGTTCAGTCTGCTCATTGTGTGGGTGTATCATACATATGTATATTACATATATATTTGGTTTATCTATGTCAACTACTTTCGAGCTAATGATATCCAGTAATAAAACTGAGTTGAGTTCATTGTGAATTTGAACAATTTTGTTATTATATCATGTTACCATAAGCTTTAGCATTGCACTTGTTGGTTTATTGGTGTTTTACTTCAGTGTAAAGACAATAAACAAAAATAACCATAAAAATAACTCCATTTTAAAATTAATTTATTATTATAGGTTAAAAATTGACTTTTTAAATAAATATTCCTATGAGACTTCTCATTAAAATAACAGAATTATAGAACCACAATACTCTATGTTCATGTGTGCTGTTCATTATTTCAGAGCTTCGAGAAACCAAGACTTCTGAATACTTCAGCCTATCCCACCACCCACTAGACTATAGGATATTATTAATGGATGAAGATCAAGACCGGATATATGTGGGCAGCAAAGATCACATTCTTTCCTTGAATATTAACAACATAAGTCAAGAACCTTTGAGTGTAAGTTCATCCTTTTTTTTTTTTTTTAAGATTTATTTTATTTATTTGAAAGAGTTACAGAGAGAGGTAGAGACAGAGAGAGAGGTCTTCCATCTGCTGGTTCACTCCCCAGATGGCTGCAACGGCCGGAGCTGCGCTGATCCGAAGCCAGGAGCCAGGAACTTCTTCCAGGTTTCCCATGTGGATTCAGGAGCCCAAGAACTTGGGCCATCTTCTACTGCTTTCCCAGGCCATAGCAGAGAGTTGGATTGGAAGAGGAACAGCCAAAACTAGAACTGGTGCCCATATGGGATGCTGGCGCATCAGGCCAGGGCTTTCACCTGCTGTGCCACAGTGCCAGCCCCAAGTTCATCTTTCTCATGAGGGCAATGTTACCTGCTGGGTGCCTTTTCCTTTAAAAAGGTTTTTTTTTAAGATTTAATTGTTTGAAAGATTTTTGTTTTGTTTTAAGATTTATTTGTTTGAAAGTCAGAGTTACAGAGAGGAGAGACAGGGATCTTCCATCCTCTGGTTTATGCCCCAGATGGCTGCCATGGCCAGGACTGAGCCAGGCTTAAGCCAGCAGCCAGGAGCTTCTTTCCAATCTCCCAGGTAGGTAGCAGGGACCCAAGTACTTGGGCATCTCCCACTGCTTTTTTCAGCCCATTATCAGGGCGCTAGAATAGAAATGGAGCAGTTAGGACTCGAACTGATGCCCATATAGGATGTTGGCATTGGAGGCAGAGGCGTTAACTTGCTTTGCCACAACATGAGCCTCTTTCTTTAAAAATGTAAAGAAAATGAAAAACTAAGTATTTCATTGGAACAGTGAAGAATATTGACTACATATTAATGTAAAGTAGGAAGTAAATACTTAACTTCATGGACTGAAAATGTTTTAAGTTCAGTTCCTTCTGTCTCATAGTTTTCAGCAACCCAAAACCCAGAGAAAAATATGAAAATTCTTCCTGTGTATATATTTATAGAAAGGGAATGAGAAGGGCATGGAGCATAGCATGAAGAAAAATAGCCAGATTAGAGAAGATCTATCTGGTCACTGGTGTGTAATACATGAAGTCTTGGAAGCCACACGGTTATTAAATGCATGGTTATTTGAACACGTGTGGCCTA